>NC_141325.1:27306540-27849040 GCF_037954235.1 Aulostomus chinensis
GTGTCTCCCCTCTTGAATGTGTTGTTGGGAGTGTGATCCCAAGCAATGTCATCAATCTTGTAGGTCCGGTTGTTGTACCTAAGAATATAAGAAAGGTGGAGATAGAAGAGCAGAGGATGAAAAAGATATGAATTTACGATGATGTAACATGTTGATGAAATGATAAAACCTTTTCAAGAATGTGAGAAAAGCAGACCCTACTTTGTGAGCACTGTGAGCCCGATAAGCTCCTTCGCACAGATATCAGCAAACTGCTGACTTCCACACCTCTGCCTCAGGTTGGCCATTATGTCCAGGACCGTTTCACTACGCAGTACCCTGTGGCTCACGTCAGTGCACATCATTATGGCTGACTCATAGTGCAAGATGGTGGTGGTATAGCCTGGCCATATGGTCAGCCTGAAATGAAATATGTAAATTACAGGTTTGCCATTTTTCACAAGACATCTAATAGACTATGTTTTCTTTCACTAACAAAATTTTTTTTTACAGATATCTGCGACCCATTCTCAGTCATGTGGGCTCAACGCCAACAACCTAGCCTTTCACTTCCAACACAAAGCTTCCGCAGGGTTTTTTTTTTTGGTTTTTGGAGAGCATGTAATGTGAATTACCCTCCTTTGGGGTATGAAATGAGAAAAAGGTTGTGAAGCAGAAGATGTATAATCCAATTAAAGGTCTTGTTTTTTACCTGAGAATTTCTGTCAGACATGTGAAGGACAGCTTCTATATCGGGTATCCAAAAATATGATTAATACACAAAGTTGCAGAATCAAAAGTAATGTACCTGTGTTGTGGGATGTTGAGTGGATCATGGGGATTGTAGTAGTTGCGTCCAATCTGCTGCATGTTGAGAATTCTCAAGATCCTTAAGAAATTAAATAAAACCATTACTGAAGCATCAAACCCAACAACTGGTCTATCTAGTTTGAAATATTTGATAAATCTGACCGTACACTACCTGATGAAAGCAAGGAAAAATTACCTCTTGAATATGATGTTGTAAAACTGCAGGCACACTGGTGATGACGGTGGCAGTTCGTTTGTCAGGGTAACAGTTATCTTTACCTTCTCTCCATTCCTTGTCTCACTGTGAAGCACAGTCTCCTACACAGATGGGACAGAAAAGATATTAAACCAACACTTTTAAGAGGCAAACAAAAAGCCTGACTTTACAAACCAAATTTTTCTCCTTGATATTAATATGGGACATTTAACATACAGGTTAATTTTTTCCAACAGCTGTCAAGATTGAAGTCTCACAAGTACCTTGTCATGAAGTCTGTGAGGCAGAAACAGCAGCGCTCCATCAAAGCTGCGTGCCGATCCCAGTGCTTCCTCATGTTGGAAGAGGAGGGCTGATCTCAGGCGGCGAGACTCCATTGGGGGATTATAGTCCACATGGTACTGATACAGAACCCATTGCGGGCGAGACAGGATGCGAAAGAAGTTGGCTGTCAACTTTATTTTAGAACCACTTGTCCCTGGAAAAGTAAAAGTGCAATTCTTGAGTGTTATCTTTCACCATGGATTGTAAAATATATCATGGCTGGACACAGTGCACAAGTTTTTAAATTATGACACACCAGACTTTGAGTCTTTGACATGCTCCATAGCCTGCCTGGTGTTAATCCCAGTATCATTAAAATCTCGGCGACGTCCACCTCTTTCTCCCAGTTTCACCTGGTAAAATCCAGCAGAGATCTGTAGAACTATCAAAATAGATGAAGAGGTTGAGTGTTAGGACAGGCAGTTGAGAGGGGACAGGAGATTGGCTGTGCTATAGGGAGGGAAGTTTAATTTAAGTGGGCATGAGTGGCACGAAAACACTACAAGATATATGTACATCTATCCTTAAAGGGTTTTGCTTGTTTGCAAAAACAAGGCGTAGCAGTAAAAATTTTAGAGAGAAAATCCATTTATCTTAGAAGTACAAATGCGACTATACCATTTTCAACAATAGGTCCCGGAGCACCCTTCTGCCTGCCTCGACCAGCCAGCTCCCCCTCTGATGATGCAGCGGGCACTGGTACAGCTGGCTCTCGAGCCTGGCTCTTGAAGAACAAAAAGTTTGAGGTTTGACCTATACTTTACCATAAAATTTTCTCATCACTGCATATACCTTTACCTCAAAAATACCATAAACCTTAAGATACAGGTTACAATACCAACTATGCATTCTACATAAATGCAGGCACACTCACACACTGAGGTAAAGTGAGAATTACAAAACATCACATCTGATATCAAAAATCATATTGTAAATTCAATATTACTGTTGACCTTTTTTTTAACCAGTAAGTTATGTTGAGGTTTGAACCTCTTTTACGAGAGAGCTGGGATGGCGGAGTCAAAAATAGCAGCTCAAAAAACAAAAACACATATTAATCAAAACACATAACCAGATTATTTTTTAAGAAATTGTGCAGCTGTATTTTACTGCTTTAACTCTTTACCTACGGCCATATGTTTGCTATGTTCAGAGTATTATTGACGTAACTCCATCAAAGTTTGTCTGATGAGAAAAATTCCAACAGGGTTGATAAGCTAAGAATTGTGGACATGCGCATATATATATATATATATATATATAGTATGGTTTATATTACAGTGATGTGGAATGGTACTGCCAAAACTGCAACATGGATGAAAGACAAGGGAGAAAAGGAGAGTGAAGGAAAAGAGGAAAAGGAGAACAAGAGAGCTAAGAGTTGTGTTTTTTTCAACCACAAAACAAGCGTTACTTGTATTTCTGTGTCTGCACTTTATTACACTAATTTGTAATGTTGGGAAGACCATCAAGAATGGTAAAATGGCTACTACGGTTCATGAAGGAGGAGAGTGATTTGGAGAACGCTTCTTCTGAACTCAGGTATGTGAATAGCATCCGTGTTTTTTTTTTAGCATATGTTGTTTGCAACAGGTTTCCTGTGTTTAACTCAATTTTATTATGATCATCATTTGTCAGAGTTTGTGTCTGCCATAATGTCAGACACATGTAAAATTATTCTTATGTGGATTTTTCTGTGGAAACCTGAAAGCACTTCAAATTGAAAAAACCTTTGTCGATTCGGAGAAATTCAAGTTACCGTATTTTCCGCACTATAAGGCGCACCCAAAAACCTTGAATTTTCTCAAAAACCAAAAGTGCGCCTTATATATGAATAAATATTGGTTAGTTATGGCTACCGAAGTCAGGGGGCGTCGCCGAAGTAACGGAGGTGAAAACGGTATCGTCACTGAACTGCCAGACTACAACAGCAACACTGACTCGGATAATGACGACTTTGACGAGACGGAACCGGGCACGTTGGATGCCGTACTCGCCCAACTTTTCAACTCGGACACTGAAGAGGAAGAATTCGATGGATTTGTGGATGAGGAATGAACTGAAAGAGTGAGCTTTACGTGTTTCTTTCACGTGTTAACAACTGAACGAGGCTGGAAGATATTGAAAATATGGACATTAACGTTTGAACAACGTTGAGTTATTTAGTTCTGTTATATTGTTATTGCGTTGCACTATTTCGAGAGTTACTATATTGTGATTGCACTAACGTTTGATTTACCGTAGCGGTATCAGACTGTTTCTTTTACGTGTTTACTGAATCAGGGAAAAGTTCCCCTCCATGTTTGTGAATGCACTAACTTGTTTTGGGCGTGAACGGAGTTGTCAGAACGTTGGTTTGTATTCTATTAATAAAGTTTGACCGACTGACTTACAGTATCTGACTGTTTTGTTGACGTTTCCTTTAGCGCAGCTCCATCTAGTGGATGCATAACGCAACCCCAGCCACTACAGTCGTTTAGATTCTATGCGCCTTATAATGCGCCCTATATATGAAAAAAGTTTTAAAATATGCCATTTATTGAGGGTGCGCCTTATAGTGCGGAAAATACGGTATACTGGACATGTGCACCTGAATGTTTTTTGATTAGGTGTGTTTGAGTGTGGGACTTGACAATTCGTAACTACATCCAATCACCAAGGAGATGCAGAAGCCTTGAGGCTCTGCTCACCACTCACCACTGTTATTTGCACCAATTTTTGCCTACTTATAGTTATCTTTTGCACTGTTTTTTTTTGCACATGTGGAGTCCTGGACTTAAAAAAAAAAAAAAATGACTGGTGGTTATTCTGAAAATGTATAGGTTCACATTTCAAATGTCAAATCAAAACTTCATTAGCATTAACAAAATTTATTCTCATTAAAGCCATGAAAGAAACGGATCAGTTTTTACACTTTTCTTCATTTAAACTGTTGACAATCACATGATGAGCAGTTATCCTTAACCAGAGGTTGCAAAATCAAGTTCAAGTACTCCTGGGAAAAGGGAGCAAAGCTTTCAGACTGAGGGCATTTTCTGAGCACTTTACAGCCATAATTACAAAATATATTCAAAATCGTCATTTCTAGCCTCAGTAGGTGAAGGGTTAACTTCTACTGGCCCACTCATAACAGGGGCCCCTCCTATTTTTCCAGTAAAGCAACCATCTTACCGCTCCAGGTGCAGCCACCTCTTGGCCACGTGCTCTTCCTCTTGATCGAGCTCGAGCCCTACCGGTCATCTTCACACAAAAGGTACAAGATCCAGCTGTTCCAAAATCAAACCAAAAAAAAAAAAAAAAAAAGACAAAAACAATATATGACACCAGACGTTACTTTCGTACTATACTGTGACATTAAATCTACTTTTTTTTTTTTGGTCTGGAATTCATACCGCCGATCTTCTTGGCCAAAATACTTGAATATTTTGTTAATTTAGGTTCCCTCCATAACAGAAATATTGCGCCATCCAGTCAACGTTCCAGCTTATGACATTCCCTCGAGCTCGCTTCCGATGGAGCTAAGGCTAGCTGCCCACTAACACACGCCAAAGGCTTATTTTTTAAATTAAATATGACATTGAAGTTAAACGTTTGTCGTTGTAATGTTTAGCGTTATAATCTGGCTTAAATTTCAGTGTTAATACGAGAAAAAAAAGATGGATACATCGAAATTTATAAAGGCATACTCACAACCGTACAAAGTATGTTAATGGACAAACTTCGGCGGCCACTTCCGTTCAAAGGACTCTCCGCAGGTACATCCACGAGTAACTGAGGGAAAACTACGCAGTTGAGTTGTCGGGCCTTTTCACTTAAAAGATTATTACGCCCGCCGCTTTATAAAAAACTGATGAAGACTCCTCAGTTTACCCAAGACATCAGTATCTACTTAGGTGCATTTGTTCAGAAGTAAATAAGGGGAATGTTAGTTTGGTTTTGATGATGTAAAATATCTGAACTAGTTGTAAGATAATGGAACTATTTTTTCAAAGCACATTGATTCGCTTGACCATGAGTTATGTGCTTTCATTGCAATCTCAATAAACGCCGCTGGGTGGCGACAAAGCCCGTCCTGTAAATTCACGGAGCACTGCCGTCTATTTGTCAACTCAGATGTTTAGTAGAGCCTTTCAAGTCAGTTCTAAAGACCATTGAATACTGCGGTGAGGAAAGAATTTTATTTAGACCTACTGATTGGAATTAAGATAAGATAAGATAAGATAAGATAAAAAGCTTTAGTGTCATTATACACAAGTGTACAACAAAATTCTGTTTGGTATCATCTCTCACACACAGCAGCTATGACACTGACTACACACACACACACACACACACACACACACACACACACACACACACATATATATATATATATATATATATATATATACCAATATGAACCTCTCGGGGAATTGAGTCTTCGGACTGGAAATAAGAGCATCTGTTGATTTCCATGTAAAAAAACAAAAAAACAAAAACAAAACTATTGTCTAAAGAGACAAATCCAAAGAGTCCAAGTGTTACTTGAACTTGAACATGTTTATATATTAATGAATTAGAAGCGTAAGAGTTAATGAGCCCTGCACAAATTCCCTAAAAAAAAAACTATCTCATGCCCTCTTTTAAAGAGGTGGCTGATCACATGCTATTATTTCTTTCCAAACTTCTTCTCTCTTCTCCACATCACACCATTTGAAAGAGAACTTGGCACCTCAGAGGGCATTTTGAGAAAGATGAACATCTTTCATGTCTGAGATCTAAGAGTGATTACAGATTCAGATCTGAGGGACCAGTCTGGGAGGACCTGCTTCAGTCACTGTTTACCTGCTGGAAGAAGACTGAAGGGAGATGAAGACAGGCAGGGATATCAGCTATCAAGCCTGATTGTGGTATACAGGTAAAGTTAAGATCCTCATAAGAAACAAGAATACAGATGCTATAGAAATTCATATTGTAAGCTGACACAAATAATCCTGTGCTGAAGAGGCAGTTTGATGTAAAAAAAAAAAAAAAGCTGAAATAGTTTCATCAAAATTCATGCAATCTCATAAAAACAACTAAGGCAATTGAAAAAGAAGGGAAATCAAAGCAAAAGAAGGAAACACGGGCAGGGAAAGGGCTGCAAGCAGAGCGGTGTGAGGCTGAGAGAGCAGCACCCTGCCAAGGACGTTGATGAATGCGCTTCAGGCTTCAAGCTTGCCCTGCAGCCCCCAGCAGTGTGGATTCCTCACACACGCTAACCATGCTCCAGGAGATATAAGGCCCAATGCTGATGAAAGGAAACATATCAAACTTCATATGTGTAAAGAAGGTTAGTGTATCAAAGTGGCTGCGTGGATGCTGTTCATTCTTAGTTCGCCATCACATCCATCATCACCCAGCGTGGCTGTCAGGAGCCTGTTTCTGTAGGAATACACAATAAAGTATTGCACGTATTCAGTAGGATGTTCATCATTTCCTGTTTAAAACCTGAAAACAGGATCAAAGCTCTCATTCTACATAAAGATTAAACTGCTGATTGCAAAACCAGAACAAGCGAGATATTCAATTATGAAGATTGATATTTATGCACCATGAAATATATCAGTTGCCTGATCCCCCCTCTCTTACACACACTCACACACACACACACTCACACACACACACACACACACACACACACACACACACATACAAACACACTAGATTTTCAGCAGTCAAAGCAGCATGTTGGGACTAAATGAATGGTGGTCTGCGATGCAGACAGAAAATGTTTGTAGCGTTCTTAACCTTGGGTCACAGTCGGTGTTTTCATAATCATTTATTTCTGATGCAAATTGTGGAAAATAACAGAACAGATGTTTTTCTTGGTTTCCAAAACCCCAAACCCAATTCCTAATCAAAAACTTGTGTTGCTGTAAATGATTAACAAGTGCTAAATTGTTGTTAAGACTAAAAAAACACCAACATGACCACCCTTTTAGACAGATGTTTCCATGAAAGGGCCAGTGTGTGAAATCGATAACACAACAAGCAATGTTGGTCAACCACTTTTAACATTGTCAAAGCAGCATTACCACGTTAGCTGTGCTCAAAGGAAACACTGCATCGTGGTTCACTTCCTCCTCACAATGAGCTTGAACTTTGACTACCAAAATATTTTAGGCTCACCCTTGAGTGTAGATGTCACTGGCAAATTTGAAAATTGTATTCCTGAGATAATTCAAGGATGATTAACCACCGAAACTTGTTACTTCCCAAGTCCTGGTAGGTATTTGTTCCAAATTTGAACAAATTTCCTTGAGGCATTCCAGAGTTACTGAGCATGGGACCGATGTGTAATGTCACGGCGACCTTGACCTTTAACCTGGGACTACTAAAATCTCCTGGAGTCCCAGTGGCAATTTGAAGAAATTACCTCAAGTTTGGTCTGAGATATTGTGTTTATGAGAAAGGGACATACAGATGAATGCATGGACGGCTCCTTCCCTGCCCTTGTGTTCTCCTGCTTGTTCCCTACTGTGTAATTAGTTGAGTTTGTCTGTTTGTCTGTTGTGTCTCACTATTTTGCTCCCTGCATGTGTTCCTCAGCCTCCCAGGGGGTTTTCTTCAGTCTGTTTTATTTCATGAGTTCATTTCTAGTTTTTGCTTCATAAACTTTTGGTTTTGTGCAGGAATATGCCGTAAAGGCATTTGCTGGTTTTTATTCCTCCAATGGCAGCAGCCTTTGGCCGGAGGCATATGTTTTCAGGTTGTCTGTCTGTTCATCTGAGTCTTGTTTCTGTGATTTTTAGGGAATTTCTTCAGATGTTGCACAAACATCCACTGAGACTCAAGGACCATAGATGACGGTGTCCCTGGCAAGTGAGCAAACCCCCTCCACTCCTGTGGGCTGCAGCTGAGAAGAGCGTGGGAGAACCTTGAGAGGGCTCATTTTTCATTGTCATGATATTGTTTTTTTTTTTCAAGGTTAGTAATGAACTTTCATGTTCAAGATTATAAAGTCTCTCACCACCTGCCACTTTCATCTCTATGTGATAATGAAAGCAGACCGTAGTTCACAAACATTTATTGAAGCGTTTAGGTTTGTTGATGTCATCCTCAGCTGGTCCATAGTATAAAATATCATTAAAGGTCGCTGCAATGTGTTTTCCTCAAAGGAATAACCAAACCTGTCCCTCAAGGAAGATTATAAAATATATTCAGCTGTTACTGAGGGACTCCAGAGAAAATGTGTCTGAATGTCTTTCTCTACTGTTAAACAGAAATATCTCTTTCTTGAGGGAAAGTGTCACAAAAAAAGCCTGAATCATTTCATCATTTGAGCTGTACAATAGCATCAAAGTCTGCAGGCAGCTGAATAAGAACATTTGGAAATGAAGCTGCAGCGATACACTCCATCCATATCAGACAAAGATGTGGGCACAGCACTCAAGGTCATGACTCCTCATGCAAAGCTAATATTGCTAAGAAGACAATCAACATGTCTCATTGCATTTAGAGCCAATGCCCATAATATGACTTCCACTGATCCATAAAATCATTACTGAGAAGCTCTTAACAGGTTCCAAGGACCGCGGCTTACTTTTGAAATAAAATACAAACAAGGGGAACTATCAAACCCATTAATCTTTCATTAAGCTTGCCAGATAAAAAAGAATCGCTTAAAGTATCATTCGTTACCATCACTGCAAGTGCAAAAGCCCCCTGCTAACATCAAAGGCTCCTCAAAGAAACAGAGAGGGAGAGAGTCAGTTAGCTGAATTTGGCTGAGAACCAGTTTGTGGTTGGGTTTTAATTTTGACTCACTCATAATGGCGCCAAGGAAGAAATGGGGACCTGGTCTGGGATGTTTTTGCATTTTTTGGTTTTTTTTTTCAAAGCCTTTAGAGCAAACATTCACATGAACAATGAACTGCTGTAAATAAAAAAGCCACAGAGTCGGACTGGATGTTGACCAAGGTTGAGGGCTCATCCTCATCTCGCACACAAGTCTTTGTGTCATTGAAAGATCAGAAAGATCAGAGGCTTTTCATGGCCAAAGATTGGGTAGAATCCATTTAACACACACACACACACACACACACACACACACACACACACACACACACACACACACACACACACACACACACACACAACTGTCAGTCACTTCTGAGCACATTACCTTGACCAACTTTGTTTTTTTTAATACTTGCAATATAACCCTTTAGAATATATGAACAAGTTTACAAGATGCAGTTTTTTTCAGTTTCATTCTTTATTTAACAGAGATGTCACAGTTCAGTGAACATCAGTATATTCAGAAAACACAATGTAAATGGGATTAGGGAGAGGTTTGCAAGAGTGCTAATTTTCATCCATAGTCCCCCAGCAGGTAAATACTACTTCAAGATACACATATTTATTTCTATAATTTTTAAAAAATGGATAAAGAGACACACTTCATCATGCTAATGGGACCCTCCAGGAACCCCCACCTGCTACTGGTTTGGCTAACAGTCACAATCCTGATTTGCCACAAGTCACCAATAACAATGGCATGAGGCTGTATCACCTGGATCATCCAGGTTGTTGTCCACCCTGAACCAATCCCCGGCCTCCTGCTGCTTGCCTCATCCGTTCTCTAGCAGGTATTCATGTCACTGCTTCTTTGTTGGACGACGAGTGATAAGCTGTCGCTGTCACCAACGATGACGCCGTGAGCCGCTGTCACGTCCCTCATCTTGATAGCAGTCCTCTCTAAAGTCTCTGGGCCTCCTGCGGGATCCCTCATCTGTGCCTCCACCAGGAACTCCTGTCTGCTCTTGTCTGATGGCTGCTGAGGCAATTCACTGTGTTACTGTGGCCATCATCACGGGAAGGCCTCCAGATCTCACCTCTGGCCTTCTCAGGCTTATTCCAACCACCATTTGGCTCATTATTATGGTAATAAATAGTTGATTTCTCCCAACTAGAACGAGCTTCCCCACTAGTTCCGGTTCTCCGCCAATTGCTGATGTCACACCGCGACTGGCGATTTTTCCAGGGATCCCCATTGCCACTGGGGGGCCTCCACCTCTCTCCACTGATGGTCTGCTCATGCCAATCAGCAGGTCTACCAAGCCGCCTCCATCTTTGATACTTCTCCCCTGTGGTCCTCAGACAGGGCTCATTGTCCCTGCCTTGTCCTCTGCTGTTTCTTTATTTTTGCGTCTTACTAAAGTCGTGTTGACTGCGATGCCTGAAGGTGTGTTCACACCAAACGCGATGCGAATTTTTCGTGCGACAAGTTTACATGTAAAGTCTATGTAGAGAGGCGATTAGATGTGAATTTGTGTATACTCGCTGGGCGACGCGAATACCTGAATAACGCGGCGCGAGTTTCACGTATTCCCTTCTTCAACTTGTGCGACAAATTCGCATGACATTGTGTCGAGAGAGCCTATCAGCAATGAGATTCCCCTGGCGTCGCTGAAGTCATGTCAACGGTCCTGGCTGTGGTTGGTATCCCACCGTGATATCCTGACACCGATCCTCGCTAATAGGTCATCGTACTCGGCCCTCGTTAGCCTGAAATACCGCTGGAATAGGCCGTCGTCCAGGTGCAGTTCCCGGAGAAAGCGGTGAAATTCACCCAGCTGTGTGCTCCTCCGGATTGTATCATGAATCCAGATACAGCAGTGTTTTTTTCCTGCCGTATCTGGGACTTCCACAACAGATACAAGCCAGCAACGGTTGTTGGGTCAGCCAAGGTTGATGATGGAAAGAAATGGCGGAAATAAATTCTCCGCGCAGGGGAAAAAAGTTTGTGCGAATGACACGAATATTAACAAATGATCCAGCGATCAAATTTGCAGGAATAAAGCAACATGAAAATTTGCATCGAGTTTGGTGTGAACACACCCTGAGAAGGTTGTGCAGTCATGGAAGTTCTACTGAAAGGATGCTATGATCTGTACATGATTTCTGTTGCTGGGGAGAAAACAGAGCACTGTAGTCCACACGCACACACACACACACACACACACACACACACACACACACACACACACACGCACACACACACACACACACACTGCTTACTGCTACTTAACCCAACACTAACCCTGTTTTTGTGTTTTATTTTTCTATTCAACTTCTTTTCATCTTTTCAGTAAATCAATCAAATGTTGTTTGTAAAGCCCAAAATCACAAATTAAAACTGAAACAAATCAAGTACCGTAACCATACTCCCAATCCTAATCTCAACCCTTGTACAGTAACCTAACATTAAACCCCACTACAGTTTTAATCTTTTACGTTAACCTCATATGAACCCACAGTACAATAATCTTGATCTTTAACCCAACCCATGAGATGTCTTCTTCTTGTTTCTCTTCTAAAAGGTGGTCATGCGGTTGCCCTCTTACTTTTAACCCTCTAGGTGTTTAAGGAAGTTACTAATCTGTGTGTGCTCTCTGCTCGGGGTTACATTTGTCTAGACAACTGTCTCTTGGATTTTATGGTTGTAGAGAGCAGCTTTGAGACCTGTGATGTGGTTTGGTGATTGCTATTTTATAGCTTTTGCTCCAGGTTGTTTTTCAAAGTCAATGCCAACCGAAGGATATTAGCATGCTGCCTGAATGCAGACTTGAATTTTTTGTTACCTGCAGAGGCGACAAGCTCTCATTGACTTCACTGTAATGAAATGTATTGATACCAGTTCCCCAACTGCTTGTCAAATCTGGATGGTGACAAGTTACCACATTTTCATGATACTGTGGTGGCGTATGCATTGTGCTGCACCATCGTGTGCTGGGGCCGTGGAGTCACTGACAGGGACGGAAGAGACTGGACAAACTGTAGAGGAACGCCAGCTTTGTCTTGGACTGTCCACTGGACCCAATCCAGGAAGTGGCGGATAGAAGGATGTTGGCTAAGATGACATCCATCGTGAACAACACTCCCCATCCTCTGCACCACACCGTGGAGACTCTGGGAAGCTCCTTCAGCTCCAGACTGCTGCACCCTCAGTGCAAGAAGAGCGCTACAGCAGGTCATTCCTGCCCGCAGCCATCAGGCTGTACAACCGCACACTCTGAACATTCACAATCATGTGTCTGTTTTGACAAATGTGCAATATCTCTGGTGCAATAAACATTCTTATTTTCCATCCACCCATCCATTTTCTTCCGCTTATTCCTGTTAAGGGTCGCAGGGGGGCTGGAGCCTATCCCAGCGGCTTTCGGGCAAGAGGCGGGGTTCACCCTGGACAGGTAGCTAGTACATTCTTATTTTTTCACTCTTTTTGTAAATATATTGTAAATGACTAGATTGTCTCATATAAATGTTAATATTTGTTTTGTTTTTTCTTATCTTATAAATATTTTTTAAATTCACATTATCTTTTCTTCTTCTCTCTGTAAATGCTGCTGTAACAACGTGGATTTTTAAATTTTTATTCTTATTTTCCATGGTTTTGTGTTTAACAGTGGCAATTAAATCCATCTTATAAATACCCATGTCTAAGGCAGGGTCCTGTGACACAGGAGTGGATAAAACCTGGTCTCATTAGAGACAAAAGCCAGATGTTAGCAGGATTTTGGGTCAGTGGGAAATGCGCTAAATCATAGTAGGACTGGTGGGAATGTCCAGTATGTGATGCAACAAATCCGGTCCTGCTTAAATGGTTTGGGTGGGGGCTCCTCTACTTATTTAAACTCATCAACTCTTAATGTGCAGCATTTTTTTTATGAAACAATAGGATATATGGGATGGCATGGCTCAGGGGTAGAGTGGTCGTCTAGTAACCAAAGGGTCGCTGGTTCGATCCCCGACCCTGGTGACCATGTCGAAGTGTCCTTGAGCAAGATACTGAACCCATAATTGCTCCTGATGAGTAGGTTGGTGCCTTGCATGGTAGCCTCCACCATCAGTGTGTGAGTGCGTGTGTGAATGGGTGAATGAGATGACACTGTAAAGCGCTTTGAGTGCCGCTAAGGTAGAAAAGCACCATATAAATTGAGTCCATTTACCATTTACCATTATATACGCTCAGATAGTTTCTCCAGAACTTGCTGTTGTGGTTTTGATGAACTTCAACGCACCTGTACTATAGACGTGCCACTGAAAGGCTGATAGGCCCTGAACCCGACCCAAATGATGCTTTTGCTGACATCCTGTCTTTTCCATTAGCCCTCTTGCTGTGAAGTGAAAGCACTAAGACAGCCTGGCAGCGATGCCAAGTAGGTTAATGACATGCGGAGGATTAAGGTTTTAGTATAGCTATGTGCTACTGCTATACTGAAGAACTAATTTACCAGAGAATAACATAAATCTATCCCTATATATTTTCCTGACCTGCCTAACTGTGCCGAACACGGTCAAAACACAGTGACACATTCATTTCTTACTAAAGTACACAAAGCAAGGGAAGAAGGCTCCGTCTGACTTCAGAGGCCTAGTATATTACATGAGTTAGTCATGGCTCATACTGAATTAAACATGGGAAGAAGAGTTTCTTTTTATCTACAGCCAAAGTGCTAAATCTGACCACTGCAACCGATATTCACCCACTTCAAATTCTCCCTTTGATAGTGAAAGCGTAGGAGCTTCAAATGCATCAGTTTGTCCTCATTTTTTAATGGTCGCAAACATTGGTTGATGTTTGCAGCTCCATATAAAAGACTTTTCTGCCATGCAGAGCAAACATGTCGCAGTAAATTTTTTGTTCATTCTGTTGTATTGACGTTTATTTTTTGTGTCCCAACAGGTAGATTTAATGAACATACATCCCGCCTTTTCATCTCTGATACGTTGAATAATAATGCCAGTGGACATGAAGAGACAGGCCGGTGTGCTCCCCACTGTTCTCTGAGTTTGATGCTAGTTTGGTAATTCTCCGCTCAGCTCAGGGACGTCACAAGCATGCATGTTGGTTAGACTCATCTTTGCTGGTGTGGATATTTTTGGACAAGCAGGGATAAAAGCCTAGGGTCGTGTGGCTAATGAGATAGTGAAGCAGTGGGAATGATGGTTTTAATTACTGCCCAGGACTAGTCTAAGGGGGGTGATTGCTGAAGAGCATGCTGAGTGTCCTAGGTTGGGAGTTCAGACCCATGCCAGTCCTGCTGTGCCTGGCAGCCTTTGATGCTCACTCCCCTCTGTTTTATTCCCACATTGTGCTTATTAGGTTCTTTACTGCTGATGCTTCACTGCACCTGTGTTCAAACCAACGCTTTGGACAACGAGAAGCAAAACCACAGAGATTTCAACTTCAAACCCCCACAAAAGTTTCAGCGATGCAGAAGGCAGCTTAATCTTTTGTGGAAATTAAATCTTACAGCTCTCTCATTGTGTGGTGACTCCCAGAGGAGTGAGTTTTATATGTCACAAATGCAGGAAATTAGAGTCCAAGGATTAGTAACGCAACATGTATATGAACTGAAATGGCTGTTAGAAATAGAAATAGCCTCTGTGATGATGAAAAGTGAACCTGGGAAGATTCCTCCCTGCTGTCCTCCCACATTTAAGCCGCAGAAATCTACAGTAGATTCACATGCAAGCTATGAGTTCTACGTCTCACCGGCTGCTCACAGCAGGAGGGTGTTGCTACGTCTCTGCTCTCTGTTCTCCTGCAGCCCAGCTGTGGACCAACCCTTGTTGACTTTCCAGAGATCACATGGCGTCTTCAGTGAAGCTAGCTCCATGGGGGCTCTGCCTCTGCAGGACTCTGCTGTGGTCAGCGTGGGTTTCCCTCCCCTTGCTGCCTTAACCCATATCCCCTGAGAAGTAAAAAGAAGGGTCAGGGCTGCCAAATGTTTGAAAACACAAAGCAAATTCAGAAGCGCAACATTTTAAAATTCCATACATATATGTTACCACCTTGACTGCTCACTAACAATCTGGCCCATCACAGACAATAATATTCAAGGGCAAAGTGAGTTCTAGTGTCTACATTCCTGCTAATCTTTATCAAGTCACAGCCAGTAACTGCAGAAGGTATCTGTTGTCTAATGAACGCAAAACTGCATTTGCCACATAAATGGAGCCTAAGTGGGCTTGTCCTTGACGCTTACAGGAAGTGCGGATCGCATCATGTTTGAATAAGCAGGTCTGTGCTTTGAAAGCCATGGTTATAATGCAGGTTCCTGTTCATCTTTTGGTTTTATATATAGCAACACAGGCACAGTGAGTGTGGGGGTTGGGAGGATTATTTTCATAGCTGTCTGTTTCACTGCACAAGGTGCATGAAAGACATGGATCATATGAGTCTGATTTAAACTACGAAAATCAAAACTATGCATAAGGTGTCAAAGATATTAAAAGGACGATTTAATTTTTCAACAGAGCAGTTCTTTTTAAAAAAAAATCATCTCAGGACTATAAATAACAAGGGTTTAGTCGATCTCACCTTTTTGAGCCGTGACCCCCCCCCCCCCCCCCCCGAGTAATGAAGTCGGTATTCGTGACAGCTTTGATTCACTTTTGGAAAGAATGATACATTTTTGGCTTTATTGATTTAGATTTGATGAAAAAACTGCACCATCACAATCAACATGTGTAATTGTGGATTTAAAAAAAAAACCACAACAACATACAAAGGAAACCTGGCTTGATAACATACAGAAGAGCCTTTGAGTCTTGAGTAGACTTGCAGACCCCTCCTTTTCAAGCATGTGACAGAACCACTGGTACCCTGCAGGAACGTTCACATATGATGCCACATTTTTTCAGACTCCTTCTTCTCAAGATTTTCCCACTTATTTAGAATCAGCAAAAAGAAGTTCATTGATTCCTACAGAGAAATTACTGTGTTCGCCAACCTGTTAAGAGATTGACACATTTGTGGTGTCATGGAGTGGGGATATAAACAACTCTGTTGGCACTTGGAATGTAATGTGAACATAAAGCTAGTTCAGTTTCTGCCATAAAGAAATATTCCTCCACCTGTGTGACCTGGGCACGAACCCTGCCTTGCTCCTCTTCCTGTCTGAACAAAGCCTCATTAGCTTGTCCATCATCTGGCGATGTCCAAGCACAACTGAAAGCGGGATATAAAATTATTTTCCATCAGTTTCTGTTCAGCTCTTTCCCCTCATCACTCTGTTCCTCCTCCTTGTCCACTGTGTGCCCTCATCATGACTGTTGGGACATCTGATGCTCTGCTGCCAAACATAAATGAATGAAAAAGAGTGATATTATGTTACAAACAGAGCAGAACACTCCCTAAGCAAATTAGAACTAAAAACTTGGACAAGTATGACAAAAGAAGTAAGAGGATGCACCAGAGTGACCGCAACAGCCCCGAAAGTCTTAATATTGTCTGTTCTGGGTCACAGCAGAAACAACTCATCTTACTCCATGGACCTGCTAACTTTATAGATGTAAAGGCCTCATTTTACACTAACAAAACACAAATTAGTTTCACAAGATTATACACAAATGAAAACATTGTTATGAATATTATATTCCGTTTCTGTGAATAGACCATTCTATATTTAGCAGTGACCCAGGTTCAAGTCTGGCCAGCAATGTCTTTATCTGTCTTTTGATCATCTCTGACTTCCCCGCCCTGTCTGGGCCCTGAGTCTCATACATTTCTACAGACGGTACATCTTAAAAAAACAAAAACAAATAAACAAGAAAAAAAACAGGTCACAAGCATGAGTTTTTTTTCCTCCCTAGTTTCTTCCAGCAAATGTTTCTTAAACAGGAGTAAATAGTGCATTTGTTGGAGACTATTTTTTAGTTCAGTAGTGAATATTGCAGGATGAGTTTTCATGATAATAAATGGCCTCTATTGAAATGTGGGAAAAATTGTGCGTTTTATATGGATTTTGGACAACAATGGAGATTAACAGCTCTGAAGACTGAAGTTACTTTTGCAGGGTTTGGTTATAACACTCATTAGTGGGCTCAGTTAATTTTCAGCATTTTCTCCACGAGATGTGCTGAAAGTAAACTTTTATCTTGAGTTAAGAAGTGGCAATAAAACACAATTTTAAAAAGAATTACTTTGGGATTCATCTGGACCTCTAACAGGCCTGATGCCAAAACTGTTTTCATAAAATACAAGGTATACAAGGTCTACAACCTGCCAAAATTATGTGAAGGAGAAAACAGATAAATAAAGAGGTGGAAAAAAAACCCACTTGACATGGATGTGTTGCTGGAAGAGTGGCATAGGTCACAGCTGTTCCATGCTGCTGCCTGCTTCTTTCTTTTCTAACATGTACAAGAAGGAAGTAATCAGGAAGCCACAGGACCAGTAAAGCAACCAGTATATCCAACTGCCACAGCCACAAGAAGGAAGTAAACCCCGTGAGACAAACTCGAAGTGTGTGTTTATTTGTGCGGGAGAGCCAGAAATGGAAGGGATGAATGAAGAGAGTATTCAGGAGGGAAGAGTATTTTTCTGAGAGCCAGCGCCTCCCCTGTCTGCCCCCGAGGCCATGCTGGTCTCTCTACCTCTTGTTCTCTGTGATTTATGCCTAGCCTCTGTAATTACAGTGCCAATCGCAGCAGCCGTCAGGTTCAGATGGGGTGAGGCACAGACATGCCTTACCACCTGAGAGCAGCGACTCGCCAGCTCGACTGCTAAATACAGCTGCAATTTTCCCTTCAGCCTAATCTCCTTGACATTGGCCCCAGGAGCATATTTGTGTGACAACAAGATGCCAGAGAGGCCTACTGCCAAACATCAGTCAATTGTTTTCCATTAGAAGACACATCAAGTTTATGAAGAATGTACAATCTGGGAGTGAATCAAATTAATTTCTGTTGATTGATTTTTACTCTTACCAGTGAGCTTTACTTGTGGTCATTTTACTGTGGACAGTCCACTCAAGCCAGTACACACTGGGTGACTTTAGTTGTCAGATCGCTGGAAGAGTCACATTAAACGCTTTTCTGTGTTTTAGTCGTTGTGGTTTATAAGCTGTAACTGCAGCTCAATCAGACGTTTGTCTCAGTGTACAAGAACTGGGTAGGAATTGATTAATGATGGAAGTATGTCCGTAGGTGGTGGTGTGCACTCTTAGAGTTGGTTGCAATCAGACTTTCTACAGGTTGATCTGTTGGTCACACAACAAACAAGTCAGCGAACAGTGTCTCTGTTCAGGGGACTAAAATTCAAAGACTATTAAAGAAAAATGGACAACTCTTTAAGCTGAGACAGTTTGTCTCATTGTCTGTTCTTGATGCCTTGTTTGCACCCCAGCACTCGCCGTGATGTCACCTCCCTTGACTGTGTACTGTGTGACCTACCTACTGGGACCTACGGAGCACATTTGTAGACAGGCTAGTAATTTTAACCCGTGTTCACCTATGTACTTTTATTTGTCTTTTTATCTGTTGGCTCACTGAAAATCAGCACACAAATAACTGATGGCCTGGGTCCTATTTCATGCAATTTCCCATTTCATTTTTCAGTGCTTTTTTTTGTGGCAAAACATAGGGAGACCAGACAGGCTCGTCAGGGTGGGTGATGGTAATGTGTGACTCCTGTCGTTGTTCAGACATGCAGAGTGAAAACCAAAACGACTCAAGACAGCAAGTTGTGTATTGGGAACACTGCAGCTATCAGAGGACTCTGGATACTTGGCTAAAGTCATCTTTGAATCTGTCTTTGCACACACAGTGCGCCAGCGCCAGAAGCCTTTCATACGTATCAATATCTCCATCTTGGAGTTTTAGTTATTTATATTATCCATCCATTATGATTCTAGCAGGTGATTTTGAGGGCTAGTGTGTTTGTGTGTGTTAGTGGGGCGGGGGTAGTTACGGTGAGCTGGTCTTGGTCAAGAAAAAGGCTCGAGGGCTGTTTTTTTTGTGAAATCTGTCCCTGTGACCCCATCACATTCAACCAGTGAAACAGTCCTTTACTCCGGCAGTGGGAGATAATATGTCTGGAGATTATTTGGACTTGTTGACCTGCAGTGTGTATTCACCACCGGACCTGATATGTTCTAGGACACAAAATACAATCCACCCACTCAAATCCCACAACATCCAGGAAATATCTTGGTTGCCATGTGTTTCGGGAAGGGAAGCCAATGGATTTTCAGAGCCTGTTTCTCTTTGCACTGTATATGTACGGGGATGTCCATGACACACCAGGCATTGTCAGTGGACAGAAAGCTCTGTTTGGCAGCCCCCTTGGTGAAGCAGCGTGATAGAAAGTCAGAGAAAGAAAAGACAGAGAGGAAGAAAGAGAGAATGTGCCCACATGAATGTGACAAAGTGCTGCTGGACTGATTTGCTCACCATGACAACCATGCAGACGGGAGGCTGGGGGCCAGGGGACCCACTGGCTTTTCGGTGTGGGCACAATGCAGAGAGGCACGGCTGTCTTAACCTCAGTGACATCCCTGTTGTCCACAGGTCAAATCCTTGAATATCAATGAACTGACTCAGTGCCCCTTGCAGTGGTCCTCAAAAGAGTCCAACCCACATAAGAAGCTGTCGCTGTCCTCTCTGACCTCTGCTTACCCTGCCTCCTGCTTTCAGGTCCTATGGACTGATTGCACAAGGTTAAACAACACTTAGTCAGCACATGAGTATTGCTGCTCCCAGTTTAAACCCGGAGCTCAGTCCATTTATCGTCCTCTACAGAGCCTCGGGACCTGCTCGCGTGGACTAGAGCAGCCTGACCAATTTGAAAAAATAAATTCATAATATGAACACAACCTGGAAGCGACCAGCTACCACAGGCTGGTGGGAGCATGCCAGTATTCAACACTTTGTTGCCATAGAGACTACATGGAAACTAGTTTACAGGAGTCTAAAAACTGTCAAAAAGTAATACAAATGTTGAAAGAGACTATAAACCAAAGTCAAATAACTGAAAAATATTCACTCAAAAGTACGCAAATATTTAACCCAAAGTAATGGAATTACTAAATGCAGAAATTAAAATAGAAATAATCCAGAAATGCTGTAGAATTTCATTTCATGGAGGAAAATTGTGTAAATCTCTCCTTTAAACTCATTTGACTGCAACTGTACCCTGTGAATTTGTGACTTGAGAAGTTGCACTATGTGTCTGTCACAGGTAAATCGTATCGGTGTAAGGTTTTCCTATATGTGCTGATATTAGAAAACTTCTTTTAAGCACATTAAATGCGAAAACAAGGCCGATGGTGATTTTAAAATAGTGTAACTTGGTGTTTCCAGGAGAGAGCACTCCACTGCCTCAGCCTTGTGAATTTGACTATTATATTTTTATGTTATAACATTATAACATTCTATTTATGTATTATGGATTTATGTATGACAATGTTAAATATCATTTAATAAATTAAGTTATTTGTTTGAAGAAATCAACTGTCTATTCTTACACAGTCATAAAAGTACAAAGCTGTCGCACAGTGAACATAGAAAGGGTCTATTTTCAGAACAGGACAAAAATTCCCAATATCAGAGGAGCATATCAGTAATTATTTTATTTTTTTTCTGTTCAGTTTCAGGTTAAAAAAAATCCCGTATTGGTGTGGCTCCGCTACAGTGGCACATTCATGTGCAGCCCAACAGAGAATTACAGCGGCTTCCCTTTGTGTTTTATGGATATTGGCAAGGAAGAAAAGGCCACGCACAGACCCTGAACCCGTGAGAGACTGCATGCTGGCCATCTTGATTGAGGTTGTGTGATGACAAAAACGACTGTGACCTCTGGTATTGAGAATGCTTCAAACATTTATGGGGCTGAGCATCTTGCTACGGATGTGTTTGAAATGTTATTTCCCGAAGAAAGCTGATGTCATGTCTGTAGCAGTGGATGAATACACAGATATGACTGATACTGCACAATCAAGTTCATATGTTTGTTTGTTTTGGTGGCAAATTCTTCTTTGAGGAACTGCTCAGTTTACTGCTGTGAGAGGGACACACTCAGTTGCGTAAATTAAAAATTTGTCATGACATAATACTTGATGGCCGCTGAAAATGTCTGGCCCGGATCAATGTCTTGATTTTAGAATCCAGCCCAACTTAATTTGTAGTTTTGGTTTCGAGGACAAGTAGACGGCTGTCAGTGGAACTATGCTTCCAATACAAACAGACATTTTCTAAAGCACATCAGAAATTCACGTTGGTGTTTGCAGGAAGAGCAGCATTCCAAGAGCAGCGCCGCCCATCACTTCATTCCACATCTCCATCAAGTCATGTGTTTCCTGCTTAATAGAACATTTTGTTGTCTGCAGCTACTTTCTCTCCTTTGAAGAGAGAATAACAGAGGCTTGTTTTGTTTTGTTCACAATGTTGGATCAAAGTGTTGCCCGTGACCTAAGCCTGTGATCAAACACAGATAAATTTAGCTCTTCCTTTCGGTGCCAGCCGTTGTTACCTATGATACGCTGTATTGTGAACGTTCAGAAGTATACTGTGAAGGTGTGCAGTCAATCGGTGGACACATAACTGGCATGTTATTGTTCAGCTTCCTTATCAAGTCAGCCCTGGCTTTGCTCATCTGTTTCACTCAATCAAACTCATTCCTAACCAGGACTAAAAAACACATTCATACTCAAAATGCCTGCATTTTAGTTGAAGGGTTTTTCGATTTATGTTTATAAACAATCTTTGGGCATTGTCTTCCATAAAAAGCTCGGGATATACATTTCAGGGTGAAAAAAGTCTGTAAGTCATTATGTAAACAAAGATGGCAGGGTGACAAGTGTTTTCCACCGTGTTGTCATACTGCAATCAGAGATTGGCTCTTTAAGTGGTCCATTATTTCCCACTAAGAGCAGATAAGTGGGTCCTGACCCCCTTTTCTGTGTAGATTAGGCTCTGCTGCCATCGCCCCCATTACCATTATCAGGACCAGACAATCTGGCCTGCCACCAGTGTCCAGGAAACGGAGATTCCTTTGCCACGCTCTCACTTGATTACTCAAAGGAACGCATGCACTTGTATCAGATACAGTTGCAAAAGCCAACAATAAAGTCATTTATCATCTCCTCAACTGTTCCTCAGTACTTATCCCAAATTGCTTCCAGTCCTGTCACCGCATAAAGCAAGCTGGGAGCAAAATGGAACATTGTCTTGGACCGCTTCAGAGCAACACATGTTATGTGTTGTGCCTGCCCGCTCGTATTAACCTCAGAGAGCAGAAGGAAAGAAACCGTGGAGCTCTTCTGAAACATGAGCAGCAAAAACACAAGCAGGCTTGCAAACAGAACTGAGAGTTTTGCTCTCTTCGAGAGAAATGTGACTGACATCAGGTGGCCGATCACAGCAGCTGAGGAGGTGCAAGCCAGCATTTCATGTTTGCTTCGTCCTGTTATCATCACGTGCTCATAGATTAAGATCATCTTTATACTAATTAGGATAACTCAAGCAGCTTCTCTTAGTGGTGGCATGTTAATGCAAGATTTTTAACAACTAAATGCTTTTGAGGATAAATCTAATCAAATGTAAAAAGAATAAAAGATAAAACAAATAAATCATAGCAGTATTGGAATAGCCAACTTTTCTGAACTATCAGTAATTTTGATAGTTATGATCAAATGTGGCGTAAAAATTCTTGGCCTGTAGTTTAAAATGTAAGGATTCATTCGCAATGAAATGCATGAAATGAATAAATAGTCCTTCTTTTAGTTTTAATCAATTGCTTATCCATTATTCGAAGCTGAATACGTTTTATGGCCAAGTATTTGTTCATACTCAAATGATGACGCAGCTCGCAGGACAGATACACAGCCAAACAAGGACAAAAGGGTAAATAAACTGTTAAATTGACGACAAGCATATCCATGTTAAGTTTTTTTTTTTTAAATGAGGACCGTTGTACAAAATGCCATGTGCTTTCATAATAATTATTCATTTTTCACAGTTTAAAGGTGGACAATTGTGACTAATACACTTTTTAGGGAAGAACCATGCATCAAGACTTCCTGACAGTCTATCAGTCGCCATTCATGATCTGTCAAAGAATTATCATTTCTAATCAATTTAATACAATGTATAGAAACAATGGTGCGTGTGTGTGTGTGTGTGTGTGTGTGTGTGTGTGTGTGTAATAAGTACTTTAGATGGTCTGTATGTGGCATCAGTTGTCTGACTGTGTATCTTGGTGAGTCCGTGTCCACTGCACAGAGTACGGAGTGAGTGTGTGTGTGTGTGTGTGTGTGTGTGTGTGTGTGTGTGTGTGTGTGTGTATATATATATATATAAAGTACCATGTCTCCATGCAATGTTTTGAGCCAATGAGGATGTTTCCTCCACATTTGTGTGACAGCTGATGGTGTTGGTTCCTCTAATGTGCTCCCCCTCTGCGATATCTTTCTTTGTTAAGTTTGTGGAGAGTGTCTTTCAACAACAGGCACTTTCTCTCAGCAGTGTTCATAATCCTTGGCAGATCCAGCACCGCGCTTCTCTCCCTGTGTGTCCCTCAGTACCTCCTATATTGTCTGTATACTCACAAACACCAAAATATACACACATGTAGACAGACTTGTGCGTGCTCCCTCCACTCCTTCA
Organism: Aulostomus chinensis; assembly: GCF_037954235.1. NCBI lineage: Eukaryota > Metazoa > Chordata > Actinopteri > Syngnathiformes > Aulostomidae > Aulostomus > Aulostomus chinensis. Next base: position 27,330,290 of record NC_141325.1, read on the forward strand.
TCAATCCAGTCACTGCCTTTGCAACATCTGAAACACACACGTGCATACACACACACACACACACACACACACACACACACACACATTGAGAAATTTTATCTTTTATCTTGTTGCTCCATCTCTGACAAATCAGCAACCGTGAGTAAATTTTGTAATTAATAAGTGAAACACAGACACACAGACACACACACCAGCTTCAAAATGTGGCATCATTTATACAGAGTTTGTACAGAAGGAGACTTTTTATATTCTTATGACTGACTTGCCTAGAGGTTGTATGATCGCCTAGTTTATTTCAGCAATAGTAGAAGAGTGAGGGAAACTGGCTTGTTCACCTTCTGACATAGCCGGAGAAAATGAGCTCAGAAGATCGATAACATTTTGTACTTTAAATAAAAGACCACAGCCAGCGGCCAGTCATCTTAGCATAAAAACTGGAAACTCTGCAACAAATCTGCCCTCCAATCTGTCTGAAATCATCATTTTGTTACCTTTGGAGAAAGCCAGGCAGTCTGTTTCCAGTTTAAATGCTAAGTGAAGCTAACAGGCCGCTTGCAATACTTATATGAGGGTGATATTGATCTTGATACTCTTGACAAAAACAGTGAAAAACTGCTTCTTCCTATTAGAGGATGGTGGACCATTACTTGCTGCTTCAGTGCTGGAATGTATCAGTTCAGATTAGGGATACACCAATCTGATATTGATATCTATCCAAATGGATCAGACACCATGAAAATAAGACAGTTCTGTTCAATTAAACTCTTTTATTTTAGACATGTTTAAATTCTATGACATGTGCCTTTCATTCTGTTGGGAAGAGACAAAACAGCATTCATGGATTTAAAAGTAAAGCAATGCAGAGGTTTCACTGACTTGCTTTTATAATTTCTTATTAATAATGTCAACCCAGTAACTTTATTATTGGATTTATTTTCTACAGACGTTGTAGGACAGGGAGTCATGATAAATCAAAGAAGGACCCCGGTCTCATCCACACAGTGAGGCATACAGTTCATTAACCCAACAGCTGTTTAGTTCACCTCATGTCCGCTTATCGGTAACAACATCAGGACTTAAAGAGTCAGATGGTTGCACCTCTGATCCTGACACTGCCTGAACCAAGAGTGAATTCTGATCAGGTCTCATGGGCTGATATGGTCTACATCCTCTCTAAGATCTTGCTCCTGATTCTATAAGTTAGGATGTAGGATTGATTCAATGTACAGTACAGGAGTTGCTCTAAAAAAAACAAAAAACAAAAAAACAATTGTAGCTGGAGCCGCAGTTCTAAAGGAATTTCATCAGTGAACTCCATGGAAATATCTTTGAAGATTACTGGTTTTCTCATCTCTTTCTCATGCACTGAAATGATCCGACCAGAGCTTAAGAGAGGAGGCCGTGTGAGACGTGGAAGAAGTTACCTCGTGCTGGCCAAACGGGTCCTCAGAGGAAGTTTGCGGCTGCCCTGCCTGTATGCAGGGGGAGTGTCTGTTTGCACAGGTCTCCATCAGTTAACACTAATCTGCCTGATCTCCACCTCAAAGTCACTCCCTTCTCCACATGCAAATAAACATATTCAGTCGTCTTTCAAACCAAAGCCACTATCAAACACTTGTTTGATCAGTGGAGGGCCTGCGAGGCAGTTCATTATGCATTTGAAAAAGTGCCCTGCCCCCTCTTTGCAGGAGGAGAGCTCATTGTTGCCAGGTTTTTATGTAATTACTCTCACCTTCAGCAGCAGCAGCGGCTGGGAACAAATGCTTTCACGGCAGACAGAAGTGTGTGTGTGTGTGTGTGTGTGTGTGTGTGTGTGTGTGTGTGTGTGTGTGTGTGTGTGTGTGTGTGTGAGTCTGCAAGCTATTAGTGTGGCTTGTTACTGCAGATTGGGCATGTATACAACCAGTACTCTTACGTAGCCCTGGATTCTTCGCTATATAGATCAATCATGAACATGAAGGCCACCCACACTTCCTTCAACCATACTCCTCAGAACTCAGGATTTATGTACTTGAGGGATGAGAGACTGCTTTCATTGCATTCTTTGATAACACTTTGCTCTCTGAAACTTTGCAGATCTCTCTGCAAAGTTTTTTTTTTTTCAACTAACCCTTTTTACTCCAAGTTACAAATATTTCTTTAGCAAGAAAACAAACTTTCATTTGTCATGATGCGCCATACTTTCCTTCTCCAGTGCAGCCAAAGGAGGCAGAACTCTCTGAAAGTCAACAGCTTTACATTTACTGCAGCTGTCTGTTAAGATAAAACACGTGCCAAGAATCAGTATGGGTCTAGCACATTAGGAGCATACATGTTGGAGGAATCCACCCACCCGCCTCCAAGCAGCAGCCAGATTCCTTTGTGTGTATGTTGTGTATGTCTGTGCGTCATGTATGAGTTGATGACACTGAGCGGCGAGGAGCTGCTTTCCAAAAAGACAGGCCTGAACTAGTAAACAGGTGCTGCCGTAGCAGCTGAGGATGAGGACATGGGGCGTCTCCACAGAGCCTGATCAAAGAGAAGCTGCCTCAGCCGCCACTCATCCAGGCAACTTGATTTATGTCACTGTGTCAGAGGACTTTATGACTGGTTGCAACAGACAAAGCCAATTTACACAGGTTCCTCTGCAGCCTTCCATTCAATCACAAGGCATAGACAAGAAGGTGTGTCCATTTATTGATGTGTTGACTGCCGATGAGCTGCCAACACAGAGGAGGCTGGTTCTGCTCGGTTCCACTAAGCTCAGAGTGTGAAATTCTGAAAATCCCGGCTCTCCAGTCATCTTAGATTAAATCAAGTAATTATCAAAGGTTTGATGCCGTTTCAACAATGCTGATCACAAGCAGAAGCCCTTTTTTTTTTTTCGTCAGCACATCACAAGCCAACTGCTATCCCTGCTTGGCTGAAAGAATGAAAGGCAGGAAATGGAGGACTGAGGGGTGACGGCATTCATTTTGGTGGAGTTTTGAGATAAGATGCGTCAGCCTTTGTGACACACTCAGGCAAACACAACATGTCATCACAAGGTACATTTGAGGACCATCAAAGCTGGATTTTTCCTCACACTCCTCCGCTACAGGTTTGAACATCTACGATCGTCACATGTTTAAAAGCCTAAATTCAGCGATACATGCAGTTGAGTGTGACCCCCTTTTCTCACCAGCTCTGCCATTGCTCTCAGCAGAATTTTTCCCTTTGAAGAGAGGAGAAGAAGAAAAGTGAAGCCTGGCTGGCTGAAGACGCCCTGGAGGGGGGCGGTAACTGTCATTTATATTTACAGCCTTCCCAGACACCTCGGGGGCTGTTATCCAGGTGGCCTCTGTTGAAGCTCTCAGAAGCACTCACACCTTTTTCGCAACTTAGAGTATCAATAGACACTGCCTCACTTTGATTCAGCCACATAGAGGTTGTGAGTCATGTGCTTTTGACTGTTAAAACGGGTTGGGTTGATGCTGGAACTTGAATGCCCTCGGGGATAAAGCATTACTACACTTCTGAAAGTTTCTTAGACCAGAGAGGAGGACTCTCAAGCATTGGTTTTAAACTCTCTCTCTCTAAAATAGAAAAGATTTGAAACTAGGGAAGATAAAGGTGAAAAAAAAATCCTTCTTCCAAAATCTAAAAGAGTAAGTTCATCCATACATTTATGGTTAGACAATCTGACAGTATTCCTCTTTTTGTGTCTTAAGTGGCCGACATACTTGTAAGTATTCATGTTTTGCTACTTTAACAGCACTGTCAGACAAAAAAAAAAAAAAAAATCAATTGCCATGGCTTCAGGACTAGACTTGTGGTTCTCACAGCATGTACACTAAATTTATAGACAGTGTGAGATTTGTTTTACACCAAGCATCTCAGGATAACAGAAAATGTGCTCAGTTTACACGCGCTTTAGAAAACCATCAGTCAATATGTAACTACTTCAAATCCAGGCCAGATGTGTCTTTAGAAATGTCACTATGCCTGGCTGATAAGAAGAGAGGAGATGACAGATATTCTGTATTTTGGTTTGCAGCAATCCTCTTTTCAAAGTCAAACCCTTCAAACAGTCTAATCCTGTCCTGAATGAGAGCTGGATTATTGTATAACCCCTTCATTGATGCGCACCGACACATGCAAGACAGTGAGGGAGAGAGGAAGGGAGAAGGCTAAAATAAAGTTCACTGCAGCGGAGGTGAGGAGGTACATAAAGGGTTGTATAAGCCCCGAAGAAGAAGAAATTATTATCTCAATGTCATGCTGCCGAATCTGAATTAAAGGACATCATTTTTAGGACATCTTCATTTCCATTATAGATAAAATGATTATGCATTAAGTCATCGCGATTCAGGCCACACCTCCCCACCATTTTAAAAGGTAAATTTTTTGATTAAAAAAAAAAATACAACAATGAAAACAAAATGTGTTTTAGGGGTGATTTGCTTTCAGTTTGTTTTGTCAAAGAAATCAAAAATATTACACTTGACGTTTCATATTAAAAAATGCATTCAATGAATAAGCGCTGTGCATATGTGACCATGTAAGTTCACATTAGTGTATAAGCGGTGAACGGAAGGCCGACGATGACCCTTTCATGACTGTTTCTGCTGTTCGGCATCTTTGATGCTGCCGCACAGGGACTCGTGTGAATATCCAGCTCATTCCATATGAATATTTGAAATTAAGAATCGAGACGCTATTTATGCTTCACATATATGAAAAATGACGACATCTTAATCTCAACAATATGCTTTTATATCCTTATCTATTTTTTTTATTTAAAAGTGCACGTCTTTCCCCTCCGTAGCAGGAGATGTGCAGTTGCTGACCTGTGCAGCTCATAAAAAATGTTGACAGCTTTAGTTTGAGTAATCACTCCTCTCAGTTCTCCTGGTTGACTTAAATCCACCTCTGACAGACTGTAACACTGACAAAATAAAATTTTAGTGGGATTTTTATGATTAATTTCACTGTCAATAAAACCAAGCACAGCAACAGCAAAAAAGGGAGAAAAAGCAAGGCTTGAGGAAATGACAACACAGTTCCGACTTCACCAACGTTTAAAACTAGAACGTTTTATTCATTTTTTTTCCTATAAAATCTGAAGTCTTAGAAATATATACAAACATTCCCTTGTGCTATAAAAACAGCAAAGCAAAGAAACTCCACTGCGTGTACAAATAACTTTTCAATAACGAGTGCTCGATTAATTTATGGCATGGATTTGCCTCACAATGGGCAGTTCATAAGGTCTGGAGTGCCTCTCAACAGCTGCTCTCACTCAAGTTCAGACATATATGACACTGCCTCCATTTCCATTAAAAAGCCTCCAAACACAACACTCATCTCTCTGACCATTTGCCTCCATTGTTTGCGGGGTTTGTTCATTGTCTGTAATCTGCCACTAACAGTACAAGTGTCTTTTTCACCGGGAAGGAAAGCATCTATTGCACATTATTCAAGTAACCCCGTGGCACATCCGAATGGTTTATTCCACACGTTTTGTCAATGGAACAATACATATCTTTTCTCAACCAAGTTCTTCTGTAGGATAACTGAATCCAGAAGTAGAATTTTTTTCTCAAACAAAGGCAGCTGTTGTTGCATGAGATGGCTCAAGATAAAAAACAAAAAACAAAACAAAAAAAACAACACATGATGCATTATCTTCAATGCAGTTTGCATAAATAAAACATGAATCTTGTTTCTTTTCATGGCACTCTTGATTACAATGTCTCATTTAGGTAAGGGCTTTACAAGCATTTTCTGGGTTTATACAAAGAGCTCATACACATGTGGGAGGGGGCCGCGTGGGCTCGTACTTAGTGCTGTGCCCTTTGAGGGATGGGTGAGGTTTGATGTATGGCCTGCTGCTGGTGAACACGCTGGCGGCCTTCCTCCTTGTCCGCTTCTTTAGCTTCCTGCTGAACACGTTCTGCCATGACTGGAGGGTCTTTGAGGTCCAGATCCACATGCCACTGGTGATGCCTACCACCAGCAGCATGAAGATCTTCACCATGAAGATCTCAACAGCGGGGATGGAGGTCTTCATCACACACTCGTCGGCCTCAGGCCCGCTGCTGTCCACGCACTTCTGATCCCCTGCTAGGATGCGCCAGTAGTCCATGTTGAGCCGTTCGTAGAAATAGCAGGCGATGACGCAGGTGGCAGGGACAGTGTAGAGCACAGAGAAAACCCCGATGCGCACCATCAGCTTCTCTAGCTTGTCCGTGTTCTCCCCCTCTGTTTTCATAATCTTTCGGATATGGAAGAGGGCCACAAAGCCAGACAGCAGAAAGGAAGTGCCAGTAATAAGGTAACAGGAGAGTGGGATGAGCACAAAGCCTGTGAGAGCTTTGACATCCATGCTACCCACATAGCAAACACCTGTCAGCTCATCCCCCGCCACCTTCCTCATCACCAGGATCATGATGGTCTTCACGGCCGGGATGGCCCACGCTGCCAGGTGGAAGTAGCTGCTGTTGGCCTCGATGGCTTCATGACCCCACTTCTTCCCTGCAGCCAGAAACCATGTTAGGGTCAGGATAACCCACCAGAGGGAGCTGGCCATGCCAAAATAATACAGGATGAGGAACACAATGGTGCAGCCGGTGCTCTCCAGACCCTCCTGGATCACATACTGGACCCCATTGTCTCTATCGCAGGCTATTCTGTCGGCTCCCACAAAAAGTCGGATGAGGTAGCCCACAGAGTAAACGCAGTAGGACATGGAGAGGAAGATGATCGGCCTCTCTGGGTATTTGAAGCGCTGCGGGTCGATGAGGAAGGTGAGCACAGTGAAGGCGCTGGAGACAAAGCAGAGGATGGACCAGATGGCAATCCACACCAGAGAGAACTGCTTGTCTCCTTGACTCCAGTACACATCCACTTTGGGGTAGCATTTGGGAGCACAGGACTCGCTTTTCTCTACGAAGTGGAACTTGCCAGGGTTGCTGCATGTCTGCTTGCTGCTGGTGTCTTTCAGTTGCAGGTCCTGCCCAATCTGAGGCCGCTGAGGCCTGAAATCTGGAGGCTGGGTGTGGGAGACTTTAGGTGGCTCATCTGAACCGTTGTTGGGCGCCTCCATGCAAAGGTTGTTGGGATCATTTTTAGTGGGAAGCCGGGAGCAGTCCAGGGAGTCAGGCCAGGGGAAGTTAAACTGCTCTAAAATAGGTGAGCATTTCACTTTGACCTGCTCACACATGACCCGGCATGCTGGGATGGGGTTGGACACCTGCTCCGTGCACATGGGCGCGTAGAGTGAACACAAGAAGAATCTGAGATGACCGTGGCAGCCAAACTGGATAAGCGTTGCAAACTCCTGCAGCTTTATGGCTGCTTCTTTTTGGTCATCGTGGCCCATGAGATTTGGCATACGAGTCATGTTGTAGCCGATGTCTTTACACAGGGGGATGTTAATGTGTTGACATCTTCCCTCTCCAGACCAGTCAGGGTCTATGGAGCTAATAGCTGAAGCCCCATTGCTCCATAGGACCAGCAGTACATAGATGAGGCTAAGTTTAGAAGATGAACACATTCTCTCTTTATTTAAAGAAAAAAAATAGGCCAATTGTTCATCCGTCCCTCTGTGTTAATTCATTAAAAGTCTGTAAGCTGGTGTTTGTGTCAGATCGGAGTAGAAACGAACTTACAAGCTATCTGTTGCAAGACCATAATTTCCTCATTGCAGTTTAATAAACACATAAATCCCGCGATGGTGGGAAAATGTAGTCTTGCAGGAGGAGTGTGCTCCGGTCCATGCTTGCATGCGCTCCGCTGTGAGAAGAGTTGAAGCTTGTTCAGTCTCTTGCGCCGCTTATATCCACTGTAATATGAGTATACCGAGAACGCCCGTTGGCTCCGATTTGTTCTAAAAATGTTTCCAAAAAGTCTCCGTCCCCGCTTTTCATGTCACTCTTCCCCCGGAGAATCTCGCCGAATAGCGTTATGATTCCAGTCCGATAAGTTCGCCAAACAACAAAAATAAGCAGCTTCCTCTCCCTCTCTGGTGAGGCTGCAGCTCGCAAACACCGAATAAATCAGCGGTGGGAGTCTAATAAATATCCCGGGTGATACTCAGAAGTGTGTGCCGGTTTCTGCTTCTCCTCCAGCACGCAGCCAGTTGATGCGTCTGGTGGCTGCGCTCGTCTGAGCTGGTCGGAGCCTCCGTCCCGGTCTAACCTGCCAAGAGATCCGCCTTCAAAGACAGCTACTTTGCATAAGAAAGATGACACTGACACGCGGATTATTTTCTAATCGTGCGGAACAGCTTGTTCATTACTGCATTTTCAAAGGCCCACAGCAAACGTCCTTCTCTCTGTTTGTAGGAGCTCAAGCACAAACTTGAGCTTTAAAAGACACGTTTTAGGAGAATCCCACAATGTTGCGCAATATGGTTCAAATGCGCACCGGGTCAGAGGCGCGCCACAGCCGGAGTTTAGGTCACAAAGATGTTTTACATACGGGATGAGGTAGGAAGGCGAGTTCCCTCCTCTCCTCTCACACAACAAGCTGTTTACAATATCATAGCTTTAGAGCAGTTGTTTTTGGTGTGATTTAACAGTAGATCATATATATATATATATATATATATATATATATCCCCAGGCAAGTAATTAATCTAGAGGCATCTATGCAAAAACTTATGTAATATTGTCCCTGTACTGCACATGCTGGTGCTGATCTCCAGGGAGAAGCAGCCATATTACTGCAGGCTAGAGTCATCCATGTTTCAAAAATGAATAAAAGAATATGGTGGTTAAACACAGATGAGCGAAAGATTCAAATAATTGTCTCTCCTCTTTTGTATGACATTATATTTCCCTGTCTTAAAAAAAAATCCAATGCAGATGTCCAACTTTCATCGCAGCACTTTCAGGTCTTAATACACTTAATACATTCCTACGTGGCAGAATCACAAGGCAGGTTTCATATTCGACTCGTTCATGGCAGAAACAGGGAGGAGGTGTGTGAGGATGTTGGTGAAAGTGTTAGGGGTCTGTTTGTTGATTGTGTGTTCTGGTCAACACCTTGTGGTCATTTCCTGTCTTAGTTGGAGGTAACAATAATAAATGAGTTTGGATTCCTCCTTTTTTTTTCTCCTTTTTTTTCAAATGTCTGCTTGAGTGTTGACATGCTTCTACTGTGGAGTCCAGGATCTTGCATCAGTATTTCTGATACTTGACATTTGTTCCACATTATTCCACGTTTTGTCAGGGATGTCCATTTCTCTACAAACGACGTGTCCTCATAGTCTACAAAACCTCAGTGTTGGCCTACCCCTCTGAGTGATGTCACAAAATGTAGTCATATGATTAATGGTTTCAGGACCATTTGGAAACACGGACAACATGTGTGCCTCCTCCATGAACTCGTTATTATCAGCACTGATTTAAAGTCACAACCAATAGTTTTCTCCATATTTCTTTCTGGCGGCAGGTACAGATGTCACTCTGTCCTTACAGACACTTTCATTCTCTACACTTGAAAGAGCCTCAATTTGAGCTTCAACCCCTTTTTCAAATGTTGTTGCGGAAAATAGTTTAGTGTGAATTCAGACAGTTGAACATTCCTTGATTAATCATCTTGCATTTATGAAGCAAGGTGGTCTAAACAAGATATTCTCCCAGTTGCTTCTGGTGAGTCCATGTGCACTTTGCATCCTCCACCGGTGAGTGTGTTTGTGCTTTTGCGTGTTGGACTGAATGTGTGTGAAGCAACATTGTAAAGCACTTTGAGTGCGGTGTGATATAAATACAGTCCATTTACATTCATTCTGGAAGGAAAACCATTGCACAAGCAGCCACAGTAGCATGAGAGATCCTCTGGTTTTGTTTTGACTTTTTGCCTCCATGGGATTCGGTAAGACTGTACATTATCAGGAGGGGAGGGGGAGCACACACCAGTGTTGGAGGGGTGCTAACTAAAGGTGAAGCCTGGAGGATAAGGGCTTGTTTCCACTAGCTCACTTCAGCTCGGATCGGGTCGGTTTGGCCCCGTTTCCACTGGCCCCAACACAGTACTAACCATTACCATTTTGGTCCCTTTTCCGCTGGGGTCCCGAGCAGGGAATAAAATGTGACGTAAACACATAGCGGGGCGCTGATTGCGTAACTTACACGCTTAAGTTGTCTACTTTGTATCATCTTGGCCTCAGTGGAATACTGGTCGATCGCTTGGTAAAGATTCAGATTCAGATGACTTTATTTATCCCCGAGGGACAATTAAAGTCTTCTATTCTTTCCTTGGGTGTTCTGTTTGGCCACTTGAAGCCTTGCCTGTCTGTCGTCTCTTACTTTTAGTTCAAGCAAAAACCACTGACCGAGCAACAGGCATAACGCTGCCTCCATGTCCTCCATTGTTGTTGTTGTGTCACACACAAATTAGGCTGGGGAACTCTTGGCCGGTGAGTCCACCCACGCTGATGTAGTACCCAGCTAGTGGAAACGCACCCGTACCGAGCCGTACCGACCCAACCCCACCCGACACGAGCCGAAGTGAGCCAGTGGAAACGTGCCCAAGGAGTTGCAGACCTATGTAATAATCCCTCACTGCATTGGGCAACGAGCCTGTGACTGTCCTCCTTCAACTTAGCATGTTCTCCCTGTGTGTATGTGTGTGTGTGTTTCCCCCTCATACAGGAGAGATATGCAGGTTAGGTCTGAGTATAGCCGTGATACCTGTCCAGTGTGCATCCTGCCTCTCAAGGGGGGAGTGGGGTGGGGTGAGGGGCCCCCAGCCCCTTATGACCAAAAAGAAAAGGTTTACAAACTGAATGGATGGTTGGCTTTTATGACCCTGTTAAAACAAAACATTCCTGTAGTGTGCTGAGCCTCATAAGACACAGAAAAGCTACCAAATGCTGTAAAAGAAATACAACACCATCATAAAAGGCAAAAGTAAAGAGGCCCATTGTGGATTCATATTGTGTCAGTCAGCCTGAGCAGGACTGTGATAGCACGGCAGGCTGACAGAGAGTCCTGCTGCGCGGTGTGTGTTTATGTGAGATCCTCCAGACCTTACTCACATTACCTTGTAAAAAGTTTTTGGCGTTAAGATTTATACTCTGGCTCGGCCGCCAGCTTCATCAAGTATGAAATACTGATCATGTGCAAACAGCAGAGCTTTAACGACTTTTTATTTTTTAACAAGAGCAAGTATGTGCATTGGATAGTATTTCAGAAATGTGTCACTGCAAGATGAGAAACCTGGCACCAGTGTGTCTAAATGGTTTAAGCATAGTGTATCTTAGTGGTGGCATTTCAGCTGTTCACACTCAGTGTGTGTGCAGCAGCAGCAGCAGCATGAATACAGGATATGAATACACTTCTGAACACAATACCCTCCTCCTATACAGCAGCACATGTGCTGCGCAGACTTCTGTTATCCAACTGTCTGAGGGGGTTTAGCCTGAAATTAAACTTATTTTCATTCTTTTATGAAAAGAAACACAACATGATCTGTTTGTCTGATACGTTTTTGAGGAAAACCTCTCTGCTTTCTGCTACACGGTTCTCCATCTACTTCCTTTAAACACTGTTTCAGGTTTGCGCATGTGGGTGCAAAATCATGTCAAACTGGTGGGAAATTCTTAATCATAAGCAAACCATCCTTCTTTGGCAAAAAGGGCCCAGTTGAATTACACACACACACACACGCACACACACACGCACACACACACACACACATATTATATTGGGGTATCTCACGTCTCACAGAGACAAGGACAACAGCTGATGTGCCTGCTCTATCCCTCCCTCCCTTCCTCTCCATACACTTTTATTATATAGCTTCATGTGTGTGGATGTAGAACAAAAAGAATTGACAGCCTGAATGCTGAAGAATGTAATCTCTTTGCATTCTGATCATGTGTCTTTCTGGGAAATCTGTCTGACATATTTTAAAGCAAATATCTGCCCTTATTATCGCTGCCTTTGGTGTAATGAAACTGACAAGATAACGTTGCACAGCCCAATAAGGAGAAGACAGTCTGCTGGTTTGTTGTAATGAATCACCTTTGTTCTTTTCTCGCCCCTGTCTTTCCTCCTGCCTCCCTCTCTTTCATGCTTGTTTTGCTGGTCATGATGATATCGCTTTGAAAAGAAGAAGAAAAGAGGAGGAATCAAGCCTGCTCAGTATTTAGCATCTGTAGCCACAGCAGCAACTACTTTCTCTTTTATGATCCCCCCCGTCTCACCCTCGTTTTCATATACAACCGCCTTCTATAGCTTATTCCATCTCACACATGTGCACCAAACACACACTTACACACACACTTACACACACACACACACACACACACACACACACACACACACACACACACACACACACACACAGAAACTTTATCTCATCTTGCAACCGCGACAAAGAAAAGCACCACAGCTCCATCTCTGAGAAATCAGCAACTGTGAGATAATTCTGTAACTAATAAAGTGAAAAGGAGGGGGCTTTGATGGCCGAAGCTGAAAAGATATTTTATTTTTTGTGTGTGTGGGATTTGAGATGTGTGATTCTATGGAGCGAGCCCGCTCCCCTGCTGCTAGGCTCTGGCTGGAAGCTGGCCCCCCTCTGGCTAATGTTATGGAGAATCGGAGGAATTTTATGGCTGTCTTTTCCCTCAGCCCCCTTTTTTCTTTTGTTCCCCTTTGAAGAATGACTTTAGACATTTTATTTACATATTTAACCATGGATGAAAGAAACAGAGGGTGAGGAAGCAAAGCTCCGTGGGTTCTTAAGGGAATTCTGATCAGTAAAATTGAGTTGAAGCTAATACATTTTTGTTAGGCTTGAAATCAGATTGGTATCAAACACGCCATCTTGATATGTGAAATTGACACTCAATTGAAGGGAAATATGATCTGCTTATCCTGCCTCCACGTCAGTGCGAGTAACCACAGTATTCCTCTAAATTGCTGCGGTTATGACTTGCCTGCTGTTCCAGCATGTGAGGTATGCTATGGGAGAAACGGGGGACGTTTTAGACATGTTTGGCATTGTTGGCGGCATTGAAAGGGCATGTTGATTAAACGTACGGGTGGGGTAGGGCTATAATCTTCTTAACCAAGGCCCTCCTCTTCTCTTTCACGGGGCACAATGAGAAGAAACAACACACTCAGTTGGAGGTGAGACTATTTGTCCAAATGCCCCGCACATTGTCCGAAGATCCTGTTCTCCCTCCTGATCGCACACATTCAGCGTTTAGCTCGGGATGATCCTATTTATCAACATAATCTGTTATTTTCTCCCGTATAGCCTCTCAACAGTTTGTGAAGAGGTTTGTGCCAAAAAAAGTAATGATGAAGCAAGTGCAAGGGCAGGAAACCAGAATCACATTAATTCTTTTCCAAAGAGAGAGGAAAAAAAAAAAAGATTCAGTTGAATATCACACATGGTATTTTTCTGCCCTGTTTGAAATGTCGGCGCTTTAATAAGAGCACCAGTTTTAGTAAAGGGTCAGACATTTTGAGGAAACGCATATGAATCATGTCATTAATTATTGAAGAGCTCTGTCAACATCAAAGCCTGCAGTATTCTTTGCTCATATGGTTTAAATAGTTCAATAAAGTAACTTATTAATGAGGACTAATTTGTTTCACTCTTCTTTTCTCTCTGCTCCATTAAAGTCTGCTTTCTTTCGGCCGGCTCTTATGACTATAGTCCCATCAGTTAACCCTCTGACCTCATTCATTGTGGGTGCCGCTTGATAGGGGGAAGTCACAGCTATTGCACCCCTTTATAGAGTCGACTGGAACAGTTATAATGAGGCTGGATTTTTACAGGACTGTGAGCCAATCTGCAATAAACACTCTGATAATAGATTTTGTTTGTTATGAAGCCCAATAACATGTGGGTTGAGGCGGCTTTGAAACAGCAATATTAGTTTAGTGGGGTTTTCTTACATCATGCTCTTTCATGTGATGGCCGTTTAATAGCAAAAAAGAAGAGAGGAGGAAGTGTTGGAGGAAGAGGAGGAGGAGGAGGAGGAGGGAGTTTAGCATCTTGAGACAAAGCAATGAACCAAAACAGTTGCGAAATGCTTTTTCTTTTTTTTCTTCTTCAAAAAAGTCACATCAGTCCCAGTGGAGACGTTTGGTCGACTTTTCTGCAGTTGTTCCAAACATGAGAGTGATTAGTGGACTTTACAGATGACAGAGGAAGAAATTAAAGTCAAAAAGGATGTAAACATTTTATTGCCGGCATCGGTGAAGGACACTGATGGCAATATTATTACCCGAGGTCCTTGTGGGGGCACTTGAGTGTGAATTGCTAATCAGGAAGGCCTTCTCTGGTCTAATCCCTCTTTGAGTGGCCGGCCGGAATCAGCGCGTCTGGGGAGACTCCCCACTGCTTCTGGCTCTGGAGGCGCCATTGAATAGCACAGCCCTCCTGTCCCATTCCCACAGTCCCCTCACACTGTGCAGAGCAGCCATGCATGTGCGCACATACACATGTGCGCACACACACGCATCCTCCTCTCACCAAATTAGATTAGACCCTTCCCTTTCTCCCCAGCAAGGCGCTGGTCTTTTCTCTGCCCAGTCATTTATCCTACCCTTTTGTCTCTGCTTTATAAAAGAGAAACAAATTCCCAAACATCTCCCCTCCTCAGAATGCTCCGGTTTGGAGAAGGATGAGGGAAGGGCATCTTTAGCAGACCTTAGGTGATGCGATAATATTACAATCCCTTTGGTGTGTCAGTTCTAATGATGTGTGGAGGGAGGGGGTGTGTGTGTGTGTGTGAGCGGTGTGGTTGGCAGAGCAGTGAGAACAACGCCAGCTGTGCATTATGTCAACCTGTTACCCCACAAAAAACACTGAACCATTTCTGACAGCAACACTAAGGATCTCTTTATTGTGGCCCCTCGCTAACATTGTCCAACATTTGCTCTGCTTGGCCGTAAATCCTCCCTGACCAGAATAGATAAAGTGCATTCGGGAAACTCTGCATGAGATGTGCACCAGTGTGTCCGAGTCCTGTAGTATTAGTTGTTTTGATTCCTTGTATCTTAATTCCTTGTAAACCAGTAATGGACACTGACACATATGGGCAAAATAAAGGCCTCGACTGAAAGGGTCTTTTGTAAGAAAGCCCTGGTGGAAGCTTATTCCTCTTGGTTCAGCGTGCAGCCAAGCTCTCCCAAAAGCAGCAAATTGAGATCAAAGCAAAATTAA
This sequence comes from Aulostomus chinensis, assembly GCF_037954235.1. Taxonomy (NCBI): domain Eukaryota; kingdom Metazoa; phylum Chordata; class Actinopteri; order Syngnathiformes; family Aulostomidae; genus Aulostomus; species Aulostomus chinensis. Next base: position 27,345,443 of record NC_141325.1, read on the forward strand.
AGCTGACTCGTTCAAAGCAAGATAAAAAAAATATGTGAGCCTGCAGCAATATTTTCTCTATTGATTTCCTCCTTTGCTTGCACTCCACGGGACTGTGCTGCCTATGCTCTGCTGAGTGCCAGCATAGGAGACTGTGAGGCTGCTGCAGGGAGAAAGGAAATGGCCATCGATGAAGACAGGAAAACTCTGTCATAATGATCAGCGATTTCACAGAACAGCTGATATCTGACTGATTGATCCGAATCTCTTTGCATTAAGTCGCAGAATAACGAGAGCGTCTAATTGAGGGTATGAAAGTGGCAGGAAGAGCGAGCAAGGGAACAGTGTTGTCGTGTGCTGTTATTAGCTGCATTTCTTTGGCTAGAAAGAGGCGTGCGGGTCTAAGTTTTGTCATTGTGTTCTCATCCGGTGCACGGGACGTCTTCTTAAGGAACCACATGTGGAGTCAATCTCTCTGAAGTTTATTTATATTTGAAAGAATCCTGAAGAGCGTCTTTCACACACATCTCTCTGGCCGTTTTTTTTTTTTGCTTTCATGTTCGGCGCTAGCACAAAGAATCAGACGCAGATCGAGTTTTCTCAGTGCTGCACAGCAGATAACAGCACATTGTCAGTCTTAATTAGAGAGAGCTTCCTTGAATGCGATGTTCCAGTAATAACACAACAAAATGTCTTTGTTATGTTGAACTCAAATCTTGGTAATTATGGGTAATTTTCTAGGGCTCTGCTCATGCTGCAGGATGTCGGCGAGGTGTGAGGGGAAGAGAGAAGGTGCAGGTGTAGAATTCAGAGCTGCGTTTGAGGTCCTCAAAAGCCTCGCATTGAAACCTGAACAGGTATGTAGACAAGCTGGAACAATCAGTGTCTGCAGACACTGCAGTCCAAGGGTGTTTCTCTTACTGATGTAATTCTCTTCCTGTTGGATCTTTACACAGTCTTGCATATCAATTCTTATCTTCAGCAGAACAAAGTAGCAAGGATGTCGAAACGCTGAATAGAAATAAAATGTCTGGCAGCTGACACTGGAGGCTGGAACAACTGACAAAGACGCACTGGCTTTGTTTTCTGCGTCTCCCAAATACATGCAAGACTGCATTTGCACATCTTTCCCGGTCTCTCCACCTCACTGTTGTGAGGTGTAACACCTGGGTGAGCTGAAAGGAACATGAATCAAGCAGAGGAAAATGTCTTTTAATCTGTTTGAGATATTGTTTCATAGCTGTAAGCAGTCTTACCTCATCTATGAAGCTTCCTCCTCAGACTGAAGGATCCCTGTATCTGTAGGCATTCCTCAGGCTCAAATATCAAAACAGCACTAAATAACCTGTCAGTCTCCCTCCTCAGAACACAGTTGTTACCGCATGGTCAAGCAGACTGTGTTTTGAGGGGAGAATTACATTTTGCAGTGTTATAACCCATAAAGTGTAAAGGTTAAAGTATGTCAGATAACAGAAACAGTTTAGGAAGCTGCAGTATAAAAAGAAGAGCTCTTTATCAAGTAAACCTCAGTCTGGAACAAAGTATACCACTTCACACATATAATAAATGATGGTAGGCAGAGAAATATATTTTACACATTTCAATTCTTGTCAAAGTAGAGCTGTTGGTAACCCAGTTATGGAATATGCCAGTGGGCTTTATTCCCTCTTTGTATTGTAAGTGCAATGAATGTTTGAGAGGCATCCCACACGCTGATATCAAACTTAATACCAAGTGATTTCTATTTCACATCAGTGATTCAGTTCTGAGTTATCAAATAAGGACCCTGCCACACGTCAAAGGAAAAAATCACGACGACAATCAGCTCAAACTTGTCCTGAACTGAGCTGTTTGACATGCAAGTTTAATACCTCCTTGATACGCTTCGGTTTTACGTACGCGGGATGTGTCTTCAGGGAACGGCTGTTTTCTCTCTATGACACAATCATGAAACAATATGCATTCATCTTTATGCATGCACACAATCGCAGACAAGAAGCTTGCTGAAACTTATGGTCCAAAAAAAGAGGCTTTTGTAGTAGAAAGTAATTTTATTTGTGGTTGGTTTGATGTGAATTTAGTGAATTAAGCAGAGGAACGGCCTCTTCAAAGATGGCTTTTGTTGCAGTAGACCGGGCAGCACACACAGGCGAGGCTGGAGCTCTTCAGCTTGTTATTAAAAGTTGTTGCGGTTTCAACATTTTTTTCTACCTTCTAAAGTCGTTATTATTTCATCTGTAACCATTCAATGATCAGTTAGAGCAGAATCATTTATTTAGTATTGACTTGAATTGCTGTGGTTGCTATTTGAGCAGCCACATTTGTTTTTATATCATGAAGGATTCAAACTAGATGTTAACCTGTGAACTATAAATAGGTCGCTGACGATTCGCATCCAGTGGCAACAGTGAGTAATTTTTGCAAAGTGAAATTAAAATGAACGGTGGGTACGTCACTGAAAAGGAAGAGGAGCGTTAACCATCACCTGGTGTGGAATAAGATATCCCTCAGAAGATACAGGCAATGGTATCAATGTCTGTCGCTGTAGCAGCACAAAAGAAGAAGAGCAGTAAAGACCATAAAAAAATGTAGAAAATTCTTTGAGGAGGAATGATCCTCAGTTATAATATAATAGCACCAGCTAGTAATGCAGATATTTCTGATGTCAGAAGCTGATCAGTCACGTGACTTTAAGATTCACTTCATGCAGTAGGTGCTGGTCACTAGGAGGATCCACCGACCTTCACTTTTTTGGAATGTTCTCTGCAATGGTAGAACTTTCAGGTGAAATTCCATGTTCGTCGACTTTTTCTGATGCGATACTTTCAAATGCAGCTGAAAATATGTTGATAGGAACTCGTGTGAATGCAAAAAGTACTTTGTTTTGCTGCAAAATTTCACACGTTGCATCATCTTAGTCTTGTAATACGTTTGCCATTTTAATAAGCATCACCAGTGTCTTTATCCTTTTTGCTGTCTAACATCATGTCAGCTAAGTGTCTACGACATCTTACTAGTACGTTACATAATCGTGGCACTGCATCTGTTAAACTTTGTGTCACTACCATGGAAACAATTCCAACAGAAAATCAGTGAGAATGTTTTTTTTTTTTCCTGTGGTGCAGACATGAAATCCATGCTCCAAAAACGTAACACAGTTACTCTTGGTGGCAGTTAGTGCTGATTAGTAGTGACGAAAACATGAACACGCGTGATTAGGCAGTGTTGCTACCTCCATTGCCGACTCAGAGCCTAAACAATCTCTTGCCCCATGCGGTTACTCTGCACTTTAACAGAACAGTGGAGTAATATTCCTGACTTAGAGAAGCTGTGTAAAAAGGGTTAAAGATGCCTGTTTTACATCGCTGTTCATGTGTAATGGCGCTGTAGTCCATTTGGACGACAATTCTTATTACTATTTTCACATCAAATGCACATTTTCAACAACTGAGGGTAAGATTAGACAGTTACTGGATGCAGCCACTGTTTCGGCTGCTCAAAGCAGACAGTGACTGGCATGTGCAGCGGGAGGAAGCAGGACGATGGAGAATAATGCAGTCGGATTCACACAAGGATGAGGTCAGTGTCAACCTCACGCAAAGGACAGCTGCATTTTCCGAAGTTGCTTCCAGTAATTATTCTGTCTCCTACAAAAGCTGAGCTGTTGGGAAGATTGATGCCGTCTTTCGCCTATGAGGAAGACCAAAGGGATGATAAACAAACATTGCATGTCTTCAAATGAAGTCTTGGGTGTCAAATGCTGTTGACAGTCTGTGTTCAGACTGTTGGCTGTCTAAACAGGGCGACAACAGACAGACCTCTGTAGTTCAAGCAGGTCAGCAGGACTGAAAGTCAACACTGCCTCAGCTGCCCCCCCCCCCCACCTCTTGGGGATGACACAGCCTTGTTGATGCCCCCCCCCCCCCCCCCCCACCTTCACCCTTGGTCCTCTGCCCTGTGATGACTGACTGCCGTGTCTGTCCCCTATCTTCTGGATGTCACCGTAAAGAGCAGGACACCACCATGCCCCTCTCTGTCTGGAAAACTAACTGTGGCCTCCTCCTTGCTTTCAGTGCTCTTCCTCCCTCTCTCACCTGCTCTGCCCCTGTGGCTTTGACAGAAAGGCTGGTGTTTGAGGTTCAGGATGTTTACATTTGCACCTTTTGGTGAATCACCTTCATCTAGCTGTCAAAACCCCTGTGATCTGACCGTGGCCCGGCTGTTAACTCGCCAGCAAGACAGGCCTGACAGTTCCACAGAGGAGCCAGTTCAACTGACTCTGGTACTCTTCGGGTGTGAGTGATTACACTATTTAATCTTTATTTCAGCATCCAGATCCATCTGTCTTCATCAGAGTGTATTTTGTTCCTCGCTTGTACTTTTTAACCATCGCTTTCTCTGTCTGAATCTAACCACTGTAAGATTCGGTAGTAAAGTCATACAAATGACACCATCAATATAGAGCTCTGCTTGTTCATACAGAATCCAGCAAAGCGTTGCAATGCCATCAGTGTTTTATAATAGCATGTTGACAATCTTATTTGACACGTCAAGTGTAGAGGTTGTTTTACACTTCTGCATCAACCCTATGATGTGGCCAACTGGGACGCCTCACGTGCACCTCCCCAGGAACGTAGCCTCACATCACAGCAATACAGACCACAACGACGGGTTCGCTCCATGGCGTCATGTTTCCATTTCATCTGTTCGGTTCTGTTTGAAATGCATGAAGAAACTCAAGGCAATGGCATTAACACCGAGAGCAAACGACAGAGTTGGCGAATGGCTGTTTCAAACCAAATCAGGCACTGCGGCGGTGATGTGGGCATGTCAATATTTGTCTCAATTGTGTGACGCATGTTGTGAGCTGTTGCTCAACAACAAGAGGAAGTGCAATACAGTGCAATATTCACTCTTGAACAAGCTGTGGAGTCTTTTTCTAAAAATCTTCTCTCCTTTCCTCGACTGTCCTCCTCTCTCCTGCAAACGGATGACCCAGGTCAACAGTGTATACCCCATCCCCCATTTTTTGATGACAGGCATTTTATCCTTCTTTAATACATCAGGCAAAGCATAAAGGGCATACAGAGATTGTTTTCTTCCTCATTGCAGAAGGAACTTTAACTCAATGGAAAAGGAAAAGGAACCACTGAATAACAATTACAATGCAACTTGAGGAAAGGCTTTTCATGTAAATGAAATATTAAGCAGCAAGAGCCTTTTTTGCATTTTTTATAATGATAATACAATGTTAAATTTAGGTTACCCCTCCAACACACACACACACACACACACACACACACACGCGCGCGCACACACACACACACACACACACACACACACAAGCTTGCACAGCTGTCCTTGTTAGGAACTTTCCATTGAGCAAACACTGTCACAACTTCAAGTCCAAGTTCCTGACAGGGTCAACTGTTGCTTCTGTGTTTTTTCTCCTCATCAGCCTTCAGAAGTGGTCAAATCCTCTGATAGTCAGTAGAATACCAAACTAACTTCATCACTCTCATCCTCTCTAATGTTATTCTGTAGATTAACCTGGAAATGCTTGGCCCATTGCATTCATCTTTGAATGACTGGCATATGCTGTGATGCTATGACTTCTCTAAAAGTGATATAATCCGTAATCAGAAAGACTTGAAAAGGTGAAAAGAAGTCGTCAGATCTCTGGCCAACATTTGGTTATGGTTCACTTTGAATGCTTGCAAGAAGTAGTCCCAAACTGAAAGACACATCAAGACAATTCTGAACACAGTCTCATCCTGACAGTGGTTTTTTATCTGTGTCAGAAGGTATTCAACATATATATTCCACAAAAGTAATTAAGAGGCACCTGCACAGCAAATAACATGATAGTAACAGGAGAGATTCAGGAGCTAATTACAAATAAAGAGTTTTAATTGGCTACAGGATGTCATGATGTAAATGGGTTTTGTAGTTTTCTGGAGAGAGATCAACAGTATTTGGCACAGAACCGGGTCCAAAAATAGGTCCAAATGACAGAGGGAGGTGTCGGCACGGAGCCTACCGGGGACAGGACCCAACTGGTAGCGGCAGGGCGGAAGAGGAGATGTCGAAGTCGGTGCACAGAAAGCGGCAGAGAGACAGTGAGACAGCTGAAGACACTCGTCTGGGTAGTAGTAAAGCTAACGTAGCCTTAATAGTTATGTATGAACGTATGACTCAAGCTCCAAAGCACCAGAGGAAGGTGTTACTCAGCTCAGCCGTCAAAGACTAGAGGCCACGGATGAATAGACCTGGACTCTGCTTGGTAGGCTCTAGCTAACTGTGTCTTCCTCAGTATCTGCATTCAGAAAAATCTGTCCCTGAACCAAAGCATAGACGTTGGCTTACAGGGCGCAAATCCTTTTCCTCTTAGTGGCTGGTACTTGGTTCCTTTAGTGCAGGCTGGGATGGATTTGGGTCAGAACCAGTTAATCAGAGAAAGAGAAGGAGTGGATCTTTACGGGACAGAGCGAGGCAAGCCATGAGACACTCGTTTACACTCGTCATGGGATTACAGGATTCTTCTTTTTCAAGTGAAGGTTGCACCCTGACGTATTACTGACATTAGAGCATCTGAACTTTCTAAACTATGGAGAGTAGCTGGTTGAGTATAAGCCAGATTGTGGTCTGTGTTACCATCAACTGGTTCAAGGGTAACAAAACCATCAATGAATTTTTCCGATTTCTCAGGCGTGGAGTCCACAATCATTGAAACATATGCATTTTTTTTTAGCTAAAATAGGTTTGATTTTGTTGCTCACTTTCTGAATGATTCCTACAGTGGGATGAAAGTTGGATGTGCTGCTACCCTCCTCTGAACTTTAAAAAAAAAATTTTTATTACTTTTAAAGTTGCTTACTGACTCGTTTTCTACTCCAATAGACATTTACTTGTCCATAGTTTCACATTTAATATAAGAAATATGTTGGAATAGCGGAACTGACGGCTGGTTGCTGTGCAAAATGGGGAAATCAGTTTGTCAGATAGTTATTGTGCAAAATACCATGCTGCTGCCAGTTGACTACAAGAGGAAAATGTATCTGGTGTATCTGGTTTGACAGCATAGGAACACATGACCTTGTGAGGCAGCAGGATTTGCGAGATCACGACGTAACACAAGAATACGTCTGGCCAAGCTTTCAAGTAAGTCTTGTGTCTTCAGTGAGTGGTTCGGGACTATCAGCGTCATTTGAGGAGATAGTGGTGTGGTTACAACTATCTGTTTTTAAAAAAAAACCAATTTCGTTGCAGGTGTTGTTATAGTGTTGGTTTTTATCAGAATTGGATGTTTCTTCTTCATAAGAAGGGCAAAGAATTTCACTCAAGGCTTCGGCCACCACCTGAGTTTCTTGATCTGATCAGTGGAACTTAGAGTATGATAGATGCTGATAGACAGACACTTCATCTGATCACCTTGAATATTTCTTGAAAGTGTCCGCCATTTTCTAAGCGGTTTGTATGAAGGACTTCAAACACTGACGTGTCGTGTTAAGTGTTTCTATCAATTTGAGCAGGAGCTGATAAACACTCACTGCAGCGTCCTGCTAATGGATGCTGATTGTATCTGTTCCAAGCGAGGACAAAAGCCAGATGTTTGTGGGTGTGAAACGGTGACCACCAGAGTGCCAAGACAGTTGCTGTCAAATAGTGATCCAAGCAATCCATCCTCACCACAGAATGCAGCCTTTTTTTTTTTTTTTTTTTTTTTTTTGCTTAAAGAACTAAATTGCGGTTACAACACGCTTCAGCAGTTTTACCCAGAACTACGTCCTCTCCCTCTAGCTGGTGCACTAGTTAAGCATTCACAGTCCAAGTCCCAGTGCAAGATGAGCCCTGAAGCAATGCTAACTTTCAACTTGAAGGCTCTGAGATTTTTTTTTTTTCCTGAAATGTCATGAACAAATGTTAAATAAAGCATGCAGGCAAAGCAACAACAAAAAATCACCTGTGGAGGCTTTTTCTAAAGGAGCCATGATACTTTGCCATAATCACATGTGGTCATGGTGGATCCACAGTATAAATGGCTGCTCTATAGTGGGCCTCAAGCAGGGATTTGTTACGTGCCAGACATTTCATCTCTTCGTGCTGGCATCCAATAAGTCAGAGCATTAAAATGATAAATCAAGATCTCATTGAATACCAAGGGACACACTTCAATTGATGGGGCAAACAATTAATGGCATCCTGTTTATTTGAAGTGATTATACTGAGTTTGTTCCCATCTGCCTCGTGGGAGGAAGTGGCATCCCTGGTGCAGATGCTGTTTGTCAGAAGTCAGAACGGTGAAGCAGCGAGCCAGCATGCAACGGAGGAGATTCAAGCAAACTGAAATAGAACAATGGCTCTTCCAAGTCTGTATCCTTTTTCATAGGGAACAATGCTTAGTTTGTGCCACTTTTCCATACACATGAAAGCCAAGCCACGCTTCTATAGTGCTATGCACTGTACGCATTTTTATGATATTTTGGTTTTTCTGCTTTGAAGTATGCTAGGGAATACACAAGCCTCTGTATACCATCAAACGATTTGCTCACTCTAAAGGATTTATGATGCAGATACAATCATTTAGTTCCAGACTGTATTTTTATATGGCGTATAGAGTATATTTATGATTAGCTGCTGTATCCCTTTATCTGGGGGGGCTCAGGACAGCTTATGCTGTTTGTCCAAGTATCATATACCAAAGCTTTCTTCTGTTATATTATAATTAATCTGAAGTTTGATGCTCACACCAGATAGTTTAATGACTGCTCTCGCCCCCCGGTGAAACTGTGGCTGAAGGGGACTCCTACTCTGCTCTGCTCTGTTTATTTTCCACCGGAATGATTGTTTGTTGTTGTTTTCTCTGTCACTTCTTGATCTTGGTTTATGGTCCCAGATGTTGGCAGAGGGGTGCAATCCAACACAAAAGACATTTCAGGGCTGTGACTGATGGTCTCTGTGGTATAGTGCTGCTAAAACAGCAAACACAGATTCTTCCTCCCAAAACACAAAGCAGCCATAGGCCTATACAGGAAAAAATATGGCCTGGGACTGTGGCAACCTGTTCGCTTGACAGATAAAAACAGACTAAAAGATTTTTTCTGTTTTGAAATCCCAACTGTCCGCTCTGACAAAACACAATATATATAGATATATACAAAGTCATCCATAAAGCAATTACAGGGAACAATGACTCAGCTTCAGTTCTACCCATTTTTTTTTCTCACACTGACATCCTCTGGGTCGCCGACTCCAGCTTCCTCTCTTCTGAGGCCACCCTGCTCTTTTTCTGCGTAAGCAAAGGTTAGTATATGTGAATGAATCAGTTCTATGTGTGCCCAGGGAGGAAGCCGTACAAAAGCCTTGTGTGGGGGGTGAGACGGCCCCAGTATAGCTTCTACCACCAATCAGCAGTGATAAAAAGGGTAGACGGATCCAGAGGCTGCAAGGGGAGTAGAGCTCCTCTGTAATTACAACATGGTCTTAAAAAGCAAATACCAAGCCCTAGCAACCTCAGCCGGGAGACAGAGAGAAAAGGGGTGGGGGGGACAGTGGAGAGGAGGGGTAGAAAAAAAATAGACAAGGAGAGTTAAGAAGCGCCACAGTGAGCGACCCTGCAATGACCTCGGCTCTCCAACAATCGTCCCCTGCCAGCTGGAGCCAGGGTTAGGGGCGAGAGCGAGGGGCCGGGCAGGATCCCCTCCGATTTATGACTGACTATAAGGCCCCTGAAAGAAACCCAATCACCCAGGATTCCTGCGCAGCATGACTCTGGCTGCAGAGAATAGATAGCCCAGGGTAGTGTGGGACTGGGGGCTTCCACAGCAGAGCCAATGGCTCAAATACAGGCGCTGACACAGAGGGCCACTTCACCAAGGGGAGGGCCAGTGGGCACTGGCTCTATTATCCACCGCTCTCCGTATTGAGCATGATATCATTACACCGCGCGGAGTCTAACCTCAGCTGCATTCAACGACTGCCCAAACTCATCCTCTGAACTCTCTTTGTCTTACATATTTCACAACCTGGATTTACATGCACCCGGCTAATTGCTCTATCTGTCTAATTAGTAGAAATGTAATGGTTATTAAATTTTAACCTGCTATCAATGTAGAGAGGGAAAGAGAGAAGCAGGCTGAGAGTAGGGCATGAAAAGAAAGGGAGAAGGCAGCTGTCTTTTAAAGCGGGGTAAGCCGCGCTTGGAGCTACCCCGCTGATCCATTAGCATATCTGAATGATCCTGTTCCTGCACAGCCACCACCACGCTGCAAGGTGGCACATCTGAAGAACGCGCCCTTTGAATGCGCTTGCAAGCTGGGGGAACTCTTATTTTTCAACCCGTTTGAAAATCTGGAGACAACTTGATATTTGAGAAGCCAACAAAAATAAAAAAAGAGGGGGGGGGGGGAGAAAAAAGTTTCAGATTTTGAGGAGGACAGAGTTTTACAAGCTGTTTGAAGCTGGATACTTAATAATTCACTTGATGCTACAAGCAGCAGTAAGGCAGTATGGAAACATACTCATGCATGACAACAGTTTTCATCGCCTATGTGTTGTCAAAAGAAAGTGTGTCACAACCCCTGGTTCAGGCGGCAAGAAATGTACTGTTTAGTTGAAAAGGGGTGTTTCAGGGTTGCTCAAAAGCAAAGCCATGTTCGGGAACAGATTTTATTAACCGTGCTTATAAAGTATCTAGTTATAGGCTTTCTTTAACAAAAAAAGTCTGAAAAATATATGTTCACTCTGCATAACTACCCACTCCTCTTTATAAAAACCTTCATTTTCCCTTTATACGAAAATTTGTTTTGCATCACATCACCATGGAGATTGAGAAAACAACCAAAATAATCGTCCAGCCGCTGCAGCTTCATTTGAAAAGCAGAAGTCTAACGAACACCATGAGCCGTCTGTCCTCACGGCTGAAGAATTTGTAACATGTAAATAATCATCAACAAATTGTTTTTAAAACAAGTTTGGCTGGATGCCTGGCTTTGGTGAGACACACCCAAAATCTCTCTGTAGAAGTAATAATAGTGATTGTGAACTTTTGGATGTGTTTGTACGTTTTGATCTTGATTTTATTTGGTAAATGTGTCAGAGCTTAGCATATTTTTTTTTTGTTTTTTTTGTGGGTTTTTTTTTTTTTTTCTTTTTTGATCAGCCTTGAAGTTGGTCTCCCTTCAGCCACAAAGCAGGCTTCTATTGACTGGTTCCAGGGAGCGTATTGATGGTTCCATAATTTGGGCACAGGAACACAAAAAGGCTGACCCCCGCTGGGCTCAGCACGACAGCCCAGTCAGCAGGGAGGCTTGCATTTATTAGCCTGGGAGAGGAGCTCCTGCAGAATTAAAGCACATTCACCCACCCATTGATCTCTGTCATGAAAACAATACTCGCCTCCCTCTTTGGCAGTGAGCTCGGCACTGTGCGCTCTGAGGTAATTCGGCGGCCATAGAAAACAGGATGGCTCACACCCTCGGGCTCCAAGTAAACTATTTGAAAAGTGAGAGGAACAGGATAAAAAACACACTCAACCATATTAGATTATCAATCCACCTGTCCAATTGTATTATGCTATGAATCGAGATGAATGGCGAATGAATATGAATGCAGCTGTTGTGTGTGTGCTTCCAGGGAGCAGAAACCAGTCTTTGTTTTTTCGGCTGTGTTGTGACATGTTGAATGCTACTTGATGTGCCTCTGTAGGTTTCCTCTATTTCTGTGTGTGGATTGGCTCACGGCTAGGCCTCTTGCAGCTTGAATATGCCTCTTTTACTTTTGGCACAAGCCTGATGGTCATATGAGAGGTGCAAGGGATCTTATCTGCTGGCCAGAGGACGAGGGCGATACATGGGATACGAGCGAGGGAGAATGAGGGCAGTAGTGAGCCCCCACCATCTTACTTTCTGCTAATCCACTCATAATGGCCTTCATCACCTCCAAAAATACCAAAGAGTCAGTCACAAGGCAAGTGCATGCCTCCCAGTATCTCCTACGTGATAGGTGGTACATGTCCATGAGACTTTGACCTAAAAGTGCTTTACAGTTAAGTGCACAGTCTCCCGCGGGAGATTAATGAAAACTGAGTCGGTGTTTTGATCTGCAGGCCTTCCTCTGTCCACGAGGAACACTTTTAAGGAAGCTACTGGAGACAGTGCCGGACCAAAACGGCTCATGTCCGCCTTTGTGTCAGTTGTGTGTGTACAGAGGTCTGAATGTTGACCTAAGGAACTTGCTGGGCTTTGATGCTGCCCTCAGTGGCTAGTGTCCAAGAAGAGGGGGAGGCTGTCTGGACCGTCTGGTCAACTCCTCACACACAGGCCGCAATGTCAACGTAAGACACAAGAAGACAGAATGTCACACTTCACACATAGTTGAAAGGAGCGGTGTGTCTCATTATGCCACCTAGAGCTTCTTTTGTCAGCTGGGGTTTGATGTGTGGAGGGGAAGGGCTCAGGAAGACGCCACGGCCTGGTATGGGGGCTGCCGCAGCCACGTTTGAAGTCACTGTTGGGACATGGTCTTTCATATTTACAGAAAAGAGATGAAAACTCAAGGGATGGTCGTGATTGGCACGCTGTTTTGTTAGTGCAATAAATGGCTTGAGCTAATCACCATTTGCACCCGCCCTGTTCATCAACTCTCTTGCAGCCCCAGGGGTTTTAAAAACATTGCTTTGCAGGCAATTTTTTGGCTCCTCAAACATGAAACCTCCTTTAATCTATTCTTACAAAAAAGCCATTCAAACATCTTACATAAATTATGCTCTCAGCATTAGAATCAAAGGCAAACGCCAGCTCTCCTCATGCTCTTAGTGAACTTTTTTGATGGACAGATATATTGAGGCTTGCTTTATGGGTAGGATATGCGTATTGTAATTCCAAAAGCGACTTTGAAACTTGACTGAATCCCTCGGTTATATGGAGAACGAACTTCCGCATCACAGTTTTCTCTCACTCTCATTTCATGTCAGAAGAATACTGTGAAAAGTGTAATGCGACTAAAATTAGAGCAACGTCTGCTGAACAATATATCAATGCACAATGAAAATATTTCATTTTAGATACGATCCTGGCTGCACTATCATGCGGAAGCAGTATTTTATTCTCCAAGGTCACAGTAATTATCTGATATCGAAAGAGTATATTTCTCCTTAGATGCACTCCAAGTCATAACCTCGAAGGCCCCTGCAACCTAATGACCACGAACTGCTAACATTACATTATCTGGTTGAAAGTTCATGCCAGCTGAAACTATGCCAACGGAATGCTTACTTTCTGTTAGATGGGACTGCAAAAATACATGAGTAAACAACCATGTTCCATGAACCGAAGTGTGTTACCTGCCTGCCGCTGTTGTTGTTATTACCCCTATAAAACATTCCACTTAGTTTCTTAAGACTTCACACCGTCAGATGTAATGTGTAAAGAATAGTTCCTATTTCATAAAGGTTTTTTTTTTCTCTTCTTCTTCTTTTGCTACTGTTGCTGATTATATGGGTCAAGCCTACGTTTATCTGAGAGTGACTGGAAATGAACTCAACGGTAACATTAGCTTCCAAGACTGTTTGAATAACCCAGTAAATTTGGCTGTTTTATGTGTAAAAAAAAGACCCAAAATCAAAACACAAAGGGGGAATGTGCAGGATAGCATTGTCCCCGTATTTCTGTCTTCAGGCCCAAGGGAACTGGCTACTGTAATTCACACTGAACTGTCAAATACAACAGCGCCAGCGACAAATACCTCATAGCTTTAAATCCAATTACTGCTTACTCCAGCTAGAACCTTGTGCTGGTGAAGGCCTTTGGAAAATGCTGTAAACATAGGAATATCTTATTGAGAGTATTGCTTTGATTGGGGTAATATCGTAATATTGCTGTTCATGTCAGTGTAGTCAGATGTGAAAGTACTTGTAAAGTAATGTTTATAAGTCTTTCACTCATGTCATCATAACTGAAATATACTTCTATGAGTCATAAATTAACCTGTTGCTTTGAGTTTTGGCTTTTCACTTTCCTTCTGGACAACATGAAAGTATTGTTTTACATGCATATGCACTTGTAATTTCCATCCATCCATTTTCTTATGCCACTTATCCATTAAGAGTCGCGGTGGAGCCTGTCCCAGTTTACGTTGGGTGAGAGGCGGGGTTCACCCCAGACGGGTCACCAGTCCGTCCCAGGGTCATCAGGAGCAATTAGGGGTTCAGTATCTTGCTCAAGGATGCTTGGACATGGTCACCGGGGGAAGTGAGGATCGAAGCAACGACCCTTCAGCTGCAGGACGGCCACTCTTCCTCTGAGCCATGCTGCCCCTGCACCTGTAATTTATCTAATAAAATTGTTTAGGCGGAAACACTCGGTCACCTTGCTGTATCAATCATACGATTTCCAGCCTAGTTGTAACCTGTTTTGAATTGTTTTAGCTGTTGTCATCTTTGGCCGCAGCTAGCTGACACTGCTTACTTCATGTCACCGCTGCTATCACCGTATGTCCCATACATGTGAGAGTCCTGGAGATGAAGAGCGCTACGTGTGTGTGTGTGTGTGTGTGTGTGTGTGTGTGTGTGTGTGTGTGTGTCAGCGCAGGCATGTGGTGCTGTGATGTCCATGAATTTAAACACTGACCTGGAGTGCATTGGTCACATTTCTTCCATTTAGATAAGAATTTTTATTTATTCATATTCTTCGTGTTGTATTCTCTTAATTTTAAATGCATTTCCTGTCATATCAGTTTAAGTACCGCATGTACCCTCATCAGCCCAGTACATGAACACCAGTGAATCTCTCCTGTGCCACGACCTTCTTTATTTTTACTTTAAGCTTCTCTGAATTGGACTCAGCCTTAAAGTCTCAACCTCCTCTTCCTGTCTTTCTTTGTGGTTAGGTCATGTTGGGGAAGTCTACGTACAGCGTTTAACAGGAATAGCATCAATATACAAGATTAAATATGCTTTGTACTTGAGAAAAAAAATTGTTCCTGTGTCCTTCCTTTATATTGTAAATGAGGGAAAAAAGACTAGTGGTGCTGGCTAGTACACTTCTCAAAGGGCCACGGAAGGTCACGGTCAGGGCCTCTTTGTAATAAACACAAGGCTTCTTTCATAAACAAAAGAGAGACGAGTGTGCGTTTGTGTGTGTGTGTGTGTGTGGGGGGGGTGCTTGTAAATAGACTCTGCTCTTATCTTTCTTCAAATAGTGTGTAAAAGGAAAGTCAGGAAACACACAACGTGAAGAAAGGAGAGTGAAAACACATGATAATGACAAGGTCAAGTGTGCGCTGAATGGCTCGGTTCAGTCAGAGGTAGATAAGACCCGAGCTGCTGACAAGGTGCACGCCGCAGAGGGGAACGGCAGGTCAGGTAAAGCTGTGGGGGTAGACACCCCCTCCACACACACACACACACACACACACACACACACACACACACACGCACGCACACACACACGATCTGTGGGAACTCCAGACAGCCAGCACCATCTGGTGGAAGAATGAACACATGACCTCAGCAAGCTAGGCAATAGTAGCTCAGATAGCATTCATGCTAGAGAAAAAAAAAGATTTAAAAAAATGAAGTTATTAAGCAAATTACAGAGACATAAGATTGAGGAGAAAGTTTCAGCGTATTCATCATAGACATCCCGCTGTTGTATTGCAGCAGTATTAGAAGCTTGGAAAACAATGCCCTGTTAAAAGGCACGTTGCCAGTGCATTCATCAAGCTTTTCTTGGAGCAATTCCAACAATAACCAACAATTTGACTGGAAGAACTCTTTTCTTGCTTTGATGTTTAAGTTTCCTCTGTTTCTGAGAGGCACATCACTAACTGAGTGAAACTTAAAAAGGCACCCGGCTCCCATCTGACGCTGAGCATGACATTAAGTATGATTTCAAACGACAACAAATAAAGTGTGAAAGGGCTACAGGCTCACGAGTTACTTTCACAGAGCATAAAGGATGGGATTAGTTGAAGGCTATCTCTGATGTGTCACTCATCTCCAGGAGAGAGGAGGAGGAGAACACAAGATGAAACGTCTTTTGGTGGACCAGCTAAAGCTAAAGAGGAGAAAGAGAGATGTGCTTCAATAGACATGTGATACAACTGATCCAGATGCTGACCCTAATTCTGATCGAGAATTCTGATCTCATGCCTGGATAAAGGGATAAAAAGCCTTTGGGGGGGTTTCAGGCAAAAAAAAAGGAGGCCTTGGCCAGATACGCAGAGGTGGGCAGGGTCAGTGGGACATCACTTTGACCAAACTGAGCCTTGAAGATGTGACGGGCTGTTACATTTCACCCAGCACCGCCAGGCTCTGGGGGAGCTCTGAGAGGAAACTCCAGGAGAGTAGCATTGAAGTAGCATTGAAGTGAGCAGCTTGGGTACGTTGTTGTGGCTGATAAAGGAGCGAGTCGGCAGCTTTCTGCTCTCCTGCCCTTCAGCTTATAGAATATGCATGGGAGCGTAGAGATGGAGGGAATTAGTGCGCAGTATACATCACAATGATGATGACATCACAATCAAGTGATTCCTTATCATACCCTTGGACTTTCCAGAGGTCATGTGCAGAAATTTGATCATTTGATGACAGTTTTAACAAAATGTTAGTCACAATTCTACGCTGTAAACTGATTTACACGTCGTACTGTCACCTGATTCCTCCCCCGTCTGAAGTTAACACTCCTGTCAGCTTTTCTTTAGAGACAGAACAGTTGACTTAACCTGTACCAAATTTAGGGAACAGCCGCTGAGTAAACAAATAATTCAACTAAAGTGCGTATGATGTGAGGGAAGTCGATTAATGTAGACGCTAGCATCCCCATGGGTTCAATCTGCCAAAAGCCAGTGGGTTGTTGTTGTTTTTTTATTGTGGATTTTTGTATTGCAGACTCGTACATTTGAAACTCACACATTTTGTTCAGCAAAATAATCATTACAAATGAACGCCACTTTCACGGCTGTTGAAGTGTAAATGCGAACTTAGCAAGACTAACGTTGTGTTACGAACAAACAAAACTGCTGACTCAAGAGTCTAAGGTCACAACGACCAGCTTGACAACCTGTTAGCATCTATTGTTTTTAAGACATAAATGGTTTGAAACTGGCAAATGAGGTATTTACTTCATGATGTGTGTGATTTCATAGACGAAAAATGTAAAATATATTAACTTGACCTTTTCAATTTATCAAACCAAAAACCTTTTTCAAAAAAACAACACTGACTGTAGGCGAGGAACCCAGATGTTCAACAATGTAAACCGAACTCTATGCTACTCCACAGCAACTGAGAGAAGCTAAGCAGTAGAGGAATGGCTGACAAGGTTTAAAGTAATGAATATAGATTGTAAAAAAAAAAAAAATTGAATGAAATGAAAAACTACAAAAAAGACTTAAAACATTGGATGAGATGAGTAAAGAGGATCTATTGGTGTCCATCCATCCATTGTCTTCCACTTATTCCTGTTAAGGGTCGCGGGGGGGCTGGAGTCTATCCCAGCGTCAACGGGCTGAGAAGCGGGGTTCACCCTGGACAGGTCGCCAGTCCATCGCAGGGCCAACACATAGAGACAGACAACCATTCACACTCACATTCATACCTACGGTCAATTTAGAGTATCAATCAGCCTCGTCCCCTCTTGATGTCTTTGGACTGTGGAGGAAGCTGGAGTACCAGAGAGAACCCACACAGGAACAGGGAGAACATGGAGACTCCACACAGAAAGATCCTGTGCTGGAGCTGGGGCTCGAATCCAGAACCTTCTTGCTGTGAGGCGACGGTGCTGACCACTGTACCATTGTGCTCTATTGGTGTCATTTAAGTAAAAAAAAAAAAAGAAAAGTTGTAGCAAGCAGCTGAGGGAATTGACTATGTTGTTCATTAAAGACACAAAAAGATGAAAAATAATCAATGACATGTTATTGATGTTGGTGGCACGGTGGTGCAGTGGTCAGCACTGTCGCCTCACAGCAAGAAGGTTCTGGGTTCGAGTCCCGGCTCGGGCACAGGATCTTTCTGTGTGGAGTCTGTATGTTCTCCCCGTGCCTGCATGGGTTCTCTCTGGGTACTCAGGCAAAGACATGCAATTGGGGACGAGGCTGATTGATACTCTAAATTGACCATAGGTATGAATGTGAGTGTGAATGGTTGTCTGTCTCTATGTGTTGGCCCTGCGATGGACTGGTGACCTGTCCAGGGTGAACCCCGCCTCTCGCCCGTTGACGCTGGGATAGGCTCCACCCCCCCCGCAACCCTTAATATGAATAAGCAGAAGAAAATGGATGGATGGATGTTACTGATGTTGCAGGGTGTTGATGAACCTGGCAGCACAGATGAAGAGCCTGCTGGTGACAGAGCAGGTTGGCAAACACTGATTTCACCACATCTAGCTGATATTGCCATCTACTGGTGACATGTGTGTAATTCACTAAAGGCGTATTATCTACAGGTCCCAGGACATTCAGTGGGCACTGGGGGGCTTCAGATCATTCCCTTGGATTAATCTTACTGCAATGTGTAAAAATGAACAAGACGCAGCCAAACTCAAACAGATGGTAGCTTGTTTTCACGAGCAGACAGTCTCAGGTCAGAGATGTCAGCTTACATGAACACACAAAATCTCTGCCAGAGCCTCTGCTCTGTGTACTGAGGATTAATCAGCAATGGTGGGGGCTCTGATGGAGGGGGGGAGCGGAGCATAAAGAACACGGCTGGCTATGCTCTATCAATCAAACATCTCTACTTCTAAACCAAATTGACCTGCCGATGCTCTGGCCACATCTATACTTTTTGTGGAAATAAATCACATGGAATCCGAGGTAGGTACTTGTCATCTCCGCTGAGTGAACCATCCCTCTCTCTGCCGTCTCTGCACCGCAGCCCCCCACCCACACAGCAGATGGAGCAGTTGACTGAACTGCACATGAAGACAATTATGATAAAAGCTTGTTTTCTGTGGATGATGGCCCTTCCCCGGGTCAGTTACTTTTCTGCAATCATTTTGATGATTGCAATAGATGCAAGGATAAACTTAGATTTATGTTGCAATGCATCATCCTGTCCTCCAGGAACTTTCACCGCTGTAATTACTTTCTAGGACTGAGAAGTTTCAGGCTGAGGGTGAGAGTGGAAATTCTGCGTCGCCTGCTGACACTGGTACAGAGAGGTCAGTATGGCCTCACATCAGGGCTGTATACAGTCTTATTTGAGAGACCCAGTCTCCTATGCTTCCCCTGTTGTTAAGTCTAACTGTTCCAGCACCGCCTACCTTCAGGGAGCTTCCCAACATGTCCAGTGGTACCAGGGGAGAGAATGTGACATGAGTGGGTTTAAATCTAAGCTCTGCTCATCTCCTCTCATCCTCCCGTTCACCTACACCGCTGACAGATGACGCCGTGTGCAGCTCGGGCTGCATAGTTCTCAGGGCATCCATTGCTCCTGGAGTGATGAGTGGCTCTGTCCTCGTGTGGCTCTTCCTGCTGTACACAGTCAATCACAGGGCCGAGCCACAGTAGAATGCAGGCCTGTGGAGGACAATAACAACTCCAGGTGACGTCTGTATCATCTGAAGAGTTATTATTATCTGCTGTTTTGCAGAGTGTTGAGTGATTGGAGGATATAAAGAGATCAAATTTATCAGGATGCAATTGTTAAAACGGTGCTGTCTTAAGAATACACACTGTTTTCTGTTTTTCATGATTTACAGGTTTTCCGTTACCGAGCCCGTAGCGACAGAGAGGGTAGCCTGTAGATGTTGAGCAATTTAATATTCTCACAGTTGCTTGAGAGATGCTCTTACTTCTGGGACAATCCTCACAGGGCATCTCTCCACCTAATTAATAAAAAGTACATCAAGTGATCTATAAGAGTAGCAGGATGCTTTCATGTTTGGGGACCAGCCCATCAATCAAAGTTTAATGTGTTTCTCGTACTTCAAATTGTGTTTTGCACTCTTGCACTTTTTTTTTTTTTTTTTTTTGCTTAAGTTTTAAGATTTCTGAAACTTTTTTCACCACCTCAGTACAATGGGGGTGAAATGGAATGTCATCTGTGCTGCTAGCCATTATGGAAGCAGTATTGATCGTCGCATCCAAGTCACTGCGAGAAAGAAAGCACATTTTCCAAAATGTCAAGCTGTTGCTTTAACAGCAAGACGACTGACTGATAATGCAGAGTGCGTTAGGCTTCTCTAGGACTTTTCTGTAGAGAAAAATATAGTTATAATTTAGTTTTAGTTGTAGGTTTTACTTGCGTTTCTGAGACATTAATCTTTTAAGGGACTTTCCCCTGATAACAACGTTCCTAGAACGGGTAAATTATGCCAACTAATCTCTATGGATATTTCTGGGTGAACCTTCAAGTGTCCGTCTTTGTGGTCAACACTTTCTGGCAAGCACACACAGACCTTTCCTTTTAAAATGCTCTGAATGTGCAGTCACACAAGTAACACACGCTTTCACAGCTATTTTTGTCAAGTCAATTTGATCTTTATAGCACCAAATGACAACAAAGGTTATCTCATTAGGCTTAAGCAGGAGAGCAGGTCTACCGCCACACGCTTTCAATTAATCAACACCCAACAATTCTCCATGAACAAGCACATCTTGCGACCGAGATGACGAAAACGGGGACAAAGACAGAAACAGTAAAAGAAAGAAAGGGACAGAGAGGGTGAACTAGTTAGTACATTCATTGGCATAATGCACCCCCAGACCCCTCCCCTAACCCTATCACGAACAACTAATTAATCCTAACCTGAACCTTAAGCTAACCTTAACCCTTAAACTCAAGTCTAAACCCCCAGTGTATTAGTGTATGTGTGTTTATAGCCATAGAAATTATTTGGAGGATCTTGCCAGGTTTTTGAGACCTTAATCACTTAGGTTTTTGCGCCCAAATGCTGCAACAACATCTTAAAAACCAGCAAAATATCCCAAATAATTTGAAGTACCAGACTGTGGCTTTGATACACTCCGGCATTACCTCTACAAGAGACACACACTTAAAATGATCTGAATAAAAATGTGTGCTGAGGCGCAGTCTTACAAGTCTCACACTCACACACACACACACACACGTACATGTACACACACACACACACGTACACGTGCACACACACACACACACGTGCATTTACTTTAGTCACTTTCGGGGTATTTACACAGACTTACATTCATTTCATGGAAACTGTAACCCTTCACTGCTGACCCAAAAATTCTGCATTTTACTAATCAGGCACATAACTTTTGTTCTGGTGAGTGTCCCCAGAAGTGTCTAAAGTCTCTCCAAACACAGATACACACAAACAGACACACACAAATACACACACACACGTGTGCACATGCACTCTTCTTCTTGTGAGATAAATGAAAAGACCAAAAGTGGCTAAACTCATTCCCCAAGACACACACGCGCACACACATGCACACAAATGTGTGCACTGACTCACAGAACACACACGCACATGCGCACACACACACACACGCACACACACACACACACATACACGCTTCCTGGGAGATAAATGAAAAGAAAATGAATGCAGTCCAGAGCTGAATTCATTTCACATCCCACTGGAAGCTCAACAAGCAGCGAGGTGCAGCTTTCTAACACTAGATGGCAGCACAACAGCACTGCTGCAGCGATTGAATATTTAGACATTCACTCATTTGTATGACATAACCTGATTACATACATGTCATATCTGTCCATTCACCTGTGCTGTTCGATCGACATGTTGCCTGCCCTTAAACTCCTCATGTGTGAGTACACCATCATCCCCAGTAAGAAGAAAAAAATCTAATAACATGGCTGACTAACTGCTCAGCCGGCATGTTCTGCTGTAGTGAGCTTGGTTGAAAGAAATATACATAAATTAAAGTTGAGCTCTGACATCCACTTATTGGCCTTTACCTAAACCAGCCTCTGGAGATGGAAGAAGCCTGACTTTTGGAAGAGAATATTCCTGTTAATCCTCTGGACCTGATCACACTTTGCCAGGTATTTCTTGGAACTTGGCACTATCAGTGAGAAGGAAATTGGGCTTAAGATGCGAAGCCCCTGTGGTCTTGCAGAGTGTCTTTAAAGAAAGCTTGAAGGGAAGGACTTGGAAGTTTGATGTTTGCAGTCTATGCTACTTCTTTGAAAGCTATTTCTGCTCATGCGCTGGAATATATCAATACATATCTTTTTTGACTTTGATTACAGAACTGTGCAGACAAAAGGCATGATCATGAATGTTCATGCCAACGTAATCAAGCCAAAGGAATTCCATGCATCCTATGTCCAAATCAAGACCACGCCTTGTCCATATTGTGCTGCATCATGTTGTATACATACTAATCTGTATTTGGAATGCCTGCCCATCGTGATTCATTCCATCACGGCTGCCTGTGTTCCCCGGAGCGTGAGGGAGAAGCTTATCATCTGTCTCCTCATTTCATGCCCGGTAGCAGACAGTCTTCAGCGACGGAACAAACTCAGTAGCCATCATTGACACACAGGAGAAGCAGAAGGAATCACGGGCACATACTTATCAACGTCATATTCAAAAAGGAGTTTCAGGTGTGATATTCTCACTAAAATGCAACCTTTATGAGGTGAACTGGCTCCAACCTTAAAATGTGCTGTAAGCTGAGATAACCCATCCAATATCAGCAACTAATGAGGCAGAAAGAGCAGCCGGCACAGACAGACACTATCATTTCAGCTCCACATGCTTTCTTGCGCAAGATAAGCTTTGTCAGAGGTCAGATACTGTTTGACCAATTTCCAACACTATTTCTGGCATCGGCTGTCGATTTGATGGCGGCTTGGATTGCCCGGCCGTGGTGAATGAGCAGCTGCAGTTCTTTAGGCTCACAGGGGAAATCTGTTTGGGCTGCCTGGAGTTGAACCGCGAGGCACTTTTCCTCCTGCTGAGAAGATTGCTCTCATGTTTTATTGAACGTTGCCCCCAGCACCCCTCATCCTTGACAATCTGATTGCACCAAGGTCTACCTCATGACCTTAATGTTCCACCAATGGGGTGTAGCAATTCACTCGCACTGCCCTCTCCATCAACCTCATCAGCCTCATAGGTCCTTTGGGTCGCATTTAAGGGCCCCTCTCACAGTAGATTAATACCTTCGCTGCCCACCCGCATTGTATGGAACTGTCCTTGCACTTAAATAACCTGTTATCACGTAGTTCACGTCTGATCATAGACGCAGCTATTACCATCCATTCTTGGTTCTCTCTTCCTCTCTACGTATGGTACGACCACGTGTTCGGTGTGTCCTTTTGTCAGACATGAAAAGTAGTGCTGAGATGAAAAATACCTTTTTAACTCTTTTAGACATTGTTCAGCTGTACACAGAACGCAAAAAAACACACGTCTTTATATCTTTCTGTACCAAAATCCAATTGTTTTTTTTTGTTGTTCCTGTAAAAACAGAATATGACTCACACTTACATAAGCTCGCGCCAACCAGCTTCATCCAACACCACCTGTCCATCAGTCTGCAAATGCAAGTATACAGATTTGAGTTATCATTTTTTTTTGACAGCTGCAGGGGTCAGTATGAAAACCCCCAAAAGAAGCTGCAGTAAGGGAGAGGTTGATAAGACTTCAAATGTTGTGGTGCCGAACACCAGACGGCAGTTTTGTTGTTCTGACGTTGAAGCCGTGGCGGAGTCCGTTTATTAGCTTTGTACTTCTGGCGTTTGCATCCACACTTCAAAAATCCTAAGAAGGGGGTTGCAGAACACAACCTTTAAGTGACCTCATAAAGTTTTGTTCCCCAAAAGAGCTTATTTCCTAAAAAAAAATTTAAAAAATTAAAATTCCAAATTCAATTTAAAAATCCAATTGGCCTTTGTCAAAGGCACCCATGGCAGTGCTAACTTGAGGAGTAAGACATGTTCGTTAGCTGTCAAAAATGGCACTTCGGCGTATCTTCGGCTGCCTCTGGACATCTAAAACCAAGTCTCTTCTCCTAAGATCCTATGGTTTCTGGCCTGCTGGTTTTAATTTAACCATGTTGAGGAAAAGTGGGGTGTGCGACGGCTCCAGATGGTGAGCAGGGCATTTTACAGAAGAGTGCTTCAGCTACATTGAGCACAAGATGGGCTTCATCTCTCTCACCCTGACAGACACCGCTTTCCTGTTAGTGTAAATTGTCAAAGCCTCGTGTAACATTACGCAATGACGCACTTTGGATTCACCCACTTTTCCGGCGTCCAATCTTCAGCATATCCCCAGCCAATTTCACTTGAAAAAAGATGTCACGTCACTGCAGTTGAACTCTCTGGAAAAGCTGTCTCAGCTGGACTTTAACTTTGGTTTGAGACTTCCGATCTTGTCTCCTTGTTGGAGCTCTAGATCCTGCTGGTGCCTTTTCAAGTATTCTTCCATAAAGAACTAAATACTTTTCCTCTGCAGCGTCTAGAAAAGTGGGAATACAGAAGGAAAGGAGGTTATTCTTTGTGAAAACCCCGGGAAAGCACTCTTTGAAGGTTACAGAAATAAATGATAAATGATTGAGATAAATGGGAGAATAATGATAATTACTCTGCGAGGCTCCTATACTTAATTGGGGCCTGGATACTGCATCATTGATTCCCCCCCCCCCCCCTTAAGATAACTAAACTGGAAATTAATGAGAGGATGAATAAAATATGAGGACTTGGTGTGTAACAAATGATCTTCATAGGAAACAAAGTACCCATTTAATAATTGCCTGCTTTCCTTTCTTCTCTTGCCTTTAAAATGGAACAGATCTTTATCAATATGTTATTGTTGTTGCCACGATATTTCGGATAATTGTCAAGAAGCAGCCTCCAGTAAGAATGATTTGTCTCACAGAAACATGAAAGCTTCCCCATTAAAGAGAAAGAAAAATATCATGAGATTAAAAAAAAAATGTTTGCATGCTGGAGTGAGAAGCAGGTTTCACACGGCAACCAAACATCTGGTTTTCACCCACAATCCCTCTGGTTGTGCTTTTTCAGGCAGCTGCGAGGAGACATCAGATTTTATTTTGCCTCGGCTGACTGATCCTTAAGATCCTACACTGTCACTGAGAGGAGGGGAATCACAATGAAAACTTATTTAGAAAGTTTGAAGATTCTTCTGAGTGAAAATGCCTCGCAGTGCTTCTGAAGACTGTTTGAATTCAACTCACAAATTTTGATCAACAGGCGTATGCCAAAGCTCTCAGTCACACACATCCCAGACAGGCTGCAGGTTAACATTTTTTACCCAAGAAATGACTCAATTTCATTCTAAATGCAACCAATCCTGCTTGCTTCATACATTCTTTTTTGTTATTTGTCAAGACATGTAAACATCAATTCAATCCCCAGCCAAGCGTGAGCAGCAATTTTCATGTGAAGAGGCTGCTGTCACAGTGTTAACGGCTGTGTGTGTGTGTGTGTGTGCGTGTGCGCGCACGGGCTACAGTATCGGTTGTGCAGAGGGTTGCAGAGCCCTGTCCTGCCTGCCTTGGTGTGTTGTGGTGGTGGGATTACTCTGGGGATTAGCAGGATACTGGCAGCACACATCGATGGGACAGAGATGACAGTTCCCATCATGTTGTCTCCTGCTTCAACCCGCACTACTCCCTGGTCTTAAAGCGGCACAAGCAGCAGATTACATGAGTACGACAGCAGGGGAAGAAGTCACACATCACACAGCAGAGATTAGGCTAAACAAACTCTTCTTCAGCTGCCTGGGGGTATTCATCCCAAACATGGAGAGCTGTCTCTCATGGCCCAGTTTGGGCTGGATTAGGAAGTTGCAACCAGCCTTTTTCTGTAAAAGAGATTGCAAAACAACCAGTGGTTGCTGTTCAAATAAAGGAGAATAAACAAGTTTGCATCACTATTCCAACTCTTGTTTATAAGAATTGTAGCATCTCTATTCTTTTGTTGTTGTTGCATGGATTGAAATGAATGCAGCCTGCACGCCTAAATGCCACTAATTGTTCAACATAAACAGTTTATGATCAGAATCTCCTGTTTAGTCCTGCTTGATGGATGTTTGGGGAGATGAGAAGCTAACCTGTGTGCCTCTAGGACCCTGGGGAGTGTGTTCTCACTCATTTTTAACCACTTTTAATGTAGCCTCTATTGTGTGAGTGTGTTCCAATGTGTCCTGCTTCAGATGAGAGCTGTTCTATACAATGACGTGCAATTCAAAGTCAAATTTTTTTACCTTTCTCATGCAAACAGTACACAATATTTGTTCTTTTTCCTCAGGAGAAGAACCATGAGGCTCCAGGGTGTATTTGATCCGTCTGTGTTTGCAGGGGTCTCGTCTCTGTACCTTTCAACTTCTACCAACTTGCTTTTTTAGAGAGCCGCTTGCGTTGGAGTGCAGTGGATGCTGCTGCACAGGCGTGTAATAGAAGAGCCTCCAGTCCAGTCGCCTCCTGCTTATGAAGGACACAGACGCCATTTTCTCTGTAGAGATAATAGGTACAATGCTTCCTGCATATCAAAGTTTTGTCTATCACTGTTTTATCCACTGAAGAACATAATGGGAAGCTGTGCCTCAGTATTATTTGTAGAGAGCTCATTATTCATTGCAGGGTGAGCAAGAATTTTTTAACTTTTTGAAAGGTTTTTTTGTTTTGTTTTGGTGAGAACATTCAGATGGAGCCAAAAGCAGGTGGGAGCATCGCTAACTTTAATTGAACGTAGCAGATACAGTTTGGAGACTCTCCTGTTTGATCAGCAGCTTTAGTGGGTGTACTTCGACGTGTCACAAATCATTCTTACTGTTTTGTTTTGGCGTGTAGTTTGTCCCTGTGCGCGATCAGAGCCGCCACCACCTGTAATGCACACAAGGCCCTTCTTACAGCATGTCATTACCCAGCTCCTCTCACACCGGAATGCCCTTGTTCCACTAGTTCAGCGTTTCTCTAGGTGTGTGGCGCGCCCCCCGAGGCGTCCCAGGGGGGCCACGAGTCACCCGTCGTCCAAACATTATTTCCCCCCTCACCTTTCACTTTGTTTATGGTTCCACCGCGAAACAAATTCCGACGTCCAAACATTGGTTCCCCCTCACCTTTCGCTTTGTAAATGGTTCCGCCGCGAAAAAAAATCCGACGTCCACACATTAGGTCCCCTCCCTCACCGGGGGGGAAAAGAGGAGGGGGGAACTAATGTGTGGACGTCGGAATTTGTTTCGCGGCGGAACCAAAGCGCGCTTTAAACCTCTTTCATAGCAACTGTGGTCAGGTCTGTTTTTAAAATGGAGAGATATTTGACAGGGATGAAACACATTTTTATTTCATTTTTTCTAGTTCTGAAAAACTAAAGGAATGTTTGTAATTTTTAGTAGGTCAATAAAGTTAAACATGGCCACTTTTGCGCTTCCTATGGACTTTTCCTTAATTAGGTCTAAATTCTTGCTTGTGTTGTGCGTCGCTTTGTACAAAAGCGTCTGCTAAATGAAATTGTAGAATTGTAGAGTTTTGTCAAAAAATTTGGCATGGGGGGGAATGAAAATTTTTCTTCCTCCAAAGGGGGGAATGACAGAAAAAGTTTGAGAACCACTGCAGTAGTTTAAGTATGAGGCCTGTTTGTTGGACGATCCTATGAATAGTAGCTGAAGAGCGAAAGTGTTCACAACAATGCCAGGGTTTCTTTTGAGGTGATTAAACACCTTCGGCAGATTTGTTTATTGTGCTCTACCTGCATAACCGTTGATTTATCCTCAGTGATGTCACCACTCGCTAAAACACGTCATCCCTATGTGTGTCTGCACACGTTTTAAGGCCAGTCAAAGGAAAATTAGAGCCGTGATTTATTTATGAGAAATAGATTTTATTTCTCCATGAGAGGATCACTTCATGATTTGTTGATTAAATGGCAAAAGGCAGCTACATGCCAGCAGAGACCAGCCTGGCAGGAAAAAGAGCTTCACCTCGCTGGTGGCTCCTACAGGGGGAGCGTGCAAGAGCAGCAGATAGATGCCCGTCACATATGCACCCCGCTGACATATGTATAAGTGTCACAACTCCAGCTGAGGTTCCATGTTCCACACCACCGTAGCCATGGCTTAGTCACGAAGGTCGACTCAGTGTTTGGACTAAAACTAAGAGACCAAAGTGGTCGCATTGTTGCTGTCAGTGAGAATCAGCCTGTTAGAAAGGAAACCTGATGTGATGCGTTGAACGTTGATATTTGCGAGGCATGTGTCTGCAGCCTTGCATGCTCCCTCTTCTCGGTGGATTTAGACAAACCGCAGAGGAGCAGCGGAGTCGTCAGCAATGTGGAGCGGCTCTGTTGCCTCCTGCTGGGTCCAGCCTGCACACTGAATGGACAGCCTGTTCTTGGATCCTGCTTCTGATTTTCTAAAAGAAGTCTGGTCTAGAACCTGGAATTTAAGATCAAGACAAAGTTTCACAGCGCACTCTGACATATATTGCGCACCAAGATCTCATGTAAGACCAGCAGAGACAGCGCAACAGTAGCACGCTGAAGGTAACTCTATATACCACTGTTTGTGGTGAGCGACAGCGTCGTTGCAGGGACATGTACATTTTAGTGCACTCACTTTCTGGGTTTGCAGTGAAAATGAGATTGGGGACATTAGAGCGTTGTGTGTGGCTAAATGCACCTCAGCAGACGCTACCGCTATCTGTCAACTAGAGGGATGATGTACATTGAAAACACATTCCCTTCCTCATGGCACTCACATCTATCACCAGTTTATGGCCGCTCTCCGCACTCTAGCACATCTCTGCTGTGACATCCATCTGCGTCAGCGTCTCAACTCACATATCCGAGGGCCTTATTTTTTTGTCCTTTAAGTGTTCATAACATATTCCTGACAGGTTTCACCAGATGTTTTCTCTGTGTATGCAAGCCAGTCTGGATGCTTCTTCGGTCACAAAATTCATTTTTCTCTTGAACAGCGTAACGTCATGTTAAATGGGGGAATGCGTGACACTCCTGACAAGTAATTTGCCTTGTGTGCTGCATAAGGTGGCTAAAAAGCTATTGCCTTACAGGAGCACGCCTGCACTGTTTTAATAAAGATTGGCTTACTCAACCATGCAGTTGTCAATTCAAGTCAAAACGGTTTAATTTGCATAGCAAAGGAAAATGGTACTTCTGTTTACTTTCTTCTATTAAAGCCAGCTGAATCTCATGAAGTATTTTTGCTTCAATGCATCTATTACAAGTATTCGTGTCCTCTTTACACACTCTCCCGCTTCATGATTGCGAGTTTGTCGGAATATGCATGCATGTGTGAACACCGAGTGGTTTTATGGCTGCACAACTACAACTTCAGCACCATTTTTTTTTTTTTTTTTGGAGGGGAGGATAAATCTTCACAGCCTTTCTTAATGCATTGTGTTTGTGCTGTTTTTCATGTGTAAGGAGTAGGTAAATAGGGGAAGGATCTAAATCACCCCATGGCTTCACTACTGCATACTGGAGCAACCCCAACACACAAGTGCTGCTGCTGCTGCTGCTGCTGCTGCTGCTGCTGCTTATCACTGTACTGCAGTGTTAGGGAGGAGCTCAAAGATGCACACAGCAGCAGCTTGTAGCAACTTCCTCAAGTCTCCTGGTGCCATTGTGACAAATAGGCACTGATGTGTTGGTTAATCCTCTTAATTAGTCAATAAAGCCCCATTACAGTCATAACTACAAGTCTGTTAACTATTAGTTGGAGTGAAGTGTCAGTAAATGTTGAAACACTGAGTTGTCAAAAACTACCTGCTCCTGAAGGATGATGGACACTCCTTCCTCATCAAATCTGCCCAGAAGTTCCCCACAAAGCTGAAAAGTTTAGCCGAAAGTGTTAGCATCCCTTGCACGCAGCACCTGATTAAAAAAAAAGAAAAACTACTTGAGCACATGCATGAATATTAAGCTTCTGCTCTTGTACTCATCAAGTTCCCCTTTTAACAAAATGAGCTAAAAATGAGTTGGAAACCTGATCATTTCTGATGCAACTGGGTGCAAGCAACAATAGTCACTCACCTCAACTTGACACAGAAACTCCTCTTAACCATCAGAGGGCACTAAAAACCCACCTGATGCTCCCTGGTGCCGCTGCTCAACATCAGTGTCATTAAAAGTGCGGCATCACCAAATGTTTCCTAAATGTTGAATGAGATGTTTTAATGAGGCAAGTGTGATGCAACCATGTCGACAGGAGTCCGCTCCAAATTAAACTGAGATTATTACAATGTCCACCAGTCAGGGTCTATGTGATGCTTTTCCCCTCCGTGTAGGTTGTTGAACATTAGAATGATAAATGCTACATTAAGCAAAGAGAGCCTTCACCGATGGAGATTTATAGGGATTTAAAAGATTTTTTGAGGATGTCTTAATCCACTTGTGCCAACCCGACATGGTTTTATGACACGGATAAAAAGTTATTACGTGGGTACGAAGTCTTCTTTCTTTTATCTGCTCCCACAATCTCACACCAAACAGATTCCGGAGAAGATATACAGTAATTGAAAGGCGCGATGTTCCTCATTAACAAGTCATCAAAAAAAGAGAAGATACAAAACACACTCGTTAACGTCTCCTGGCATTCTAGTCAAACCATCGCAGGGTTAATCCCACCAGCTGCGTAGTGGACGCGCTTTCCTGAGCGGATGAACTGTGACAGATGATGAGTTTAGTGCCCTGAGGATTGCGCACAAGACAGTCGGTGATCTGCTAACAGCTCCGCAGAGTCCCAGACTCGGCGGCAGACTGAATCTGGAGGACTTGTTGAGATCATTCGCTTTAGAGTTCTAATAAGAGGAAGAACCGAGAGCCTGAACACGTCTCCGTCGCGCTGGTTCATCTAAAGATCTCCACATCTTCTGACCGGACACAAAATCTCCAGGAGCCACATCTCCAGGCTCGTTACGCGTAACTTTTACGCACAAATGTGGACCGACCGATGAGCAGATATCCGTGCGCTCCCGCTGTTACCTGCACCACGGATTACGTTACAATATTTACCCCAACAGGTGTGATTATATTAAGTGTGCGTACTGCAGGGATGGATGAAACGACGCGCTTCATAATCTGCTGAAACAAGAGCGAACCAAGGAGACTGGCAACTCACAGAATAACGAACCGGTGCCAAAATGAGCCTCTACTGCCAGAGCTGGGGGATCTTACAGATAATATTCACCACGATAATAGCGGTTCTCCCACAAGGTAAGTGGCGTAATTGGTTTGCTGTTTTAGTGTATTTGCTCCAGGGAAGCTGCGGTTTACACAACGCATACGCACAATGGATTAACTTGGAATCTCATGCATATAGTGTCTCCAGAGTATCTAATAATAACGGTTCATTCTCAGCAGTGTCATGCCAGCCGTAAAACAGCCTTCTCCACAAGTTTGAATAATGCATTAGCGTCCTCGTTTGTGCCACAAACTTACATCCTGCTCCACAGTGATACAGTATCCTAGTGAGCCTGACATATGTTTCAACTTGAAGCAAAGGGGTTGTCACAGCACTGATATTTAGGTGGGATATTAAATATTTAGAATAAAATCACTGAGACGTGAAATCCTTGACGGGTTTATATTACAACTTGCCTAATGCATTGTACTTTTCTTCCTCTCAGGGAGGTATTATTGTCCCATATAGACATCTGCTGGAAACCGGGGCAGCACATTTGAAATGAGGCAACAAGAAAGATACAATCTGATCTTTGATAAGCAGAAAAGAAAGTACATCACAAACGCTTGTGGTGTAGAGCTAATAAGCACCTATTAGAAAGCCATTTCCAGGGAACACAATCTGGTTTGAAATATAAAGATAAAAGGATGAAATAATTTCATTTCAAAAGCAGCTTTAAAAATGTCACTGGACGCAGCAATCCCTACCAATAACTGCAGAGGCATAAGCCTTTCTCAATCACTCTCCTCCATCCTCTCGCTTTCCTCCCCTCCAGAGTATTACATACTGTATGATCACTGCTACATCATCTTTCTTATGTTTGTGTAAAGCATGTAAGGCGGGGGTATAATTCTGTCTAATGTACTTTGACTATACAAGGAGATTGTAGAGATATTGTGGAGGGAGTTAAGAGCTAATAATCAGGCCTTCTCTGCAGCTTCAGCACACAATTCACTGACATATCTGACACTACAGGGACATGACAACAAATCAATGGATTATTGAGTGATCTCAAAGCAAGTTTTAGGCTTTCTTTGACATATTTTGGTTACATGTACTTATCCTGCTCATAAAATTTGGAAGGTGTCAGAGATCATCTGATTTAATTAGCACTACTATCCTCCGCTGCAGCAGACAGAGTGATAATTGGAGTCAAAGTGTTATTTCAAATTAGTAAAATGTTGACTGCACCAAAAGCTTGTCATTCCTCTGCTGTCTGCATCCTCCTGCTAAGAGTCTAAAAGATCCACATCTTTGTCTTCAAGACCAAATCAACCAGAGAACTGAACTCTTTTCTCTAGTTTTACTGCATGAAGTTGTACCTTTAACCTTTGTCAGCTACAAGTATTCCATAGCTGTTAACATCTGGGCATCTTCTGATACTTTCTTACAGGATCCAAAATATCAACATGCATTTGTTCAAAAAGTTCTGAAATTTGGAGACACAAAGGGCCTTGTAATCTCTTGCTTACTGATTAAAATGCAGATTCATTATTGTCTTCCGTGATGCTTTTGGGAGTCATCTGACTTCTGCAAGCTGTTTTGCACATATGGTAAAAAGCCATTACTGCACATTCAAATTCACAATGGTTGCTCGAGTTTGTGCATTTTAATAATACAAAGATTGATTGCAGTTTAAATAGTGAGGAAGACAAACTGCCGGAAAAGAAGTGAGGAACTTTATACAGAGCAGGGCAAAATATAACACAATATATAGTTAAAACACAGATTATTGAAGTAAAACTGGTGATGGGGTCCATTATTTTGAAAGTGAACTGTGTAATTACTTACACCACAGAACAAAAACCTGTCAAGGTTACAATGATTACTTTCCATTTCCATTTTAATTCACAGCTATAAAACTTGAATTGCACTGTATTTGCTTAATACAAGAGGCCAAGCTAGCGTGAACGAGAGATATGTACACATCAAATATATTTCAGAAATCCACTCAATTATTCCACACCTGCAGCTCAATTTCTGCCGTGGCAGTTTGCTTGGATTTAGTTTATTTTATGTGGAGATTTGCACGGTAACATTTCCACTTAGGAATCAGCACCGACTTTATTAACAACATATGAATTTCAGCCCGGCATACAGAGAACGTTATGTTTACTTCTCTCCACCGAACCACTAAAAAATAGAATAAAGCCTCCAACTTGTTAGTCTGCAGGAGAGGAGGATGCTGTATCATCAACATGGCAACACTGATGCTTTCTGACTCCGCCGAGGAAGAGGAGAATCTTCAACGTGAGTAATGTGAGAGCCGGGAACAGCTGGTGCAACGGATCTGCTTTTATCAGCTGGATAAAGTGGAGACCCTCATTGTTAAGAGAGTTTTCCTCTTGTTTGTGATTCATAAGAGTGGCAAAGAAGGATGCTGTCTGGTGCCATGGTCGCACCCTCTTCTCATCCGTGGCATGAGACCCAACTATTTCTGTTTTCCCTCCTTGTTTGAGGTGTTTTGTAGAGATGTACCGATCCACTTCCTCTCAGTTCTGATTCGATTCCAATGCCCATTTGCAGGTACTGATTCCGATACCAGAACTGGTCTTCTCTCTTGATTATCATCATCTTCATTGTTGTTACTGGCATCTTGTTTAAGGTTGCATCAGGCTGCAGCAAACCACACAGCGCTTGTAATTAAAGGAGCAAATATCTACACAAATGCATTAAATTTGAACAGTTTCCAAAGTAATTACATGAACTGTTTGCATCAGTGACGTGTGTCAGCTCGAGCTTGGGAGCAGAATCTGGGTCAGTTCATGGATCTGCACCATCATTCCGATATCCGATCCGCGAAGAACAGTATCGGCACCCACATTCCCGATCCGATACCCCATCGCTACTTTTTCCGGACTTTTTAAAACAAATCAAGTCTTTCACGTCTCTCCTCATGTTGCGGCTTTCAAGATGGTTATAACAATAATATAATGATTTCCATAAAAGTAAAAGTATGTGAAATCATGAGAAGGGCACTGATGAACCATCGGCCCCATCTGTAAAGGGATGAGCCTGCATGTAAAGTACTTTGTTGCTACATTGGCCGTGCGTTCTCCCTCCTGGAGACAGGCTGCCAGTTTATAGTCCTCCAGCCGGATCGGCTGCCAGCTCTGGTATTAAACAGCACATCTGTCAGCGTGGACACTGCTAGGCTTAGCTCAGACGGCCCAGTTCCCGGCTCCATTCTCAGTTGCCTCTGCAAACATGACCGACTATGTCTGCAAGAGGAGAAAAAACAAACAAACGCGACGCTGTTGTTGTCCTCTAAAGGGTTGACATGATTGTGACACAGTTTCGTCGTGGCGGTGAAGCATCAGACATCAGGACAGGCTCTCTGCTGTCATGATGCGAAGCAGGAGAGACCGTGATAGACGGACCAGTCAAATGCCAAATCCCTCGAAGGGGGCTTGATGACTGATTTTGACATAAAAAAGCTCTGAGCCTTCTTCATGGGAAACAACTTCTAATTGAGTGACAGACACACTATCCGGCATCGTTTGTCATGATTACACAACCTTTTCACTTTTGATATGATTTGATAGAATGATATTTGATTGAATCCTGTGTGATGACACTGTGTTTGGGTCTGTTTCATGTAAAGCTGTTTTTAACTATACTTAATACAGCTTCATCCATTTTGTTGTCATCTCCAGAGTAAACACCAATGTTTTTGTCCTCAATTCTACAAGTAGGGCAATTAGCAGCCAGATAAACAGTGCACACTCGGGTCAGCTGCCATAATCTTTATAATTCTATCAAAAGGGGCGCTCAGTAAAGACTGGGCCGGGTGACGTCTGCCGCCAACATCAGGCTTTTAAAGCACATCTCAGACTACTCACGCTGTTTGTTTGTTTGTCTGTTTGTTTGTTTATACTAGTCCTGGTGTGGTAGATCATGAAAAGGTCATTTATCCTTTGTGTGATTATTTAACAGTACAGCAGTAATCTTTGTAATCAGCGCTCTTCTGTAATGTCAAAGTAAACGGTATATAAATTTGCGTCTCACTGAATAATGTTGTTTGTTCAATATTCTAATTTAAATCTGGGCCTTTACTTCACATGATGCCGCCTCATGCCGCTCAGGGGTTTTTTCCCAGGGGATCGGCTGGATATTCACTGTCTGCTGACAATCTGAAAAGCCATTTTAATCCCACGTTATGATGGTTGAATTAATGCATGTGCCAGATGTATCAGATCCCACCTTTTCTCTCTATGGAGCACCAGTAGATCATTCATGTGAGAGATGAAACTCCCGGTGGAGCAAAACTTTGGAGACAAATGTACAAAAAAGTTGATTCTGTGTGTAATTTTTTGAGAAAGCTCAATTATTCTTTGCGATTAGCATTCTGGAAATCATTTAGCCAAGCCATTGAGTTGAACTGCTGTGTCATGCAAGCAATTACTGTGAGAATGCTGCTTCAGACACAAAACAAGGTCAAAGCCGGCTGAACCGTGTTGGTGAGTGTCACAAATGTGGCCAGTTTGTCACAGGAGCACTGGATGTGAATTCCTGAATTTTTAATGCTTATCTGCAAACATTTTTGACTTTAATGTGTACTATCATCACTAGAAGCATCAGCCCAAAGCACGTAACTACTGTACCACACCAGCTACAATTCATTTTAGTATTGGTTTAGTCTAGATGAAATAGTAAATGGCAAAGCTAGACGTCCCTGCTCGGAAAAAGTGCTCCAAACTGGCAGCGACAAGCACTCCACAAATTTGCTCAAATCTGTCTCTGTCATGACAGCAGAAGAAGACAAAAAGACAAACCCCGACAAGCGAAATGACTGTAAACACTCTTTTCATACTTTTTGAAAATGTAAGTGAGAACAAATTGCAGCATTCCCTGATGATGTAATATAGAACAGCTCATGCATATTCACTTTGATAGAGCAACAACCAATGTGAAAATCTAACACTGCACACAATTTCGGACTATTCCACCTTCCTTTTTTTTTGTTTTTTGTTGCTCATTTGCACTCATAGTGAGGTTTGAATCCAGATGCCTCCTTAACGCTTTAATTCATTTGATCAGGTGGCTTTGTATGTTTTCAGTTCAATCTCAAATGCAGTGGATAGCTGAGTGTTTCATATCTGTTTCGTGAGATGGATTTCAGTAACGCCTTGTGTCACTGTCTTTGTTTACCTTCCAGACTTGAGTCCTAAAGAGCTGAGTGACAGTAAGAGCCCAGTGCCTTTTCCCATCTTCCTGCCAGTCAGCTATGAGGTGCGGGATGCTGACTACCTCTTTCTAAACGAAGCAGGGCAGGATTTCATGAGGAACAGCAGCATGCAGACTCACACGCAGCCCTTTGTGATCTTAAAAGCAAGCCGCCAGCCAGCTGTCATCGCCAGCTACAGCACCATGACCGCGGAGCAGCTTGTGCCTCTAGATCTGGTCCAGTCTGTGCAGCTCTTCAAAGCACCGGAGGTCTTCACCTTTAACTGGAAAATTCAGGCCTTTGTGCTGACCCCGCGGGTCTTCTCCTCCAAGCCAAAAGTGCGCGTGCTCTTCTACGTGGCAGGGAGGGACTGGGGCAGGGAGGAAGGAGCTGTGGATGAGCTACCGTGTGTGACGGTATATGCTTTTTGGCAAACCCAGGAGGTGAGGGGTTCCTGCACCCTGGGAGGTGAGAGGGGCACCTGCATGGCTGAGCTGGCTCCTCTGCCAGGCTGGTTTGCTGCAGGTTCTGACAGCACCAGCAGGGAGAAGCAGGATCCATCTGCTGGGAATCCCGTGGAGCTGTACTACCAGGCCCAGCCCAAAGTCAACGGGAAGTGTAACTCCCTGGATGGGAGTCGCTGGGGAAGCTCACAACAGCAGGCAGAGTTTGCTCCGGTCACTCCAATGCAGAGGATTGGGAGTGTGCGCCTTCTGCAGGTGCCCAAGGGCATGGCCACCCTTTCCCGTCTGAAGCTGGGCAATTCTATCGTCATACGGACGTCCTCCAAACCTCTGAAGAAGACTGACATCGCCACCTTCTACATACTCATGGCCAGCTCGGCTCAGCTGAGCAACTTCACCCTCAGGTGAGATTTCTGTTGCCGTACAGTTACTCCTGGCTGAGGAGAGAAATGAAGTTCAAATTAAATGGTCACAGTGAATTCAGTACGAGGAAATTATCCCTAACAGCATTAGTTCCCCCCCCCCCCCCCCGAACTTGTAGAAATCCTGTGCCATCAAAAATCAGAGAATATTAGATGAAATCAAATTAAACTCGGATTACGGGACTTCTCTGAAAATATGATAGAGGTTAACCGTTTTTCCGGGAAACGCGGTAGATTATGCACGTTAAATTAGAAAACGGTATTTTTTGAGTGAGCACAGCCTGATAACATTAGAGGCCGTTTGAAGAGAGAGTCATCAAGGTTGACATGGATCAAACAGCATCACGTGCAGCTTGTGACTCACTCTCGCTCTGCTTTAAAGGGTTTGCTCATCCTCAGTGCAGTGCTGTTGAATGTATAATGATTATGGAGATTACCAGCTTCTATTTAATGTAATGCAACGCATAATGATACTGTTTGGAGAGTCATCATAAAGCAATACTATTCTCTCTCTGGAGGTCTTTGTTGGTATCTGCAGTAATGGTGGTGGTCATTTTATGTGGATATTTTTGAGGAAATACATGTTTCCCATGAATTAAGGCCTCAGCCACATCTGAGGTAGCAGCTTCCTCTCCAGTTCAAGGCCTCCTTTTTTTTTAAGTTGGAATGATGCAAAGCAGGAGATTGGCACCTCAAGACTGTTTTTGAATTTCCACTCTGCTCCGACCATTTTCACGGCAAATCGCAGCATGATTCCTTTTATTATCATCGACCAGGAAGAGATCAAAGTGAATCACATTGCGGTAAAGCTACATTTGTCAAAAAGCAGAGATTCACACCAACTTGATTAAATGTATCCATCGCTATTCCAG
Organism: Aulostomus chinensis; assembly: GCF_037954235.1. NCBI lineage: Eukaryota > Metazoa > Chordata > Actinopteri > Syngnathiformes > Aulostomidae > Aulostomus > Aulostomus chinensis. Next base: position 27,383,474 of record NC_141325.1, read on the forward strand.
GCACCATCTCCTCCGAGGAAGTGAATAATAGCCTGTCAGGAGGCATGAAATACTTTAACTTGTGTGTTTCAAGTATTGATTGGGTGCGTGCATGGTTGTGGTTTGGTTTCATATCTTAAAATTAAGGATAGAAATGTGTGTTTGTTGATTCTGAGTGATGTCCAGTCCAGTCAGCTGCATGATCAAGGTCCTTGAAGGCAGCAAAACATGAGTGTGTTGGCCTCTGGACAGTAGTTAGAGTCCTCCCAGAGAGACGCAACCACGCAATCAATACTTCCTGAAGAATAAATAATTTCTGTCCTACCTCTGTTGCCTTCACATGCTTCAGTGGTGGTGAGGAGACAAGAGGGGAGTCATGGATTATTTATCCCTGTTTCACCCACTCCTGCATTCAGTCACTCAGACAGTCACTTATTCAGATCAATCGTGAACGCTGGTATAGGTGAATATTGACTGAGAGGACAGATGTGCATGAGTTTGTGTGCAGGCTCTCTGAATTTGTCTCAGATTTGCTGCTTCGTTTTGATGCAGCGAAACAAAACAATGAAAACTGCTTCATCCTAGACATCATGAACCAATTTGAATACGAAATAGAAGAAGCTTCATTGCCATTACGCTGAAAGGAAAAACAAGGTTTCCACACAATGCAGAAACATATATACTCTGCTCCATAGAGCCGCTCCAGTACCATAAAATCCTTGGTTCAACAGTGTCATGAAATAGTGGCAGTCACTGAATAAACAACCAAATCATTTTAAACAAAACATTTTAACGTCTGATACGTCTTGACAAGGGCTTGAAAGCTGAAACGTTGAGCTTGAACTCTAGCTTTTGTTTCAAGTAATTCAACATAAGTTGCCTGGCGTGCAACCTCATTCAGCCGTCTGTGCAAACTTTTTGCTTTTTGAGATCCGGCTCCCTGCAAACATGCAAGTGTATAAGATTACGTTGAATGAATAAATCATTTTTTTAACTTGACTGATGTCTGATATGTGCCACATCATCGTGTGCAACGAACCAACATGAATCAGACTTTCCAATTCCACACATAACTGCACACTTGGTTACTGTGTCCTTGAGCAAGACACTGATCCTCCAGCAGCTCCTGATGAGAAGGTTGATGGTGATTTGCATGGCGGCCTTCACCATCAGTGTGTGAGAATGAGTGCGAGAGGCAACATTGTGAAACTCTTTGAGTGCCATAAAGGTAGAAAATCACTATAAGAATACGGTCATTTTACTGTGTCCTCTGCCGTGTGACTGCAATTGAATCAGATTTGGAAGAAGACTGAGACAGTCTGCACTTATGATTATCATTATTGTTATCAAAGAGTATAGTGCCGTAACAAAAAGCATAAGAACCGGAGACGGGATATCAAATCAGGAACATCCGGTAAGGATACCGGGGTTAGTTCCAGATCAGATACTGCATCCAAGCACTGATCCACATAACATGATGATGTAACCTGAAATATAACACTAACAACAGCAGCCATAGCAACCATCGGGAAGGAGAACTGGAATCAGAATCAGCATCGGGATCGGCAGATGTGTACTGGATGGGATCTGGAAAAATATAGATAGTTGCATCTTTCATCAGAACTCAAAAGGACTGAAGGGTTTGGTGTCTTCTGTATCCACTTGAATCCACCACTTTTACTGCTGTTCAAAAAACACGGTCGTCTGCATCCGAGGTTGGATGCTGGTTGGTAATAACAGTCACCGGACTTTGCAGCAGAGACGGCGTTCTATTCCTATTCAAGTCACTTTTATAACAAGTAACAATCTAACCAGGTGTTTTTTGTGCCTGAACCTTGCTGGACCTCAACCGTCCTCATGCATCGTAAAACATTATTTTCTTGTCGTGAAGATCCATTTCTTTGAGTCTGTTGTCTGAGAATCATGATTAAAACAAAAGGGATCTCATGTCTTGTCAAAATCTTGTCAAAAGGATCCTGACTGGCTTTCTACTTGACATAGTTTCTGTTACGCTGGCAAGGAATCTTAAGAGATAACCAGGCAGTGCAGTGTTCAGATGTCATGTCTGTGTCATGGGTTTCTGCGTCTGAAATGTGTCACATGTGGTGAGATCACATCAGGTGGGAGCAGCACGTCGTTTTGAACCCTCCGCTGGATGTTCATGCCTTTTTAAGACCTTTCACACATTTCTATGATATCAGGTTGATACACTTTTACTGGTTTTGCATCATGTATTTCAGTTAATGAACTAGTTTGTTTTTTCTTTCTGAGGCAGTGAAGCCAAAAAAGAAACCGTGATTTCCCCTCTTCATCCTGTCACTTCTAATCATCGCAGCTTTAGTTCATTTATTCAGACAGACAGGTTTCCTGAACGAAAAAAAAAGCGCAGAGCAGTAATGTCTCCTCTCCTCTCATCTCAGTTCAGAAAACACACTGATAAAAACTCTTAAGTTCAATGGTTTGCATCTCTTAATCATGGCATGATACACACAACTTGCTCACCCCCGCCCCACCCCCCACCCCCGCCTCTCAGCTCATTGACAAACTCTACGCATTTAGTCCTCGACAGCTGTCTGTGTGTTTTATCACTGTCGGAATCGTCCCATTTAGCTTTGCTTAATCCTCTCTCATCAGCGTGATCAACCTGTTATTGATGTCTATGGCTGCCGAGTGATCTACAGATTTGAGGTCGAATGAGAAAAGACGTGCCACACCTGTCCGTTCCAGCACAACGGACCCGTCATTCTCTCAGTTTGATAAAGGTCATAGTTAAAGCACTGTACTGTGAGTAGGTGTATGCTCACTAAGTGGTGTTTTCTTAAGGAGACAGCCTCATTTGTCTTGTTCCGTAGATGTTATTTAAAGCGGGAGCTGTATTTTGCCAATAAACACATTCGAGTGTGCGTGTGTACGTCAACATGACACGGTGTCAGCGAGCTCCTCAAACCGGCAGCCTCATCATCCATCTTTGTGTCAAATATGACTTTTACATCAGTTTTAGTGCTGCTGCGTCTGCCATCTGGCAGGCGCGTTGGTGTGAATGTCTCCCCAACTCCCTAAACTGCTCCATAAGTACGATAAGCACGTTGCTGATGACTGGCCATCAGACTGGCTAAACAGTGGACGTTTGCCTGCATAATTAATGATTGCATCTGTTTCTGATTGCACTGGGGTTCACAGGTGGTACTGCGGCCCTGCAGTGATGCATTCACAAAGCCAAAAACGGGAACACAAATTATATCAGGGAAGTAATTAGAAACTCTATGTAGCATCTTGATATCAGCCTCAGAGATGAATTTGGAACAGGCTGGCTTGCTCACACGACTTTTATCAGCTCGGCCTCGCTTTCATTTGGTTATGCATTAGTCACATTGAATTGACACAAAAAAGCACTTTCTCTACAATTTCATTAATTATTCCGGGACAAGGACCGATGGATGAAAGTCCAGGGCCAAGGTCTGTTCTCACAATGTGTGTGTGGATACGTGTGGCCGTTCACCAGCGTGCATATGCAGTATTTTACATATGAGTGAAAGGAGTGTATGTAACAAGCGTGCTACTCCTGCCTTGCCTGGTCAGAAGTGAGATGGATGGCAGGTGCAACACCTGAGAGCTGTTTTTCTCACACACTGTCAGCCTCAGTCTCCACAGCCATCCATCTTCTCTGCCCTGGTGCCTCCCCCTGCCTACCGCCTCCTCAGGGCCCGCTAACCAAAGCCACGGACACTGGCTCCCACTCTAAACCACTCATAAGAAAAAAACTCCTCGAGTCACAAGGGGATTTTTTTTTCTACACTGGGGGGAGAGAAAGGAGGTAAAAAGGCAGATAAGTCTTCTTGTTACTGTCACTTTTTATTAGTTAAAGCCTGCTCCTTTCAGCTCAATACACAGGGGTGTTTCATCACACAAGCCATTACGAGATTAACAGCCAACCTGGGTTTTCTCATTACAACACCGCGGTTGTTGTTCTGTTTATTTCCACTATTATGCTGGATTTCTTTGGTTTTTCCGCGTCACACAAAACTGATCACATTTTGCACAACCAGCATCTGTAGTGCAAATGATCAGTACAATAAAAGGAAAGTAAATGTCAGTTGAACAACAGAACATTTGCAATTTTGTGTGAAATTTGGTTCGTCTGGTCTGTTCTCCTTAACTCAGGAACGCTTTGAGGGATATTTTTTTTCCTGAAATTTGGCACAAATTCCCTCCATCAGTTCAGGTCACCCTTGACCCTTTTGTGAAATCATTTTGTGGTTAGAAGTCTCATATTTACACAGTATCTGTTCCATTCTCGTTGATGCCTTATCTCAGGAACGCCCATCGACATTCTAGGTTAAAGGTCAAAGTCCCTGCATCTCACGTAAACGTGACACCTCGGGAGCTTCTTGAAGGAATGTCTTCAGATTTGGCACAAACGTCCACTGGGACTTCAGGATGAAATGGATTAGAAATGAAAGATTTTGGTGATCAAAGGTCAAGTTCATTGTCATCTCATGTGAACATGATATCCCAGGAACGCCTTGAGGGATTTTATGTCAAATATAGCACAAACGTTCACTGGGACTCAACGATGAACTGAAAGATTTTGGTGGTTAAGCCATTTTGACAGGCGTACACTTTGGAGGCAAACAACTGCTAAGTTGTACTTCTAGTTTTAACTGCAAAAATAATTTGTAGGTTTGTGATTCTCTGAAAAGGCATTTCCTTCTGTGAAATAAAGAAAAACATTTTGTAGCGCCATCATTTATGAAGCCAAAATTCTGTAACTAATTTCATTGTGTTAGCAACCGTCTGCTAGCCTGCTAGACTCCTCCTCATCTTTCATCCTAATCAAAGGCTGGAGCCGTTGACACCAGCACCTCATAGATTTCTCATTTAGCCTGGACTGTTTGTCCTCCGTGTTGTTGGCTCTGCTGCCTCCTGGGAACCATCTGACTGATACCAATGGACTGGCTCCCCTTTTTCACTTCTTTACTGTCTATCAATGGAACACATGGTACACGGGAGCAAGTCACCTTTGTTTACTCCGCTAACCCACGAAATCCACACGACACACACAGTGTTTGAGCAGAATGAAAAATGTGTAAAGTGAGCGTACATTTACATTTCTTTTCACTTGGCTGATAGCCTTAAAAACAGTCTTCAGCTCAGCAGGAGGCCCCGGAGTAAGCACTTCATGCTGAATCTCTTCAACAGTTTCTTGAAGATAAAGAGGGATGTCTCTGCTCTGATGTTATTTGGTAGATTGTTGCACCAATGGCCAAACTGAGATTGCCTTTTGTGTGTGGATGTTAATGCCGGGTGACACTCCTGGGAGGAACACAACAGCAGAGAAAGAGCATAAACCTGTATGATTGAGTTCAAGTGCATGGGTGCAGAGCCAGAGGCCATGTTATGGGCAATCATTAGTGGCTTGGGCTTGAGCAGTCAGTGTGTACAGGCAAAGGCTTCAATGCAACTGTCAGGTTTCCATTAGAGCTTCCTCAAACTAAAAGGGTGAAGTATGAACAAAATGCTTGGAGGTTTTAATATTCCAGACAGATTCAGCACTACAAGGTTTACCGTTTTATGCTGTACTGCTGATTTGGTCCAATTTGCCAATGAGAAACAGCAATCGTCTTGTTTACTGTAACACTCTAACAGTAATAATTCATACTTCACAAAAACAACAAATTCAGGCTACATCGACTTGCAAATTTCTACCTCACATAGTTTGAACATTGAAAAGAATGCAGAATACAAATGTCTTGGAATTTGGCTCGATGAAAAAAAAAAATCACATCTAATCACCATAAACCTCAGCAACAAATGAAAGCACAAAATTGGCTTTCTGAACAGGATCAGTTGGAGAACGATTGTAGATCCAAACATTTTATCAGTCAAGCCAGAGGAACTGCTCAGCCCTGCTAACGGCGAGTACACTCATTATCATGTATCCTCTCTGATAAGGTCAGCTGGCCTTCCTTGACCGAGAGATGCTGTAATCCCTGCTATCTGTATATCTATAGAGCCGCATGCATCACATCTCAGCTGTACTGGAGTTCCGCTCCATGTTTAACTCGCTCCAGTGTCTGGCTGGTGCTTCATGGCTGGCCCGAGCTCAGAAGGGCAGCTTTCAGTATCAGTGCTTTTCAGCTTTTGAACCTCCTGACCCATTGCAATGTGGCTCAAAACAGAATACATTCATTCCTCTTGGACACTTAAGCGATATAATTAGAAACCACTCACCGCCTGCTTGTAACTGTTTTGTCTTTAAAGTTTCTTTTTACTGTTTTTTGTTGGTTTTGTTCTTTCAGCCCCCCCCCCCCCCCTTTTTTCTCCATTTGTACATCGCCAGCTAAATTTCCAAGCCGTCCTGGTTGTGGTGCATCCCCCGCTGCCACCACAGCCACATGGGGTGCACCACAGACCACCACATCTTCCTGCAGTAGATGTAGAGTCATTGTCCACATCAGGACTTGAGCGTGGGAGGATCCCCCGGTTTCCCTTCACCACTTAACAGGTTCACCAGGGGAAGCACTACTGCAGCGACCAACCAGGACACCCTCCTTCCTCTGTCAGCAGACACCATGGATGCCTGACCAAGCAAGGGCAAACATGTGGAACTGAACCAGCGGCTCCAGTGATGATGAGCGACACAATATACCGCTGCACAACCTGATGCCCTGCTGTTGTTTTTCATTCGTATTTTTTTTACTCAGTTTTGTTTGCCTTGCTCCCTGAATAATCTTTCATGTGTTGCAAATGATTGTCACCCTCAGGAGATTTCAGAGAATTATAAATAAAGGTTGAATGCACGAGTGAATGAATTCACCTTTCAGCCTTCTACTCTCTGCTTCAACCTTTGTTAATCAGATAAATCAGCAGCTGTTTAGTGCAGCTGGAATGGAAAGTTTGAGTCTCTCAAGCAATGATGGCACAAGATTAAAACCCTGACGGGAGAAAATACTGCTCCTTGCTTATTAATAGTCACATTTAACCTCTGACCTGCTTGTGTGTTTGTGATAAAATGAGTCTGGAGACTTGCGGGTCCTCTCATTCCGTGTGGAGATAAAGCAAAAGCCTGCATGCCATGCTCGTAGCCACCTGAGACCTCCTATACAGATTGCATGTTGCAAAAGCTGAATATGCAGATGTTGTATCACACACACACACACACACACACACACACACACACACACACACACACACACACACACACACAAGTCTACACAGAAACAAAACAACAACAACTGTTTTAAGGTTTATTTATATTTTATTCCAACAAGGAGATGCATCTTCCAGGCTATTTTCTGTTATTAGGCTGTACAGGACACAATGTCTCCTCTTACCCTGCTTAACATTTTAAGTCCAACCCCAAAACCTAGACCACGAGAAGTGCTGAGCATCAGATTGCTCTCACTCCTATCATAGATTACACCTCCTCAGGGAGCCCTAATGCGATCAACAACTTGTGATTATCAAAAGATTCAGAGATAAACATCATGGCTTTCCATGCAGATGAAAACCAAAGAACTGCATGAGGATGCTGTTCTGAACTCTTACAGACAACTTGTCTGAGTTATTATTGATTTTCAGGGAGTCTTAATACAGTAAACTAGAAGCAAATCCTTTGGAGCACATTTAATCATTGTTGGAGTACAGTGATGTATTTTCTTGTATTTTTACTTGCGTGCTTCCTAAGTAACTCCTGTGGACATATATCTCTGCGTTTGCTGCGAGCTGCTTATGTAGGGAAGGTCTCCTGGGAAGAACTACATGTTCAGCTGCAAACTGCACCACATTTACAAATGAATGGCCAAGAAAACTAATGAGTCGTTAGTACAGTTTAAATAATGGATGCACAGATAGATGAACGGGAAGACTAACATTTTCTGTGCTGTTTCAAATGCAAAGGGAAAGATATTATTATGGACTTCATTATAATTTTATGTGTAATATCAAATAATAGAAACTACCTTCCTGGAATTTATTGTTATTACCTGACACTGTTTAACTGAATAAATTTAACCTGATTTTGTAGCAATAATAATTCAGCAAATCTACCTTAGGAAACAAGTTAAATTGCCTAGATACTGACTTTTACTGCTGTGAATTCCATTCATGTGGGATATTTTTATTTAGAACATTCTTGACCTTTGCGTTTTTGCCTTCTTTCAGAGCAACAATAAGGAAAGGTGTGACCTTTCGAACAGCAACACCCAGTAACTCCTTACTGTGGGACATCACTCTGGATATGGGTGCAGATGGAACCATCGCTGTTACTTGTCAGAGAAAAGCTCCCATACCAGGAAAAAGGCAAGTCCGTGTGTTTCCTAAAATAATGTTTTCGCCATTAATTTATATATATAGGTGTGTGTGCTTGTGCGCGTGCGTGTGTGTACGCGTGCATCTGTTTTGCTGTTGCTGGGGAATTTATCACAACTTTATCAGCTTGAATCGCTGTTGTCTGAATAACTCTAAAGGTAATTTTTCAACTTCTGTTGGACAACACTGCCTGGAGCTGTTAACAGAGTGACTGCTGAGATGAATCTCTAGTATTTGTCTCGGTAGTTGTGGAATAAAAGACAAACCACCTGTACAATGCAGGGCTGATAAGAGTGAAGCACACAAGCGCACTGGGAGGACATCTCTAATACTCCCACTCTTGTAAAGCTGACCCCTCACTTTTTCACTTTATGGCCAACTTCTCCTCTGTGCTTTAATCTTTTAAAACATTTACAATGCGCTCAATTTCTAGCATGCAGCAAAAATAGATTTTAATATATGACCTAAAAGCTTCCAGCATTATGAGACTTTAAATAAAACTACAAAAAACAAAACAAAAAACAAAACAGACCAATATGAAAGGTGACGCTAAAAGTGCCAACAAGTCATGTGCAGGTTGTTCAAACTCAGCCTCTAAGAAGTACTTATCTTGCTCCGTAACTTCATTAAACGGGGCTACACCCTCCCTGTAACAGCAGCTTTTCTCAGATGTCTTTGCAAATTCAGTTGAGTGCAGCTTTATGTCACTGAAATTATATGAGTGGAGTTCATTTGAATGTTTAGTCACATCGCTCATGATGCACGATTTCTTCCTAACACGCTGCCAAAAGAGTGTTTAAAAGTTGAGAGGCAGTCTTGGTTAGTCATGTGCAGGCAGCAGGTGTAAATTGTTTTTCTTTTAGTGGCATTCTGTCAAAATGAAGTGTCTGTTTCACTGAATTTGTTTTTCCACTCTAGTCTCAGTCCTGCAAACTAAAGAAGACATATAAGTACCTGGTACGTCTGGACCGCTTGAAAATGTGGCCAATTTGTCACAGGGGTGCACGTCGGTGTGGCTATAATGTGAATTCCTGAATATTAAATGTTCATCTTAAACTTCATGTAGTGGCTGCAGGAATACTGCATTTTTTGCTAAAACTTTAACCATCGCAGCACAATTTAAACTACTGCACAAATGCATTTTTTTAACTGTAACCCACTGGACAACCTGATTCCAAATGGTGGTAGGCTGAGGATGCTGCTCCTAGGACCTGCGGTTCATTCAAAGCAGGAGATCTTTGCCTTACTGCTCCGCCAGTTCACATTACACATCACTCCTCTTGGTGGTTACCAAGAGGAGTTGCAGCAGGGCAGCAGGGTCCATCCACTTCCTGGAGGCTGTATTGCTGGTCCCGCTGGATGAGCCTTTGTGCCAGGTCTGAGTGAACTGCCTGTCTGCCACTGCTGCAGTGAAATAATTGATTTTCTGAATGGAGTCTGGACTGCAGTAATGACGTGAAACATTTGTGTTTGAAAAGTCTGCAGGCGAACTGTGAGTGTGTGTTTCACACAGAGTCTTTTAGATGACTCATGTTTTGATGACTCAAACTTCATATGAAGGAGATGGATCCACACGGATGACCTCAACGGTCACGGCGACTGACAGACAAACAACACGCCCCCAGCAAGCGAAAAAATTATGACAATTTGATCACTGAGCTACTCAGTGACAAACCTGTTTTCAGGGCTGGCCTGTTGCCGGGCCAGCCAGAAATGTAACATCTGGTAATTGTTCTATCATACAATCCAACCATATTGGCTATTGGTTGTTTTCATGCACCTTATTTTATTTTTATCCCATTCAAGCTTGCCAGTCCTCCCAAAAATGGGCCCATTGAGGTTTAACTCAAACAGTAAGATTATTTCTGTCTCCGAGCCTCTAATCTGAGTGTGAATGGTTGGCACAGTGGGAAAAAAGTGAAGAGGCAGCCAACTTTTGCAGGACAACTGAATGAGTAACACTGTAAAAAAAGATGTTACAACATTTTAATAAAAATATAAAAAGGTCAACTGGCACTGCTACAGAAATAAATCCCAACTCCCTGAAGCTAATGCAGTTTTATTTAGAGGTCATACAACAGTGCAGTTTGCTTTAACCACAGATACAACAGACCTGTGCTTGTCGCTGTTGATTTGACCTCATTAAGTTGTTTTCCCCATTCGACATGGATTATGACATTGTTTATCACAATTTATTTATGGGTTAACATGCTTTTTTTCACTCAGTCATTGCGGCTAAGCCCCTCTAAAATGTCATGAAACTATCGGGACCCCTGTAGAGCTCGTCTACTGTCGCACCACAGTGGGGATTTATTTGACTTTTTTGTTGTCTTGTCCTCAGTGAGCACTAAAATTATTTGCAGTATCTGTGTATTTAAGCTTTTTTTTTTATCCTGTTGCAGAAGTTTGAAATCTTATTATTAATACAAGCCTTACAAGAGCAAGCGAGGGTGTAAACAGCACAGCACCAGCGCCTGTCGTGGATATCTATGTTAATGCATACTTAAGGGGATATGGGCATGCTAATGTCAAGTCAAGCATATCTTGTTTTGATACTTGATGCAAATAACATGATCTTTTAATCTCAGGTCTTGGAGCAATATGCTGAGATTATTCAATTACACTAAGTCTCTGTCTGTGCAGACAGAATGCATCATTGAGTGAGAGAGGGATACAGCTGGACTTTTTATGCGCTTTGTTGTTGAGTTTGGAACTTAATGGCGGATTAACTAAATATGATTTGCAGTTTCTTCAATTGTTGTTGCTTTAATGCGGGGAGACGGCTGGTTGGGAGCACTTTAGAGGTCATTCCCACGCAGTATGCGGGACTTACTATGTCTGCATAGTGCTGACACAAATATACCGCAACATGTACACACACAATAGGTCTGACAATGTGTGCATTGTGTTTTTGTCCAACAATTTATCTTTTCTATGGATCATACTGTGCCAAGAAATAAAACACATGATGCTAACTCGAGCCACAGGAGAAAATTGAATCCATAGCTAGGACACTGTGTACAGCTGGCATCACTGAGAGGCCATTATAAGTTACAAAGGCTCATACTTTGTTGTGTATGCGTGCTGCTGCTGCTGTCCTTGGACCACCTTTTATTCTCTAACATTTCAAAGGACCAGCAACTCCAGGCTAAGACCGGCACTTTGGAATTCATCGCTGTTCTTCTTTTGGTTGAGTCTGAGAAAAAAGCCCAGAGATGCAAGCCCTCTAAAGTAAAAAAAAAAAAAAAAGAAGAAAAAAAAAAAGGAGGGGGTTGAGGTCTTGGATCATACTCCTCTCCAACAAAATCTCCACGCTTTCTATCCTCAGGGCTAACATCATATCATCTCACTGTATTTTTAGCTGGATTTCTTCAAAAATCCAGTCTCAACCTGCAACACCAAGCTTTTTTTTTCTTTCTTTCAATAACCCCAATTTCAAAAATATGATATGTGCAGATTTAAAGTCTGATTCTGCAAGTTAAAATAATTCGCTATTCCTGACGTGACTGTCTATGTTATATTTTAAAAGGACAACTGCCAGGTTTTATCAGGCTGCTTAAGCTAACATTCATGAGCTCCATGGTGGATATAACCCTCCAAAGATCTGCTCTACCTAGTTACTGTTACTAAGCTATCATTGTATAATAGCGGTTTAGTAAAATCCCTGCTCTACAGATGTGTGTATGCAGTATGCATGCAGCCTGTAGATCTCTGGTTTTATTGACAGAGAATATACCAGTGCTGGGCTCGTTAATCCACAGGAGTAATGAACATTATATCGTAAAAGTTATACCTCACTGTATTGCTCTGTGGACGACAGTAATTTGTTACACTGCTTGTTACATTATGTTTGCATTACTCTGCAGAATCACCTGTTACCTTATGGCCAGTTAATGTAACATTAAAACTTAAAAATACACTCCTACATATCAGCACAAATCCCACATCAACAAGGCAACAAGGGAACAAAGCTCAACAAAGTCCTGGGCCATTTTTTCTGGAAGGGCACATTGGACTTTACCATCTGATTTTTCTCTTCAGGCTAAAAGTCCAAAATCTGAAATCAGATATAACTCCAACCCTCAAGACTGCTCATCTATTTTTGTCACACGTGCATCAACTCTGGATGAGTTAAGACGAGAGGTCAGGCAAGAACCATGCTCCTGCCTGGAAAGGCATGTTTTATCTTTTTTTTTTTTTGTGGCAAATTACACGGATGATTGAAGACATTTATTGCTATGAAAATCTAATCTAGGTCAATCAGGGAGTGGTAATTACAGGATTGCTGAATTTAGAACAATCAATTAACACAACTTCTTACAATTCATTACACCCAACCCTGGTCATCATACCCCCATACATCTTTATGCAGGTTACAATATTAGTTTAATCAGACATGAAACCAATAATTCTGGTCATTCTCATTAACTTCCGTTATGCTAATTCATCAGCCACAATGTGCTTGAAATTCTGACTCTCACAACAACCATAAAAGCCGATGTTTTGCAGTTCCTGTATTGACCTGTCCCACTGAGCTACAGGCAGAAAGTGCAGGATACTCTGCTGTATAATCAGAACACCTTCACTCAGACGTGATTATCTCTACGGGAATGTACAGTATCCCGTCGAGAGGGAATTGCAGACACCAGTGGTGAAATAATCATATTAACTATCCGAGGCAATGAAGGCAACACTGTGAGCTACTTTCCCTGCTGCTAATCTAGGTAATGTTGGTAGAAGAATGAAACCCTCCAAAACACGACTAAAAAAAGTGCAATAAAATTCATTTCAGAGTATGTTTTAATGTGAACTGAGCTGTTAATTTTCAATAAGCAATTAGCAAGCCTCATTTTTTGGATTACGCACAAATGTGAACCTAAGCGATCTCTTTGCTTCCCACCCAGACTTGACAGCAGTCTGCTGGAGGTGCTTCAGATGGACTTCGAGGTTGAGGAGCTGAGCAGTCCCCTTGACAGCCAGGTCATCATATGGAAGCTGGAGTTGCCATCTGGCTCCAAAAATGTCGCCAAGACTGAAGGAGCCATGAGGATCTATACCACTCAGAGAGACTTTGTGGGCCTCGCCCCTCTCGTGATGGTGAGTTCGAATGTCACACCTCATCACTACAAACCAGCATTGATGCCACTGACAGCTACATTTCCAATAATGCCAACACTGCATCCTTTGAGCATCGGTGCATGAAAATATAAAATGTAATTTGCTCTGATCCATTCTTGTCTGGTTTGCATAGACAGACGGCTGGAAACGCTTTGGACTGTTTAGCAAATGGCTTCTATTTTAAGCAGAGTTTGACCTTGTGTTGTTGTCTGTCAGCAAGCTGATGTCTTTCTTCTGTGTTGTTCTGCTCTGCTCAGGCATACAATAATGTGGACATCCTCTCCTCCCAACAGATGCTTCATGTGCTGCTATTTTGGTGCCGAGCCTCTTTATCATGCTACCTCTATAATTAATCCATGATATAATCTCCACAACTAAATACGGAACATTACACAAGCATTTACACCCCTTCGAATAACAACGATTAAACTGATTTATCTCTCACCTGGGCTGATGGCCACTTTGTTTACAGGGAAGGTTGGTGGATACACATTATAATGAGGGCTTTCTGAGAAATTCATTAGTCTTTGATTTCAAATTACATTTAAAAGTTGAGTAATAACAGCACCAGGCAGCAGGTTACTTTCAGCATGTTGCCTGCAGCACTTGCATCCTAATAATGGCCTTATTAGTGAGTTTGACGTGGTCTATCTCTCTGGTGGATTAGAGGCTGACCTCAGGTTGAGGAGCAAACATGAAGACATTTGTTGGACGGCCTCACCGGTCACGCCGTGACTCCGCTCGCGCTGCCGCTAAGTTCTTTCTACATAGCTCAGAAGAGCTCGCCGACACCGGCTTCAGATCTGTATTTTTAGCTATATTGTAGAGACAATAAAAGAAAAATTATGTCGAGTTATTTCTGCCTCATTTAGACCAGTTTCACAGTTGAGAGACGTGTATCCATCTGCTTTATTTCCTTCCTCTGAGTGAATTTATTTAACTGATAATTCTCAGAACTTGACCAAGCTACGCTCCGCTGCTCTCGCACTAATTCTCTCTGACACACACACACACACACACACGTGCACACACACACACACACACACACACACACACACATTACTTAAGCTTCATTTAAAACAGTGTTTTTTTTATACAGAAGGGACATACATCCATCTGTTTCAATTTCATGCTTTGAGAGTTCATGGATGCACACACATGGACGCATATCTGTAACATACACACATACAAATTTGACAGATACACTCGGCGAGGCAGCTTATTCCAGCTAGGAGGCCTAAAATTCACAAACATTTATTTTCCTTACTGCCCACCTTGTACACAAGTGCGTCAGGCATATACGAGCACATCACTTCTTGGCTCCATCCATTTAAACTTTTACCACTCGTGTGTAAAGTGCTCCATGGATTGGCTCCGCCTTTACCTACTTGACCTTTTAAGTCACAAAATCCCACCACGATCACTCCAGACCACTGAGCAGTTACTTGGGGCCAATCCTTGGGCTTGGAGGACGTTCAAGGGAGATCGTCCCTTTTCAGTTGCAGGGCCAAGTCTGTGGAATTAACTCAGCTCAAGGCTTCCCTCTTTATTTTGGCTCTTTGCATTCAGTGACTTCACTTTGACTCCTGCCATACTAGCTTTTTTATAATTTGCTCTGTGGATTAACAATAACATGGGCTGCTTTGTTTACACTTTGGAAGGACATAGTGAGAACACCCTCATGCATTGTTTTACCAGATTCTCAAAAACTGAAAGTAGAAAGTTGGGCAATACTGCAAGAAACAGCTGAGACTGGACATGTTTACAGGACATCCGGATCACTGCAGATCCTGGATCCTGCTCTTGTCCATGGACAGGATGTAGCTTTTAGTGGTATTTTTCTGGATGTGGATGAATTTCCCTCAGTTTCCTTTGGTTCATGTTAAAAGGTTGACAGAATCATCTTGCGTGTATTCTTATGATCGTATGGAAATAATGGTGTACCTCTGCAAAACATCGAGCGTATTTTGATTAAATTCTTTCATGCATTTTAATTTTAGGGTGGTACAATCACATTCTGGATCGGTGATTTGGAAGAACGGAACATGAACATATGATACTTTGGTCATATTCTGAGAGGAGTTTGCACTCTCTTATTTTAAACGTGCTCTAGAAATCAATTTGACCTAATATGACATGCAGACTCAGATATTTACTGTAACTTTGACTGTGAGCAGTATTTCAATCCAACATCAGCTCATTTTACCAAAACACCATCATATCCTGATACACAGGAAAACCAAGTAATCATACATTTGTAGACAATAGTCATTAGCATTTATATAGCACTTATATCAATGCTCAAACTCACACACTGATGCTGCCTCTGGCTTCCATGCAAGGAAACCAGCCAATCATCTGTTAGCGATTCAGTATCTTGCTCTCTGGGGAGTCGGGGGATCGAAACAGTAACCTTCCAATTACCAGCCATTGCTCTAAGGGACATGCCTCTGCTGAAAGCACAAAATTAGCTCTGCATTGGAGACCTGACCATCACCCAGCCTCAACTCTTCTCCTCCTGGCTTCCCAAAGGGAGAAAAGCCTTATGTGGACTGCTGAGTCACTAAGTTACACTTCGTTGCTCCAATTTCTCTCACATTCTACCTTCACATGCATTCCATACCCCTTAATGTTTTGCTGTCTGGTGGCAGCATCATATATGTCTAAAATGAAATATTGCTAAGATTAATGCTTTCTTCTCGTGCCTACAGGACACGGAGATCCTGAACACAGCGGTGCTGACTGGGAAGAAGGTGGTGATGCCAGTGAGGACAGTCGCGGTGGAGGATGATGGAGTGGTCACTGATGTATCTGAATACACAGACTGTAGCTCCAGTGATGAAGACGTTCTCAAGGTAGAAGTTCTTTTTTGGGTTTCACCCATTTTAAGAACAAAGGTCGCAAATTGCATTCTGAAAGACTATTTCATAAAGGGGACGGGAAAAATATAACAGGTGAAATGGCTCTGAACATTTTTTTTCATTTTTCATGCTTTCAAGTATTTTTTTCTCGACCTTTCATTTTTGTCTTCAAAATAGTTCAATCATCAGAGAACAACATGGTTTTATCAGCAATAAATGAAACAATGTTTGTGTTTCGTCTGCCTGCTCTGAGACTAAATGGCAGGGGGGCAATTTGGAGTACCTGCGACAAACAGGCTCCACAGATGCAGGGTTTGTGTCACCATGTGATGGGGAGGGACAGCAGCGGACAAATAAGTTGCACCAAAGTCATTTCTGGTCTTTGTCTCTTTTCCACATGGTAAAATGAGTTGACAACATCACCCATCAATCTCCCTGACAATGAACAGCCACTGCGCTAAATCGCTCACCACAAATGACCTCACAGTCTGCCACAGCGCTCCCATCCCGTGACATGCCCCCTTTATCCTGTGAACCTGAGCACGGCTGACTGCCAAAAGCCGGCTTTGTTTACTGATGAAATTGAAAGTCAGGCCCCTGGCCCCTCAGGTCAGAGGCAGCGCATATATTTACTCAAGGGTGAAGTGGTGTTGTAAACAAGGAATAAAGACATAAAGTCCACTTCAGCTCTCTAATAAATGTTTCTACTGGTCAAATATGCTCAGAAGGAGGTTTAGCAAACAGCAGATGTCTCAGATAACATCATAAACGCAGCGGTTTTCAGGGTTCCATGATGGGATTCACAGGATAAATATAAATAAGTATACATGTATTAAGTGCAAGACAAGCAGGATTATGTGAGGGATGTCAGGAGGCCAAATGGTGGAGTAAATCATTCTTTTCATCCTGCCATGTATCTGTCTTTGCTGTTGTTCTAAACCGACTGCAGCTCTCAGTGTATTTGCTGACCAGACAACAATATTCCATTTAATCTTCTTAGTCCAACAGCTCAACTCTGATATCTTTTCTTCTCTCGTGTGCCTGAAGAGTATCAAATCTGTGACAGAGCTAGATGGGAAGGATTTACCTGGAATGGACAACTCAAGTGACAAAACAAAAATGATGTTCAATCTGAAACGATACAAAGGCTGGTACAAGATGCAGAGTTGATGATTGAGATTTGAAACCTGCAGACATTCTCTTCACTTCAGGATTGAGGGATTGATTCAGAATAAGAAAGGACAGACTGCACAGACTTCCAGACTCGGTTGATTTATCAAGACCTTTGTGTTGTGGCACAGCCATTTATCAAGTCTGAACCCAGTTTAACTCTTGAACTGAATTTGCCCCCTTTGCGGCAGATTGCTCAGATTAATAGTAATAATTCTCCATTCTCTGTTTGCACAGGACACTACAGTTAGCCAGCATGTCTAATTCTTGTATGTTTTTAATACTGTACCCACTGATGAAAGAGAAATCCCATTTTAAATAAATACCTATTTGACACCAAAAACAGTAGGGGATATTCTTGACTAAAAGATGAGATTATGACTAAGAAGAGTGGGTGGATGGTGCATTAATACGGCTCTCCCTATTTGAACACGGAAGTTCAGTGTGAGAAGGAACTCTTGGATGATGCTGTTGTTAAAAGAGAAAAAAAAATGAGTTTCTTAGATCATGCATGACTGGTTGACTGCACCCACGACAAATTAAAATGTGTGAACTGAAGACAGCATGATAAGAAATAACTCCGTCTTCAATGATTGTTCCACGCCCGCATGAGAAATTTGAGGGCACTGCTGCCACACTGCAAATGTTCGGATACTACAGATCATGCCTAAGAGTCATCACGGAGAGGTCAGGGCGCCATGGTTTGTAGCAAGGATGACACACAGTTTTGGGGTCATCTCATGTTCAAATCCAACGATGACACGAAATCCGCTCAAAAAAATAGCATGTCCGTGTGACAGCACATGCTGTAAATAACTGCTGGATTCACGCAAATTTGCTATTTGCATTCTTCTGTAGGCTATCTGTCACAGCCACTCCTGTGTGCACTTCCAGGGGCTGGTGACTGACTTTAAATGCTGCATTAATCATCCAATTTGTTCTCAGCAGTAACTGTTAAGAGGACCAGGGAAAAACCTCCTGACTCTTGTCTCTGAATGTCCATGAGATTCTTCAGCCGTCACCCAAACTTGCCAAGGTCACTTTTGAAATTACAGCATAATGAATGCACTTGGCTGTGAAGGACTGATGTTCAGCCCTGCACCACATGATACTTTGATTAACATAAAATTGCAATGCTGCCTCTTCTAAAGCTTTAGGCCGGTGATCATCTCAGTAGTTTATTACAGCCAGCTGACATTACTATGGCAACACATGCAGTGCAAAATTGCCGCAAGGCCATTTGTTGTTGGAAGAATTGCCTATTTGTTGAAAGGGTGACTTTTACGAGAATATCTGTGGTTTTGTTTTTTTTGGTCAGTGTTTAGATGACTTACATCCCCTTTGCTGACAATCTAATTATGACGTCTCATTGTTTGCACAAATTTATGTATGCAAACTCTGGTTATCATCAGGGAAATTATAATGAAAAGATACAGTGATTGTGATTCATTTTTCTCCTCCCATCCAGGTGTCAGACAGGTGCGACTACGTGTTTGTAAATGGCAAAGAGACAAAAGGCAAAGTGAAGATGACGGTGAACTTCACCTACAGCTACCTGAGTGCTCAGCTTGAACTGAACGTGTGGATGCCCCGACTTCCTCTCCAGATTGAGGTGTCAGACACAGAGCTGAGCCAGATCAAAAGCTGGAGGGTACCGATTTTAACCTCCAAAAGGTGGGACGCACATTTGGATGAAATAAAAGCCCTTTTTAATTTGACTTCTGATGGGATTTCTAGAAGCTTTCTTTAGTTCATGCAAATCCAAATCATCTTTCCGAGGGTTCTGATTGCATAACGTGATGTACTGTAATATCTCATGTGATCAAATCACGCAAAGAGACATAGCTGAGTGATTTATGCCGTGACAGGTGTGACCTATGTATGTGTCTCTGCTAATGTCCCAGATCTGGCTGGAACAGTGAAGAAGATGAAAGGAAGGGGAAGGGCTGCATGCTGCAGTACCAGCACACCTTGGTGCGTGTTCTAACTTACTTCATGGCCGAGCCGGAGGACCCTCGGGACCCTAAGGTCTATTTCCTGGGCTCAGATTGGCAGGTGGATGTAACACGGCTGGTACGATACTTTATGAAGGTGGAGGACCCCCGCGTAGCACGGCTACAGGCAGGAAGGGTGCTGTCTGGACGAGATCTTGGGACAACCACCATCCAGGTAAACTGGAGGTTATGAATATGCTTTTTGAGCCCTGGGGGAGGAAAATGAGTGATGTTAGTATGAGAGTGGCTGTCAAATATGGCTCATAGTCTACCCACCACTCTACAACACATTCACATTTGCCCTTTCACACACACATTTATACAACTGAGTCAGGAGAAGTTAGAGGTTCAGCATCTTGTTCAGGTACACAGCCTTGACCCCCAAACAGTAGAAAAACTAAAGCCAGTCAGTCTTGTGTGAAAGGTGTTTTCAGAGAGGTTTTACAAGTTGGTCAAGCAAGGATGCAATGGTGAATACTGATTTGTTGTATCAAGTGTACCAACTGAAAGGAAACACCTTGTTTAACTGCAGCTCAAACAAATTGTCACTATTCCCTGCTGTCAAGCGATTCTGTGTGAGAAGCAAGAAACAGTGTGGACGGGCTTGTTTCCTTATACTCTTAGAAACCGTCTGAGGAACCCCAATTAATTCACTGTGTGATGTTGTTCTGTGACAGGTGTTTTCTCCACTCTCTGACATAGTCTTGGCAAAGACAACTGTTAAAGTTGTAGATGACAAAGTGACTATTACAGAACTCGGGGTCCAGCTGGTTACAGGCCTGTCCATGACCCTGCAGCTCAGTCCAGGAAGCAACAAGGCCATTCTTGCAACTACAACCACGCAGGAGATTCTCCAGTTCCCCAAACAGGTGACATTTGCTATTCCATCTCAACATCTCAAATTATACTGTAGATTTATGCACCGACACGATTCCTGCTGTTTTCTGTCCCATCAGGAGGCTGTGGTCAGTGCCTGGGTGCAGTTCAGCGATGGCAGCCAGACACCTCTCGACATATATGATACAGCCTTTTACCGTCTGACGGTGACGTCACTGGATCAGGGCGTGGTGTCGGTGCAGGGCACTCCGCCGTTTGTGGTGGCAGAAGGAGAGGGAGAAGGAGTTCTGGTCCGAGTGGAGATGTCCATCTGTGAGGCTTGCCAGAAGTCCAAACGCAAGAGCACTGTGGCTGTGGGCAATGGCAGTCTTAAGGTCAAGTTTCAGGTGAAAAGCAGACGCCCAGACAGCAATACCAGAAGTATCGACAGTAGCACCGTCCGCAGCACCGGAGGCACTAAGAACAGCAGCTTCTGGATGACGGATATTAACTACGGAAATGATGGGGCGGAGGTGAACGGAGAAAAGAAGCTGAGGAGGCCATCTCAGGATCCTTCACAGCGTAGTGTAACTTCGGAGATTGAGGAGAGCCCCATGCAGAAGGTCACAACCATGATCACCGAACAGACTTTCATGACCAGCGGGAGCCTCGGGGGAGTGGGCAAGACGAGAAATTCAGGAAGCAGTCCTCCCAGCATTGTCAGTGTCAGCATGATGAGCAGCCCTAGTGACAGCAGCAAAGCATACGGCTCTGATAATATGATAGTGGGGGATATAAGCTTCACAAGTACCATCAAGGCCCCTGGTAACCTGGTAAACTACAACAACTTTCCCACCAAGGATGTGGCACCTGGACAGGAGACACCAGAGGTGGAGATTGGTGGTGAGGAAGACATGTTGGCTAACAGGCCTCTTACAGACTTGGAGATTGGTATGTATGCTCTTTTGGGGGTCTTTTGTCTGGCCATCCTGGTATTTCTCGTAAACTGTATCTCATATGTTGTTAAGTTCAGACATAAGAAGCCTCCCTCTCATGGCCAGGAGACCACAGGGCACAGGCATGACTGGGTGTGGCTTGGCACAGACGCTGAACTGGTGATGAGCGTGCCCGGCAGCCCAGTCCAACAAGACTCCCAGACCACAACCACTGTGATAGACATTGGGCCTGATAAAACTGCTTCTCTATCCAGACGGCCCAGTTGCCTAGCGTCTGTTACAGACTCACCCATTAGCTGTGTGGGCTCCCTCAGGAGCAAAACAATGCACACCGAATCCCTCCACTCACCCACCAGTAAGAGGAAGAGAGTCCATTTCACCACCTTTTCCACGCTGGAGCGCCAGCACTCACCACGTCTCCCACCGAGGGAGAACGGCCATGGCATCCACTGGGTTGGGAAGGAGGACAGTTGTGAGGAGGAACCCCAAGTGCCCATCACAGAGCCTGGGGAGCCCTTATAATACAGACCCTGAACTCACATTACGGAAAATGTGGCTTTGATTACCTCAATGCCTTTGATAACACCAATAAATGTCAAGAACATGGGATTTCCACAAAACTCTCCCCTCCATATTTCATTACCTATCAAGGCCTTTTACATGTATATGTACTGTATATTAGTGTTAATACTGGAGCGTAAATGCGTGTGGAAATGTTTCAGATGGTTGTGATGACCCGATGGACTTCACACAATGTTTTGAGCCAACAAATGCTAATGCTGCATGTGGTTACTTCTCAAAATTTTTTGCACTCAGTGCTGGTATATACAGGACAAAGACACTCCTTAAGATTATACAAAATTACATACTCCCAAACTACAACAAATTGTAAAACTGATATATCAGACATGGGATTGTCAAAAATTTAGTTTTGATCAAACACGATGATGACCAGAACGGGTTTTATCCAACAAAGCAATATCAAGACCTGTTCTTTGTAAATTTAAGCATTTTATTTTGATTTCATTTTTTTCCTTTCCATTAAACACTATGATCTTGAATAATGCCTTTGGCTTGATTTTCTGTTGCATATAAACCCCAATTTTTTGATGGTATCTGAAAGTATACGAAACCGACCAGCACAATTTCAATAACGTATGTGAGCACACGTTTCGGCTGCCAAACGACTTGGTTTTAGTTCAAAACAATCATTCATGAAGTCAAATTATCAACAGAATTTGAGGAAATAACATTTGACCTTCTGCCAAAGACATCTAAATATTATATTGCAGAAGTATTTACTAAACTTAGCAAGGTAACTGGCTAGCCCTGACTGTCCTGTCCCGTATTACCATTTCATATCTCAACTCTACTACACTGTAGCCTCCAGTCGTCCCTCGGTCCATCATGAGAGGATGAAGATGTAGCTCTGCCCAGAGGCGGTTTCATTAGCCAATGAACCAGGGATATTGACCTTGTTAGAACAATTATAAATGAACCATTAGAGCAACTATTGGCAATAAATTATAATAAAAACGTGGCAAACAGTGTCAGTACAGAGTTTCTGGGTGCTATGGTACTGCTAACATCTGAGCTAACAAGCCATAAACTGAACACTAAGACAACACTTAAAGATCATCAGAGCAGCACTAAATTGATCAGCCACATTTCAACAGTTTCACCTTTTCAGGAATTTTGGTTTAACGTTGAAGATGCTTTTTTATATGTCAGTGTGCATTTATTTTTAATATAAATGCTGATTGTTATTTTAGATTGTGTGGATTCAGTTGTGGATCAACTTAAAAATGGCTATTAAAAACTGGTTACATGCCACCAGACCTGGCCTGTGCATACAAATTATACGAATAATGTAATGTTGGTACATGAAATTTTATGATTTCATGGTGGAGTGCAAGCCTGGAGGAAGTGGCTGTTTCTTTCGTGGTGCACAAGTCCACCCTCTGCTTCTGGTCTGCTGACTGGTTTTGAGTTGAGAGCGGTGAGTGCCAGAGGCATGACGTGTATTACACTCAGCATGATTCTTATCACCAGTTGGCTTCTGATGTTTGATAAAACCGACCAAATAATTCCCCATCAGCATGGGCACAAAAGTATTGATATATGCCATGGAAGGCTCACCCCCATCAGGTGAACATAGTAGACCATGGAAAAGGTCACTCAGCAGCTGCAGCAATACAGGACACAATTCCACATTAATCCATTGTGGCATTCAGAAGTCTGAAAAACGTGAAAATACAGAAATTACAACTAAAATTTCCAGAACCCACCTGCTAATTTTCTTCTGGCACCTTTGTCTGCTGTGTGGCCCGTGAGGCAATGTGACATGCACATATGGTACGGATAACTCTTACATACAGCACCTTTGACATCCCCTTCATGTGTCTATTGGTGCTTAAACACATACAAACCTAATACATCCAGCTACAGATCCTATTCTGAATTTAAAAATTTTTTTTTTTTTTTTTACAGCTGCTTCAAAAACATGATATAGTGCAGAACTTTACATTTTTGATGTTTTCTAACTGGCTTCCCCAGGGCACAGTCAAAGTTGTGAGTGTATTACAAGAACCTTTCATGACCCTCCAGACTTGAAATAAAGTCTTGAAGTTTTTTTCCACAGTCTTTGAGTTTGTGCACCTCAACACCATACAGAGAGAAAAGACACAAGAGATTACCTGTACTGCAGGTAAGAATGATCCACCACATGACACCAAGCAGTCAAAAACACCCTGAGGATTTTTTTTTTGTTTCTGATTGATGAAGTGACAGAGAAACCCGATGAGTCTTCAAAAATGTTTTTTTCTGTATTTATTGCAAACAATAAATAACAATACACTCTCAATTTCAAATACAAAAAAATACAACTTTGATAAACAAGCATTTCATTGTTTCATTACATCAGAATAATCCCTTGGTATTTGCCTCAAAGTTCCCTGTAGAATAACCCCAATCTGAAGGGTCAAATAAAACATGTTTGATGTTACACCAAAATATACCACTGTCAATTACACAAGTACACATTACATGTGTCCAGTTGTCTGCCGCTGAAGTTCCTGAGAGTGGAAACGGTGTGGACATTCAGGCTCAGAGCAGAGCATCCACCAGCCTCTGGTAAGTTTCTCTCTCCTGTTTCAGGCCGTGGTGCTCCTCCACATACAGTTTTCCATTCCTGACAAGTCTCTCTCTCAGCTCATGATCTGACAACAGCCTCCAAGACTGATGCACAAATTCCTGGCAAGGATAAAGGCAAAAGGAGTCTCTTTCACTGCCAGATGCCACTTAAATCTCACCATTGAAGTTGCCCGAAGATACGTTTTTTAAAGCTTAAGAGATATACAGTAACAAGGCAAAAGAACAGAATTCAGATAAAAGCCTTTGCTCTGATTAGTAAACACTTCAAAAGTGTCTGCATATTGCCAAAGGATGGAGATATTTGTGGCTCCACATCCAAGTATGTCCAACAGACCTTTTCAGTCCCTCCTGATAGCTGTCACCTCTCATTTACTTATGAAGAAAGGGAAAACTGCAACTGTTAAATATTGCCAACCACCAGCTGTCATTGAGACATAGGGAGGCAAAGACGAGGATAAACATTTAGACCAATTAAAAAATAAGAAATGGTGCCTTCACTGAATGTCAGGACGTGGCGTATCCACGTGGCATCCTCAATCACAGTGGCTCATCAGTCGGCCGGCAAACTGAGAGCCAAAGCCTCAAAGTGTGTCTGAAACATGACATCAGCTGCAGCAGAGAGCCAATGGGCATGCAAACTTTTAACCGCTGCCAGTCAGCAAGCCACTTCACTTTACTTCACTCAAGTGATGCGATTATGTCTGGAGAGGCTCTTGGTAGGAAGATGTCTCTTCTCTATGGCCGTATAAGAGCGATAAATCCTCAGCAACAGGATTAAAGCTCAACTTATGAGCAGCATGCTTATAATCACTTCACTCTTACCACAAATTACAGAGCCAGACAGGGAAGGCCATTATTCTCCTTCAAGCTTTCGTACTTATGTGTTTGTTTCCTTCAACACGCTTCTTGATACCAATTCTCACTGTGCAATTACTTGGAAAGCTTAAAGAGGCACCGTCCATCAAAAGTATTTGAAAGCATTTGAAACACGGAGCGTGATCCTCTGTAACAAAAGGTCTGGCTCTGGCATTTGCCATCCATCAGTACTAGCCGCTGTAGTTTATCTGGCCCAAGTCGCTGCAACCATCTGTGAGAGCCTCCTTCTCGCAGCTCAGGAAAGCACACGTGACCCCCCCGCCCTCCCCAGAGAGGACTTATCTCCTGCCACTACAACATCACGCTAGAGCAGAGTCTCCAAACATGCTATATCCCTCCTTCAACTGGCTTTACCTTGGGTTAGTCTGCTTTTGCTCCAAACCTCATTAAATGTCAAACTGGCTAGTTCTTGTGGGGGGGCTGCAGTGTGTTGTATCACCGTGTGGAAATATTGCAGCAGGCAGCTTATTCAAGGAGGTATCAGCCTCTTTTGTTATAATATACCTGTCTGGACTGAAACAATTAGAGTTTACAGTACAAAACTCAACAAAAGAGAGTTTTCACTGGTCTAACTTGTCAGTATGTCACCTTAATAAGAAGCATCCCACAATCTTGAAACACTGCTCCAAAGCTACTAATTAGCAGGAAGTACTTTTCTGGTCAGTTGAGGTCACAGGGGCACATTCAGTGTGTCTTCTCTGTAGTTCATCAACTCTGTCAGCGTTAAAGCTTAGCAGAAATTAAGGCGTGCAGTGATCTAGTCAGTATTTGTCACTTTATACCTGAGGAGACGAGTAGAGCAAACCAGTGATCTCATGTTGCACCACAGCTGCATTTCCAGGAATGTCTCTGGCTAGCACGGGCAGCCCCAGATCCATGGCCTGTTGGAGCACATAGTGTTAAACTTACAAGGCGTTCAATCTTTAATTCTAATTTCCCCCCCAAGAAACAAAACCATTTTGGAAATCATGGGGCTTAAACATTGTGCTCCCCTGTGCCATAGTTCAGTTACAGAATGAACAATCTGTATCAGCTAATACCTTCTGCAGGTTGTTGAGAGAAACATGCTAACACACTAATCACACCTTAAGCCTACTGTGGATTGTCTTAATCGACTGTGTTTAGGAGCGATTAAGTGGATTTGCAGGTTTTGCTCGCTCAGGAAGCGAAATATTGGAGTCAAGCAATTAATTTGAGTAAATGTCCCTGAAGTGGTCAGATAACATTGTAGCTGAGCAAGAAACAGACAGATAAGGCCTGGTGTAGATATTCATGTTTACAAAATGATATTTGCAAATGCTTTGGATGGGAATTTAGGAGCTTGGTTAATCAAAATCTATTATTACACAACACAAGGCCTGAGCAGTCATAAGATATAGTTTATCGGTTGAATTCAGTCAAGTCATGACACTCCAATTAATTATTACATCGTCCAATTACCCATGAGCCCTGAAGATGTTTACCTCCAAAATGGCGGCTGACATGCCCTCTGAGATGGAGCTGTTGACCATGGCGAAGCAACATTTCATGGCAGCATGCAGCTCCTGTTGGCTCCTCTCCTGGGCCAAGAAGACCCCTGCTGTTCTGCAGAGGCAGTGGCAAAGCTCAGTACTGCGTGACTCAGGGCTCGCGAAGGCGTGAATGATGATGAACTGCAGTGACAAGCTCCGGGCAAAAAAACACGGCTGTACTATGTATGACATGCACCGAGAGTCCAGGTGAAGGCCTAACCAGAGAGGGCAGCTTCCCCACACAAAAACCTTTGCTGTGGTGGAAGCCCTCGGCAAACAACTGAAAGATCGGCCAAGACTTGAGAGTGGAGGGAGGAAAAGAGAACTCTCCTCAGATTAGTATTCTGTTCCTATTTTGTTAAGATGAATGTAAGCAATATTCGCCTGGATATTTTTTTTGTGCCACGTGGGATAAATAGAGGGATAAGCAGTCTTTAGTTTTCTCAGAGGAGTAAAGTTTTATCTGAAGTTCTTTTATGAGATGCGTAACTGATAAAGAAAACCAAACAGGACCGAGGGCTTACCTCTTAACAACAGCTTCCACCTCAGCAGTAAGCGTAGGATCAATCTGGCAGCCACAGAAAGATCACAAAGGAGAGTGAAACCCCTTCACCGACTATCAAAAGCCTCAAAGTCATCAAGGATAAACAATGACACAATTAATAATTTCTACCGTGAGCAAATCATTTTCTGAAAATCCTGTATTTTCAGAGATTGGGGTCAGGGTGGGGTGGGTGGCCAATCTGATTAATTGTGATGTGGGATTTGTGTGCATTAGCTTGCCCATAGAGAAGTCAAAGCGTAGCAATTTAGGTCAAAGATGCTGCCAAGCAAGCTGCTACTTTTTCCCTCTTTCATTTCATAGCTGATGGAATTTGGAAATTGAATCTGCTTTAAAAGCGTGTGTGCATTAAAAATCAAAGAATCTAAACAGAACATTTTTGCATCGGAGTGTAATCTGGGATTTACTTGACATTGCAGAACCAGCAGGGAATGGATCACAGCCCACGATAAAGGCTGCATTAACATAAAACTAATTATTTAAGCACATATTCTGTACGGTATCATTGTGAATTAACAGATGCTGCATTAAAAACCCAACATCAGTGCTTTTGTTATTCTAAAAGAATCTGTCACAACTATTTTCAGGATAATAGCGTTGATTGTCTTTTCCTGCCAGAAAAGACGCATCATTCCATGATCTGAACATTAGAGGTTTTTTTTCTTGCCATTAGGAGGAGCCACAAGGAAGCTGCACACAGTGATGCTTGATAAGTCACAGAGGAGTGAGATGTGTCATCACTGACTAACTGACCTGGATTTTCCCTTTCAATGACAGATGATTCACAAACAGAGCGCCTACTACTTGAATAAAGAAGCCGCGGATTTACAGTACACATGACAGCATGAGCGAGGCATGCGGCAGTCAAACTTCCATTTCTATGTTTAGATAGCATGGCTGCTTAATTATGTACATGAGAAAAAAGTTCACAAGGAACTGCAGAATCCTAAAATTATCAATGGTCATGTTTATTATGAACATCTGCCTTTTCATTTCTCTGACAAACAAACAGAGTAACGCTGTGATTCGGGCGTCGAGATAAATCGCACGTCTAGCGTGTTATCAAACAACAACAACAAAGCCAAGCGGAGCAAGAAGCTGCAGTAAGACAGGGTATAAGCCCCTAGCCATGTCTAATTGAGTTGTTTTTCAGCAAAACTAAAGCAGAACATACCTTTTGCCTGACATCACTGTTTGAAAGAAAGAACAGACACTGAAATACTGTACACTGATGTCATATCAAAGCAAGTCAGGGGAAAGACGAAGACGAGCATATAGAGAAATCAATGAGCGACAGACTGAAATGAGATAAGGAGAGGAAAATATAGAACAGTTGTTAAAGTTGTTGACTGCTGCTGCTGCTACTACTGCCGCTGCCGCTGCCAGCCGCCATCTCACTTCAACAGTAAGAGAAGGGAAGCCCCCCGCTCATGGGAGTGTCTAGTTTACAGGATGAATTATGAAGAGCAAAAATTGTGGCGCTTACATTTCCTTTTTTAAACTTTTTGGACTCACTTGACATGAGGCCATGACTTCTTTAAATATTCAGCTCTATTCAGTTATTATTGTCAGGAAGGACAGACAGGACATAAGCCTGTGGTTGTGTGACTGGGCTACCAATGATTTTAGGTGAAATAAATACCAAACCATATACAGATCAAGCCCCATTAAAGCAATACTTCACCCAAAACTGTATTTTGCCCATCAAATACTCACAAATAAGTGTCTTGAGCTCACAAAGAGGGGTTTTTTCCCCCTCCTGCATCTTGTCTTTGTTCCAGAACAAGGAGAGAGCCAGCCCTGTATCTTTATAAGTTAATGGTGCCCAAAGGCCTCAGACTGCAAACAACAAAACTGTCCAAAAATGTCCATTACAAACTCTAAAGTGCATCATCCATTGTGATCCACACCTTCTTTATACAGCGACATGCTCAGTAATCCAACACTTAGATTTCAGCTAAAAACAAAAACTGACAACGAGTACATACCCAGGGATGTGTGCATCACAACAACATCCAGGGTAAATGGGCTCGTTGTGACCTTACAGACCACAGATGAATATGCAGAAGTAGACTTTTTGTTGGAAAAGAGTTAACTTGTTGTCTTACATCCAACGAAATATAGCACAACAAATATGCAAAGGCTCAGTATTGAGTAATGACATCAAAACAAATTCTTAAGCATATGACATGTACCAGAAAGAGTAATGAATAAGGCATGAAAAAATATGGTCTATATCAGTGCATGAATTATTTTTAGAAACACGTATGTACCTAGATGTGACACCAACCCGAGCTTCTAACACATCCGTGTTCCATGGTTGTCTGACCAGGTGTTTCTCTCGTGCTGTGGTTGCTGCATGACAAACAGATTTATAACTGCTGTGAAAAAATGTTGACATCACGTTGATCTAAATCAGTTCCACATTCGACCACAAAGTAGGTGGTAATGGTGGACCGGCGCTGTTGTTTTAACTCAGAATAAGAGGGTGGCTGCTGAAGCTCTGTTTCGTATAAAATTACGACAGTAATCAATAGTTTTTACTATTCGGCCACATCACTCTCTAGGGATGGCAATTCTCCGGGGCCATGTGCAGTTTCACATGGATTCAGCTGCCCTGCAAGGACATGGCTTGACTCGGAAGGACAAAATGATGGACGGGCGGACGAATGGCAAGTTCTTCATTTTCTTGTCAGATTATAGGTCAGCACTTGTTCACGGTTGTGTTGAGAGCAACAAGTTGGTGCATTCAGTTGAAACAATTTGCTCGCAGTCATTCATGGTTGTGCTAAACCATGGCCTTGTAGTTTGTTTGTTTTAAGCCCAAGTCAAAGCATTTACAGGTTACTGAGCGTTTGGCTGGATAAAGAAGATGTGAATCATATCAGATGCACTTGAGAGTCTGTAAGTGGACATTTCTGGGCAGATTTGCTGTTGCTAGCCACCAGTCACTAATAGCTTCAACTAAATATACCATATTTTCTGCATTCTGAAGACAAGAAGAAGTACTGAAAAAGGAAAAAAAAAAATTCATGAGCCCAACACACATCACTTAATTACCCAAAAGGCAAATTATATTTTTTGAGTAAAGCATTGCTTTAAGATATTTATTAGTCATGCAAGTGCCCGTCTGTAATAAACAATGCATATCAAACTCTCAGCCAGTGAGAACCACCAGTACCCCCCGCTGACTCGCTCCTGTTTGCAGAGGATTGTCATTTCTGCTCAGCGTTGGCTGCAATTTGGATAAAAAGCTAAAGCTGGTATCTCTGCTACATCCAATTAGAGGCTGCCTGAACTCCTGGAGCAGGCGTCTCAGTAATTTCAGTAGCACATGGTCATAGTACTAAGAGAAAGACACACACACACACACACACACACACACACACACACACACACACACACACACACACACACACACACACACACACACACAAATAGAGAAAAGAAACCTGAGTGTATTGACTGTGTATTTACCTTCGGCCCAACAATGACAAACACATTCTGGGGATTCTCACTATGCCACTCTGTAAGACATAAAATGAAAACACTGATGCAAACAAAACCACAGCAGTTTTGGGGAAAAGTAAAAGCAGTTAATCTGTTTTATTTTATATAGAATTATCAGGGCTACACTTTCTTGAAGTAACAAATGGTCTCCATGCAGGTAAGTCAAATGTGAAAAGACACATCAGCCACTCCTATCTGCAGTAAAATATTTTTATGCACAATTTGACGCCCTCTAGTGAGGTTTTATTTCCATAACTGTGTAATATCATGAAACAGAATTAATTCAATTACATATTTTGCAAATCAGAGGCCATTTCTTATAAATGAATATAATACAAGTTCCCATAACATAAAGGATACACAGAAGACAATGTCACTGCAACCCGAGCTGTCAAAAGAATCTCATTGCACTTTCACATAAATTTTCAATTAGCTGAAACTCAGAGAACCGCAGAGATCTCGCATCATGGCTAATTCATGAGAGCGCTGCCCTCGCCTCAGAAAGGCTTTGTAATTTAACTGAGGAAAAAAACCCACCTGCTTTCCTTCAACATCCCGCTTTGTTGCCAGTGTTTGTTTTATGGTTATTATTACTTCTATAAAAGAGATGGGGATGCACGGTGTACCTGAAAAGACCTCCACCAGATAGAGGGGGTCCTTGACTCTTCTGAGGCCACAGACCAACAGGAAGACACTGAGCTGGTCCAAATCCTCCCCACTTACACCTGGAGGGAAGCCAGACACACACACACACACACACACACACACACACACACACACACACACACACACACACACACACACACACACACACACAGAGGCCAGGCCACAATATCAAAACACTGCATAATGAACATCCCGAGTACATCAGCAGATAATGAAAGCAATACATCACCCAAGGTCATGAGGAAAATAAGACAGCGGTGACTAATGTGCTTGAACAATTCTCTGATCAGAGTTCTGACGCTCAGCGGGGAAATCGTCTGGAAGGTTGTGGCCTAATCAGTGTGTAATATGGCATCACAACTATATAGCCAATGTGTTTGGGTGACAGTTAGCAAACCGAGCAACTCAAGATTGAAATGAGTGACACAAACAACATGCAAACAACGTCCATCTATCCAAGAAACTTGTATTAAGGGAGAGGCAATCCTACTTGAGTCAGCTCTATTCCCACATCATCTAACTCTGGCCTTCAAGAGGGATTAGTTCAAGGCTGGCAGCCGTGGACTCTCTAAAGCCAAAAGATACAAGTCCTGACCCTAATAACACAACCCTGCAATATAACGATGGCAATACGCACAACGGACAGTCAACTCTCTGGGCTTTTTATAAGTAAACAGACCCTGAACTCAACAGATAATTACAGTACACTGGACCTCAGTTGTACTGGGAGTATTTATACAAGAGGTGGACCAGAACTAGCTTCTCCACTGACCTGTGAACAGGGAATTGGATTACGGAGGCAACTTTGAGTTAATAGAGAGCTAATTTGAAGCATTACATTGATAAACAGAGACAATTCCCTGGCCCCTGAGCAAAGACAACACAAATGTAAACCTGCACCAAAAAAAGCTACACACGGTAACGCTAGCAGCCCTGTGAAGCTGAATCCAAGCACAGTACATCTTTGAGTCATTATACCAAACAGAATTCTTTGGTTTTGTTCAAACTGCCAACCTGAATCTGAGTTTTGGCATATCCATTGATTAATTGATTGATTTTGTGACATTTTGTTTAGCCTTAAACTGCATAGAATCTGATTTTTGAAACAAACTTTTAGATGGTTTAAGGTTTCAGATTCCAACAGATGCATCTCAGTGTGGATGCTCTGAATATTCAAATGAGAAATTTTCAAAGTGTCCTTTCCATCACTCTCAAGCTGCATCTCCACAGGTATCGTCCATCTTCAAGTCTTGTGGGTAGATTTGTGATGATCTGGATCTGGACACAGCAAATCTGATCATCACTTACTAACAACAGTAGAGACAGAAACTGCAGGCTGGAAAAGGCCTTCCAGACATACTTTTATGAGGACTTACAACAGGGTTCATACAAAAATAAATCTTTAGGTCCTTTTGGTTCAATTATACAAACACACATCCATGCAGCGGCGCATTTCTACTTGTGCAAACACTTTTTATCTATGATCTTTTATGCTTCACAAAGACCCAAAAGGATTGATCCTACATGTTCAGATGGTGGTGTTAGTAGTGATTATGCTAGTAAAGCAGTGTTGAAACATTTAAGATGACAAAGAATAAATACCACATGCCATAATACCACAAACAGACACAAGCAGGTGCTTAAAGCACAGTGACAGTGGAGTGAAATCCCCGGCTGCCAGATAAGTCCAGATCAGGGGGCTGAGGCAGCTCTTTAATGCTATTAAAGAGCATCTTAAAATGACAGCGTGGAGTCCAGGCATTGACCCTGATCCCATGAGCGTACTGTCAAAACAGCACCTCATCTACTGGATGTCTCCAGCTTCCCCGCATTGGTTTGTCAAGATGTGAAGGCACATGAGCTAAGGTAAATACCCAAGTCACAACCTCAGGGTGAGATGCAGGGGAATAATGGCAGAGATGGAATCATACAGGAGCACAGACCTGTCAAAATGAGCAGAAAATTCAGAGAGATAAAAGGGAAAAAAAACAAAACCTTTGGATCTAAAGCACAATTCATCTTTCCTCATGGGAGACAAACAAATAGTAAAAATCATCTATTGTGGCAGCAGCAATCACTCCTCTCGCTTTCTCTGCAGATCCTGTGCTCTATGCAAAAAAAACAAAAAAAACCCATTGCTGCTTGTTTGCCTTTGACTTCAGAGCGGCGTTCGGAACAATCCCCTCACGCTTTCATCACAGTATGTTTGTGTGTGTGTGCAGGAAGTGGGAACGCACATCAATCTGAACAGTGCAAACCAGAGTGCACAGGGATAATGGCAACACCATCAATGTTAAACACAGGACACTCTGACATGTACGAGCAGGAAAAGCAGGGGTGTAATTAATACAATTAATGATGGCGGAATTCCATTTAGCTGCTTTGCTTTTAGGTTACTCCTGTGCACGCTGGCTCGCTGCCACGGCTGCAACATTTAAATACAGTCGAGGCAATGTCAACTCATGAGCTTTCCCTAAAATGAAAAAACCTACTGATAATATTCTTACTGTTGTATCTTATATAAGGAGAGCAAACACACACACAAAAAATTAAAAAGACAACCCCCCCAAAACAAACAACCCAAACCCTAATTCAAACACACACACACACACACACACACACACACACACACACACACACGTGCACCATTGCATCCGCAGGGAGAGGAGTACATTTAATTGCTGTATTATTGAAAGTACATCATGACTGCACGTTGAAGACACAAAGGCTCTTAGCAATGCATACCTGGATCAACTCCAGGCTCCATTAGTCAGGTCTCAGTCAAACTGCTGATAATTATAAATTACATCTCGTCAGATTGTAAATACACAGAAGCAAAGCAATAGAAACCATATGAAACATTCAGATTGAGTCCAGCTATTGTGTTCAGGGTTCCTAAGATTCTTCCCATTTATGATGACAATTTGAGCTGCAAAATTGCAGTTACTCCATGGGAATAATGGAAACAAGTTCATGCAACCCACATGTTTCAGCAGCACGGGGCAGTTGGTGCCCTCCAGTCTTTGGGGATACTTTTTTTTGTTGGCACCATTCACATCTTTAGAGCCGTTTGGATGTGAGGAGATGACACAACTTGCTGAACTCAAATAAGCAACACAGCAACACAATTAACTCAGCTGTATTTGGCAAATTTGTAAATTTGGTATGAAAGAAGAACCTCAGAACAAATAAACCATCCAACAGATGAAAAAGCAGCATTTTAGTTCGCAACAAAAAAATGTATCTCATTACATGATGTGAGAGTTTACTCTCACTTGAATGAAGCCAGCAAAGAATAAATGTCAGACCAGGTTTGTGTTGGGGAGCAGCATGTCAGGACAGCAGAGAGCGAGCTGGGCCACCAGGAAGGAGCCAGGTGCAACAGGCCCATACAGAGTTCTACCACTAACTTCTAGTCCCTGTTGAATTCTCAATCTACTGCAGGGATTCACAATCCAACTTTGATCCTTTCATGGCTCCTACTAAATCTCCCAGTACTGCTGAGAGAGGCCTTGTCATCCAACACCAAATTGAAAAGAAACAGCACAGCAAAAGGATACACAAGAATTTAAACAGTGGTTGCTGCCGTGGCCTTTTGGAAAATGTAAAGATTTTATGCCTGTGCGAAGAGTGTAAGAGCCATTCACATTTGTAGTAAAGTTATCCCATTACACTACCTGTGTCTCCAGCTTTTGTTTTGATGGTCTGACTGGGTTTTAACAAAATACACATTTGCGCTGCTCAGTTAATTGAAATTAATCCCAGTGTGTCGTACTGCAATTTTCAAATCGCATTAAAGTGCGAGCCAGTGCCAAAATACCATTTTACATTAAATTGTGGTGCAGCAGAGATGTCCTGCCTACACATCAAATTCCCAAGACTAAAGAAAACATCTTCTTGTGACACAGATCCCCACCGACACTATTCTCATTTTAGTGGGCTTTTCGATGAAAATTGAAAAAAAATGGAGACAAAATTGTACAATTTTCTCTAATATCACAAATCATATTTCAGTAACATATCAATATGAGGTAATCTTTTTCAAAATTGTTCATCCCTAATACACTCACGTTTTAAATATGCTGTGGTGTGCTGCCGTATACAGTGTGTGTCTGCAGGCATGTTTATTATCAACTGGTGACCTTTTTGCCTTTAGTGAAAGACATTAAGCATGGAGATGCTTTATGAAGGAAAGATTAGATGTAAATTAGGTGCTTGCAGAAGACATGCGAGTGAGAGATTAAGAAATAGAGCATGACACCTGCCATTCGCAGATAAGGAGGCGTCACCGATGAAGATCACGTGAACAGTTGACACCAGATTTTCAGTATTCTGAAATATTCATTATCCTCCCAGAGGTTGTTACTGTGCAGGTACTACAGACTTATACTGAGTAGTCTGCTCAATGTCAATAATCGAAGGTAAGAAAACCTTGTTCCCCTCAACTCTCAGAGTTTCGCTTCATTCTTACTCTTCTATATTATTCTCCTCTACCAAGAAGCTCATGCATCCTTTTAACCCCTCCTCGCCAGGCGCACTGCAGGGGACAAAAACAACAAACACCAAGTAAGTGGCTTTCATGACCAACAGCTTCTAGAACTGAGCGCTCTGTGCTTGTGACACCCATAGGAGAGATAGCGATGCATCTCTAATCAGGAAGGCTTTCCCGGAGGAAGACATCATCCTTGTCCAGCCTATTAAGTCATTAATTTCTGTCACTAGTGATGGATGGATTAATAAACACTAGGCTTACACACATTTTGGTACATTTCCAGGATTTTACCACATATATGAGGTACATTTTCATTATCAAAGATCCTCAATATTCAGTCATTTGTGATGCAAATTTTAATTACTTTTTCAAGTATTTCTTGCCTTTATGTATTTTTGAAAAAATATTCTCAGGCCTTGAAATTGCTATTTTCAGATTGTGATCAGATAGGAGTGAACCACTATGCCGGGAGTGTGTGCTAAGATGAAGAGGAAGGTGGGTGGGGGATGACACGAAAGAGGTTTTTGCACGAATCGGCTTCTGTCAGGTTGCATGTTTAAAAGAGAACAATGACCTGACTTCAGGTCACCTTCGGGTCATCAGAGTACCCCGGGAAGAAATGGAACATCTAATCCTGTTGACGAGTAAAAGCCTATAAACGACAACTATTACCTTGAAGACTAACATACAGGTAGTGGGAGCGGTTTATCGTTTTATTCGATTTTTAAAGCTCTGCTCTCACCAGTCATTTCCACTCTACAAACAAACACGTAAAAAACCTGAGTCGAGAGGCTTTGCTTACAGCACTGTGATGATAAACAGGGGCAAGAAAAACTCAGAATGATTTCTAAAATGTTCCTTTATGTTGCTGAATGAATCAAACTCAGTATCATGTAAGTGATCAAATTAGCACCAGGAGAGGGCCCAGATATGCTCAAAATGGAACAACCAAATTACAGTACTTTGATCACTTCTGAGAAAACACAATACTGTGGTGACTCCTTTTTGGAGTATAACAAATGGAGAAGTGACTGTGGGCAATTAGTATGACTTGCACGGTTTGTGAAGTGTGGTGACAAATGGCCTTGGGCTGTGGGGCTATTAATCAACTGGTCCTCTCTGTACTCAACTGTGCTCTCTATGAGCACTAATGCACCTTGACATCATCCTGCTCTGTCCAATTTAAAGTCTGGGACGAGTGTAAAAGATCCTTGAAGCAACAAAACATATTAACTATTTAAACAGGGGCTAGAAAATTGGAAGGGAGAGGAGATGCTACTGACAATGATGCATCTAACATGATATAAAGTAAATGTGCTGTAAGCTTTCTGGTTGGTACCGAATGAATGCATTCCCTACTGTGGCTGCTCCACGGCTGGAAACATCTATAACTACTGGTGCCAGAGCAGGAAGGATGTGGCCTCAAATATGACAGAAGGCTTACGTACATCTCCTGAATATATATAGAATATAGAGCTGGCCAGAACCACATCTATTTGACCTATTTTACATGGGACATGCAGTTACTTTTTTATCTTATTATCTCCCATCGTACATGAAACAGCTGTCAACTAAATGTATAGTGCTCATACCAGGATCACGCTGAGCCTGACCAAAATATACTTTCCAATACAGCAGGATATCCAAAGCAGGATCCCAATGGGGGAATACTTTCAATAGAAGAGGAAGGAAATAAGACTGGCTTTAGTGAGTCGTACCTGCGCTCTGTAAGAATTCCCTCCAGCAGAATTTCTCTGCCACCTCCGTCTGGATCCCTGTAGGATAATTGCAGATAAAATGCTCCGGTGAGGCGTTTAGTGTACATCAGCACTGAAATCCATAATGCAAAAAAACAATTATCAGTGTTTCTTAGTTATTTGGGCGAGTAATTTAGTCTGAAATCATTTTCTAATCATCACTTCAACTCATTTGTAACGTTTGTATAACATTAATTTAACTTTTAAAATAAATGTATTGGCACAGATTTTCAAAGTCTGAGACGGTGAGCTCCTTTAAACCAGGGCTGTCCAAAATGAGGCCAGCGGAGTAAATATGGCTTGACATAAGGTTCCATTTGGCCCAACAGACACATAAATAACTGATGAGGGAGCAGAGTGACACTTTGTCCAGGACATCAGTGCACAGACAAAAGGGATTTTTTTTTAACAACATAATATGTTCGTGTTTGGCCTCCAGCACACCATTAAGTGTCACTTCTGTCCCTGCAAGGGAGACAGTTTGGGCATCCTTACCTGAGACAAAGCGTGGAATAAAGCCCCCCCATTACATTAGTTATAGTTAATAATCCAAGCTATCGGCTGTAATTCTTCACAAAAATTCAGAGTACACAAGAAGACAGCTTGTCCTGAGTCATTTATTAGTTTCTGGCACTTGGAAAGTGAGGAAAAACAGATGTGCCCTTGTTTGTATCTCTTAACCACATCTTCAACCACATACATTCAGGTATGATGATAATGTCTCTGGATAACTAATATCTTGCTGTCTGGAGTCCCCCCGGGGAGGCCCACCTCACACTTTGAAAACCTCTGTATTATAATACAAATATTTGCTGTTGTATGTGATTTCCATATAAAGAAAGGCACTTAAGAAGGCTCACAATCAGGTGACAAGTAGAACTGGATGAGATGCATCCATGATCCAGTCATGAGAAAAAAAGTTTACCTCAGTTGACAAGAAGGTATGAACGTGACTTCCTTGAGAGCATCTCAATGGTGCTGGAAACATGTGAGACATGACTCACTGTACTTGTTACCTCGTTGAGGTAAAGGTCTGAAAGGTGTTGTATTCATTTCATGCCATCAGAGTGAATATGACCTTTTGGGTACAAAATGTCAACACTTGTCTAGTATCATAATCAGTATATGACTTCTTGAGGTCATAGAACATATTCTGAGAGCACACAGTGACCTTTGACATTTGACCACCGCATCTGAATGTGTTCATCCTTCAATCAAAGTGGATATTTGTGCCAAATGTGCTGAAATTCCCTCCCGAGACACTGCGTTAACGAGAATGGCACAGAGAAGCCGGAAACATAATGTCTCTGGCCGCTGCTGTAGCCAAAGCGGCAGCACAAAAAAACCCGAGGCTCTCAGTGGTCTGGGCACAGCCATGCAGCTGGCCCAGGCTCTCCTCTAATCTATGACGGGACAGTTTGCCAAACAAGGCTATTGGCTGGAAGCAACATGGAAGAGTGATTTGGGTTGTCCTACATGACACGGTAGCCAAACGCGAGAGCAAATACAACTCTGCACTGGCAACAGCGTGATAATGGATGAAAAACATGTGAAAGCTGATTAATGAAATACTTTAATAGTAAGTCAGGGTGCACGGCATCAGGCGAGGATATTCCTCCTGCACAGCTTACCTTGAGGCTGCACATTGATTTTACTGCTCTGGGACAGCTTCAGAGAGAAAAAAAAACACACATATTTGATTAATACAAAAAAAACAGATAAGAGTTTTAAATAAATCAGTAAATTACAGGCAACTTTTCTTCACACAATTTGGTTTGTCAAACAATGGAAAAAAGGCAATTATTACGCTTGGCACAACTGTACCAACATATTCAGAACAAACTTTCAAAAAAACAAGGCTCAGCAAGGTAGCTGTTAAGATAACATGAGCTCCTACAAAATAAATCAAGAGGGGATGGAAAGGGAATTGACTGGATGTTATCACACTAGATCCGTCCCCTCTGTGTGTTCTCTGTCACAATAAAAAAGTGTGAGGATGCCTCTCAGTGCCCGTCCTGTCTGCCTGCTGTCAGCACTAAATGGCAGAGATAAAGCACGCCACTCGCCTCGATCCGCGGCGCCTTGCTAGAGTCTAATCTGAAAATAAAACACTGTAATATTGTTTTAATGCAGAACTATTATGGGACAGGGGGGCATATTGTGTTTGTATAGTAAAAGCCCTTCTGCTGTATTGTTTATTGAAGCTGCCGGGTTCCTGCTGCGTGTTGATGTGCCATGAAATGCAAACAAAAACCTTCTGCTCTCACTACTTCATGGGAGCTTATAATACAGGAGATTTATGCTGAAACAGCTCCTATGACAATATTAGTAGTTGCATGTTTATGTTGTATATGTAAGTGAAATGTTTATGTGTGTGTGTGTGGGCATGTGTGTGCCGGGGGGGGGGGGGGGGTGGGGTGGGGTTTGGTGCTCCATTGCAGCGGTCATAAAAGTACAGCTGAAAACTGATATGGCTACAACACAGGCGGAGACCCGCCAAGGTAAGAGATCAATACTTATGAAATGTAAACTGCGACAGAAAACAAAAATGTTAAACCGTACCAAAAATAACTCGGCCCTTTTTTTCATTTTGTCCGTAAACGCAACTGCAAACCTGTAAAAAAACAAAACAAAACAAAACAGGTTGGAGGCAGGACTTCAGGACAGAGTCCACAAATGGAAACGTGGAGAAAACAGAAATACTGTATTAACTGTTAAATGCCTTGTGTGTTTACCCTCAATCCAATTATTTTATTTCCACAGATAACGTACATAGCACTCATCAATTTTCACATGCTTTAGATAAATACATTATAGGCATCAGCTTTCTTTTATATTTGGGCATGTCTTTAAATAAAGTCTGATGTAATTCTAAAAGGATGAATTCCATCCCGACTGTGATTTATGTCTATATGATTTTATCCTCGCTGTCTGAAATGAGATGAGGATCTTGTTTTGACCTTGAAAAGCTATAAAAGGTTCAGTCACACGTCCAAGACTGAAAGCCTCCTGGTTACTTATATCACGACCAGTATAGATTTTATATGAACTATTTCTATCGTGAGGTTTCAAGGGTCGCATCTGCTTCCTGCTCTCTCCTGAGGAAGTCAGCTTCAAAGCTCTGTCGGAGCAAACATGTATGCTGAGGCACGGACATTACGGATACAAATAAAGTGTTGATTATTGAGCTTGTCAGAAGACAAGAGTTCCAAACACGCCACTAGATCAAGCAGAACTTGTCTACCCTTGGCTCAGCAGAAGAACCACAGGCCATTCATCAACACCAATACTTTGAATGTAACATCTCACGATATGAAGGCTCCTGCCATAATCAACATGATTTGTTACACGCATGCATTTTCAGTTATGACATGTTCTACTGACAAAAGCCTATTCACACATTTTGGAATCATTAAGCAAATATTACAATGAGCAAAGCCGTATGTCTTTTTTTTTTTGTTTATTAAAAATAAAAGAACACATTATCTCAATTATAAAAGTTGCACATTTTAACTTCAGTTAATTCTGTTCTAAATTAATGAAACCTCTTTCATCAAAAAAAACAAAACATATATTTTTATCCTTTCAAAAAAAAACAACAACATCTAAGAGAAGTAGCAGATTGTGAAGTGTAAAATCAAGAAGTAAAATATCAGTTCTCACACTGGAACGGAATGAAATATTTTAAAATAGTGATTTTCAGGAACATCACCTTGCTTTATGCAGCACCTGCTGCATGACCACACGCCTCTGCTCAACTTTCACATCTTCATTTATGTCTGTTCCGCCAAAGACAACACCAAAAGGTACTTGGATGTCTGTCGTGAAGGTTAGACATGAAACGATTAGGTCTGAACAGAATAATAACAGTAACCCCATTATGTTGGCAAACACACATGATTGACAGCAGACTACAATGGCGAGTGTTTACCGAGGAGAAGTCGGCCTGCTCTGTACAGGTGGATGGCCAGAGCTCCCTCAAATGGAGGATTCTGAGATACCAAGTGTGCCACTTCAAAAGAGGACCGAAACTCTTCTGCATCTCTGAGCACACACGTGTGTCCTGCTGATTCAATGTGGGACCTAAAATAAGATGAGAATTTGAACACTCAATTTATGAAATAAAATATGAAAACTCCTCTACTGATTAGGAAACTTTATTATGAATTATTTACTCATTATAGCCACATATGAATGAGAGCGCTATTGAGCATATTGTCAAACACGACTGCACTTCCAGGTCAAAAAACAAGCAAAGAAGAAACATCAGCGACCAGAGGATAAAGCAGGTAATCCCAAAAAAGAATAGAAAAGACCCAGAAAGATAAGTACAAATATCAAATTAATTTTCTGCTTGAAAAACCCATCTATTGCAAAAATGTTCGTTTTCGCAGCGTTTGATGAAAATGGAAGCTCAGGTGTTTCTTTGGTATGTTCAGTTTTCTTATAATTATGGCACAAAATATTCTGGGGTCTTGAAAGAATCTTCAACATGTTCAAAAATCCATGTGTGACTGGCAACTTTTGTTTGAAAAAAGAAAAAGCTGGCAGGGAATGAGTTAATAGGCCGTTAATGGTTTTTTTTTTTAAATAATAATTTAAAAACTCACAAACTTTGGTGCTGTTAAGGTATCTAAGTTCAGTACCCTGGTCTTGCTACACACACTCTTGTTAGTTTGTCTGTAATGCACATGTTCATGACTTTGTTACATTGAATAGATTAATCTATTACTTTGGTATGAACAATCCAACTTCTGGTATTGTGACATCCACCCTCTAAATTTACTGTATATGATGCCTCCTATTGTTTATGGAGCCTCAAGTATGGACTTCACCATCTCAACTTTTAGCAACGGTAGGTGACCATATTTGGACATGGGGTGGGGCATTTTACTACCATAATTTACTAGGGAAAAATCATTCTGTATTCAGGAAGATGCCAAACTAGTGATTCAGGTGATAAAACAATTAAGAAACTGTTTGTGAGATAATAAATCAGGCAAAATTGAGGGCCGTATCCTAATGGTTAAGTTTTAAATATGTTCTTTTCTACCAGTAGAGTCACACCCTGCTGGCCATTTGAGAGAATGCAGACTTCAGGCACTTCAGCGTTGGATTCACTGGAGCCACGTCCACTTATTTCAGAGTACTGGGTTACATTGATTTACTTAGTCTTTGAGCAGTAAGAGAAGCGGTTTGACTTTTCTCAGCAGCTTTAGATATTGCCCACACTGTCACACAATCTCACAGTAATATTAGCTTAATATCTAACCAAATGTAATTTACCTTATTCGCTCGGCAGTGGTGTGGTTCCCAGTTTTGGGACTGAGGCATGCTAAAAATAGGATTTTCATTTCTTCACTACTGACACGTCTGTAAAACTAACTAATAAATTTGAATATATCCGCGTCATTAAAACCCTGAAGCACAGAGCGGCCAACACAGCCTCTAAATGTCGCTTTAGAAAGCTCGTTAAGCAGAAGTCTTCTCACATTTCCTGGATGCAAGCTGACGATTTGGCAATGCACCACGCTTGCAATGTTTGTAAGTCCGTCTGCCATATGATCCCCCGGAAACACAGGACGTTGCGCACAAAATGTCTGAACCTGTGGAGCTACTTCGTAATTTTCTCGCAAAACCTTCCTCTTAAACCCACTTGAAAACGAGCACATGGTCCGTTCAAATAAATGTCTCATGAACAAGTCATGGATTTTTTTTTTTTGCCGGCGTTGAAAAAGAAGTAAACACCAAACCACTACTTCCCTCTCCAGCTGGTACAATGTCGGCGTCGGCAGATCAGATCTCCAAAGTATATGGATGGGCCTGAGATAAGCTTTAGCTCGAGGGCAATGGTTTAAAGATCGCTTCCCGAACCACGCGCAAGTGTTGGAGTTTTTTGACTGGACTGAGTGTCACGCGGTAGTGATGTGACACTTTTGATGGACTTCCAGTTCTTCGTCGGCAAAGTAAACATTGCTACGGTAAACAGTATTTAGGTTAATGGAGAAAGTCGAAGACCACAGGACCCTTCACAAAATTTAAAGGTGACGTATAGTCAAACTCTAAACAATAACTACCGTTATGCTAAAGCTAGCTTACTTAGGGGTTTACTGATTTAAGGTTAATGTTAATTAAGTGCCAGTTTTACAGATGATAAGGCCGAACGCACGTTTTGGACGATTGAAATGTTGTCAGTTGGACACAGCTGGCTGTATCTATACCTGAAATGTGACTGTAACATTTGTTTACTCTGCCTTCTAATTTTCTTGCAGATTTACGTATCAGAAAGTACATTACGTTGGCTGAGAATGGCTAATGATAAGGATGCTAATGAGCGTACCCCTCTTTTGGACTCTGGGAGCAGCGTCAGACCTCCACAACCATCAGTTTTCCAAGGAAGGCGACTAGCATGTGCTGCCATCCTGCTGGCTGAATCTTTAGAAAGAATTGCATTCTATGGCATCACATCCAACCTTGTGCTCTTTCTTAATAGCAGTCCCTTTTACTGGGAGGGTACCCAAGCCAGCCAGGCACCTCTGATGTTTATGGGGATTACTTACCTGATCTCACCATTTGGAGGCTGGTTGGCAGACGCATACCTTGGAAAATTCTGGACCATTGCATCAAGTTTGATCCTGTACTTTCTCGGCATGCTGTTTTTCCCTTTCATTTCCAATGAAGACACAAGGATAGGTCTCTGTGGAGAGGAGGCGGCGTTTCCCGTACAACCCACTGAGTGTATGAACACCAACAGCACCCCTCCAAGCAATGTCACTTGCCCCATCCGTGCACCATATTGTGGCCCAGTAGTCTACAGTGGACTTTTTTTAATTGCTCTGGGTGTGGGCACAGTGAAGTCAAACATCACTCCTTTCGGGGCAGATCAGGTAGAGTATGACAAGCATCTGAAAGCGTGTTGAATTAATACTTCTGCCATGGAATCTAT
The DNA here is from genome assembly GCF_037954235.1 of Aulostomus chinensis. NCBI lineage: Eukaryota > Metazoa > Chordata > Actinopteri > Syngnathiformes > Aulostomidae > Aulostomus > Aulostomus chinensis. The sequence continues at coordinate 27,428,151 of NC_141325.1, forward strand.
TTTGGGCCCATGAATGAGTTCTGTCTTCTGACATAGGCTCGTATAAGATTGGGTATGCAGTGTGACATAAATAAAATAGACATGTGATGAGGATTCCTTTTAGACAAGCCTGCCCTTGATTAACATGCCTCCCCCCGAAACATATTCACACACACAGACACAAAACCAAGAACACTGTGTCTGATACTAAGAAGTGAAACACAATACTTCTGTCAGTTTAGTGGAAAATTCATGTTGGATACAGAAGTTGTTTTTGTTTTTCTTTTTACTAAAAAGCTGTATACACTTGCAATCAGTTTTTTTCAGCAGAGAAAAGGGAGTTTGGGGTCCCCTTTTTTATTTGAAAAAGTTTTAACATAAGAGCATCTTCTCCTAGTTCCTAAATAATTAGATGTGCATGTTGATCGCTTTTCTTCCTGTAGATTACTCACTGTAACAAGCAGTCAGATAAATGGAAGGTCATTGTTTTTCAAAATAATCAAACTAGAGTGAGTGAGACCTTTTAACGGGGACTAGCGGGGGGAGGTGATTGTTGCTTGAGGCTGCTATTCTTGTTGGGAGATTGTCATGTTCTCTGGATGCGTCTTTGATCACGTTCCAACATACGCAACATGAAGCAAGACCCATACATCACTGGGAAACAATCGGAAAACATCTTGGGGTTCACAACATTAATGCAATATATGGAGTAAATCAGTAAGGTGTTAGGTGGAAGACTGTGATTATTAATGGTAAAATCATTGTGTAGATTTGAATTAATAAATACATTTAATTTCAATTTAAAGGCCCGATAAGCCTGAATGTCCTAAATCAGTGGATGCAGGAGCTGATAATTGAAAGTTGCTGTGCTTCAGTAAAACTCGGATCCTCTTCCGTGTTTCAATGTCTACATGTCTGTCTAGAAATCAGTGTTGCACTTGATCGCTGTGACAACTGTTGTGGTCAGTGTTCACGTTCTGATCAATTGTGCAGCTTAAGCTTAGTTAGCGTCAGTCTTACAATGAATCTGCAGTTCTGTAAAAGTTTTTCGAGATAGATACACCTGTGTTGGCGGCTGGTTTATAATAGTTGGTTAAGTTGGGATGTGAAAGCATTTGTAGAATTTTTGTGTTGTTTCATAGCCACTGCAGTTGTCATATCAGTGCACAATTCACTTATCACTACCTCCATCAGTGAGGTCACACTTCACTGCCGTTGGCTAGCATGTCAGTGAGGATTATGTAGAAACAACCAGGATTAAACTTGGTGCAGGGTTGCAGGAAAGAAAGAACCCGTGTAATTTTTAATATTTCTCTGATATTTTTAGATGTATTGTCTTTGTTAGTACTTAATACATAGACCTTTTTATGAAAAACATACTGTCATATTTCACAGCAGCGGTGCACCTTAACATTGTCAAGTTTTTCCAGATGTTTTGGAAATATAGAAAAAAAACTGCATTTGTTCAGTATTTACAAATGTGAATATCTTAAAATGGTCATAAAGTTTTTACTGTTGGCCTGATTGGTTATAAAATTTCAGGAAAAAATATCCAACATCATCCATCCCTGATTCACAGTGATAATAAGGGGCTGGCTATTGTTTATCAAATGGGGACTTGTCTTTCAACACCAAATTTCAATACCTAAAAAAATATCTAAGTTGTGAATAATTTTTTATGTTTTAAAACAACTTTGAATGGAAAACTGAAGAGTTGAAACAGGCATATTGACTCAAAACCTTATTCAGTTTTTTATGTAGTTTATATTTGTGTGTTTTGAAACAGTTTCATGAAATAAATATAAAACTATAGATTTTTTTTTTTTTTTATTCAGGAACCTGTTTTGAGGTGGAGCTATTGCTAGCTGAAAATATGAATGATGCCAAGCCCTACCTCTTAATGTGTAGGATTTAGTGGCTGATTGGTTAGCAAGTCAACATTATAACACCATACCGTAATAAGCATCTAAGTACTGAATTATCATTTATGTAAAGAGAATTCTCTCACTCATGGGACTTGATCTGGTGTAAAAGGTAGTGAGAGCAGCCAAATATATTTGTTCTGGAGAGACTAACCGTCCACCGCTGGGCCACGTACAGAGACTGACAACCACTCACTCTCTCACTCACACCTACGGGGAAATTTAGAGTCTCCAGTTAACCTAACAAGCATTTTTTTTGGCCTGGGGGAGGAAGCCAGAGTACACAGAGAAAACCCACTCTTGACACGGGTAGAACATGCAAACTCCGTATGGGAAGGCCTTGGCCGGCTGGTGGATTCGAACCCATAACCTTCTTGCTGTGTTCAATCAGTTTGGTTGTGATTATGAATTTTAACTACTCTCCAGCAGAGGAGCTGCAGGAAGATTTATTCTCAGCATCAACTTGGTAATGTCATGACATTATCTCCCTAAGAGTTAATTGTGGCTGTACCACTGCACTTCTTCCTCATGTAAAAGTGATATCCACTTCATCACGCTTTGATAACATCTTTTTACTCCAAGAGGGTAACTGCACGCTTGATGTCTGAGTACCATCATGAGAAACTCATTTGCTTGCATAGACATTTAACTGAATTTATTGCACTTTTGGCGAGCTGATGGTGCAGCCTATCATAACAAATCCTGTAAGAGAGTTGCAAGACACAGTAAACAGAGAGAGAATAAACAAAATCCCTCCCCTAAGTCAGCTGGCTTCATTCTGTATGACCATAGATACTCCTGTTTGTTGGATGAAATTTGCTGTCTTGTTCCAATCAGTTTCAGGCTTGTGATCCTTGTTCCTCTTTGTCAGGCCAGTTTGGTTTTGTAGAATGTCTAACTTTTGTACTGCTCCCCTTAAGACATTCATAAAAGTATGTTAAAGACCACATAATCATTCAATTGTTTTGTTTCACAATGCAACAATTTTTGCTGTAGCATATTACAGAGATTAAAGTTATTTCTATTACATTTTCCTCTCCCGTGTACGTGAAACAAACTAGCAATGACATAATTGGTTGTTTTCATCCTATATCATCTCACTAAGGTCAAAGACAAAGGACCAGAGGCCACGCGCAGGTTCTTCAACTGGTTCTATTGGTGCGTCAATTTAGGCGCCATCCTGTCACTGGGCGGTGTGGCCTACATCCAGCAGAACTTCAGCTTCAAGCTGGGTTACATCATTCCCACTGTGTGCCTTGGGATCTCCTTTATAGTTTTTCTTCTGGGCCGTACTGTCTTCATCACCAAGCCTGCTGACGGCAGCGCCTTCACAGATATGTTCAAGATCCTGGGCTTCATCTGCTGTTTCCAGAAACCCAAGGAGTCGGAGCTGCATCGGTGAGGGCCGCATGTCCCCTTTGTCTGTCTGTCAGTCTGTCAGTTCTTTGATGTCGTGATCAGAGTTGGAATTGACAGAGTAAATGAAAATACCACACTATCACTGTACAAATATACACAATACACCAATTCCCCATCGATTGATATTATTTGAATATATTATCAAATAATGAATATGTTCCCAATGAATGACAAATGATCTACAATTGATCATTGCAGTTTCTCACTGATCCGTATTATAGATACCATGCTTTTATTATAGATTGCCTTTTACCTTTTTTGTAATTTGGGAAAAATGTTCAGCCTTAGACATCATTTCTCAATCCGGTTATAATAAGTAATAAGTACAGTAGAAGGGTAACACACACAAAGTGGTTATAGTTATAGTGAGGTGCTGACGACTCAAAGGAGACTTCACAATAGTAGTAGTAGTCGTAGGGTGCGACATTATTGGCACTGTAAACAATAAACAACAAGGAATAAGGGGGTTATTTCATTGCCGTTGAGTCCTGAGATCGGCAATAAAAGTGATGAAAAAGTACCCAAAGACTTTCAGCATGCTCACACTAACTGTGGTGTAGTAAAGTTCATCAATCTGACTGGAGGGCCACTTTTCTAAGTTTCTGCTCATGGAAGAGTTGAGTTAGGTGTTGATCTAGCAAAATAACGCAGCAAGATGTTGTTGGTAGACCTTTATATGAAAGCATCATTTGACCCCCCCCCCCCTCCAGTGGTCCAGGCAGTTTCTCCACTCCCTGTGGTGGAAAGTTATTCCGAGGTGCTTTTACTACACTTAAAACCAAAGTAGCACAATCAGTTCAAAAACTTGACATTGAATATGTTAAGTTGGCCAATCCCATAGCCTTTCAAGAATTCCTTATTAAAGCCTTTTTCTCCAGCGATGGGGATTATAGGCTTTAGAATAAAGTTTCCCTCCTATCTCTAGAAGTGATGTTATTTAAGGGTAAGATGTTCCCAAAAAAGGCAGATTAAGCCCTCACTTCAAGAGTGAATATAATTCTATTTCATGTCATTTTTAATTTTGTTTATTTCAGGCTGTCAGTCACACTGTAGCTGTAAATTGTTTCCTCTTTAATTCCCTTGAAGCAACAAACCAACACTCCTAGACAGTGCCAAAGTGACTTATGGAGGAAAATTTCCAGAAGAGAAAGTAGAAGAATTGAAATCCTTGGTGAAAATCCTGCCAGTCTTCTTAGCCCTTATCCCATACTGGACAGTGTATTTCCAGGTAAGATCAATGCACGTGCTTCACACATCTGAATAGGCAAACACAAGTGTGGACAAAAACAAAGGATGAAAACAAGATGAAGGAATTGAATAAGAGGTGTACAAAGGCTTTCTAGATGCAGAAATGCACAGCCATGTGATAATGCAAGAGATTATTTTCCATTTCAACACAGCAGAAGAATGGTAATGCAGCAGACATCCTGAAGATCATAAAGTGGAGAATGCCTCCACGCTGAGACGCTAATCTCCTTATTGTGTTGCAGATGCAGACAACGTACATCCTGCAGAGCCTCCATCTGAAGATTCCTGATACTGCCTCCAACGGCACTGCTGACTCCCACCAGGTAAAGCAGACAAACTCAATTACACTTTTGTTCTTCGGAGTCTTCATACAACATCGTGAAAGGTTGGAAAACACTCAACTTTAGCTGTGATGATTTAAAGGATAGTTGGTCATTTTTTCAAAATTGTCTTGAAATTCTGATTGAATGAACAGTGAAGATGTACATTTATTGCTGTGAGTACAAAGGAAATGTTTAACTTTATTTTTCCTTATTGTATTAATAGTAACAATTTAGACAATATGACTCTCATGCATGGTTAAACCATCTTGAAAACAACAACAACCACTGTACTGACACAAATCAGGGGGCTTTAGTAGCCAGTTTGGAGCTGTAACCCTCCTCCATAAAAGTAGGTTTAGATCAGAGTGTGTCACATCTGAAACCGAAGGAGTCAGTAGGTCGCTGACTCACAATGGTAGGTAACAGCTGGAGGCAGCAGCAAAGGTCGGTAATGCCTCGGGGATTAAGTCACAAGTACTTCACAGACTAATGCCTCACAGATTAGCAACCTGGCTGTGATTGTAGCCCCACAGCAGCGCCTCCACCCGATCTTTCCAGATTAGTGCTGCTGAGATACCTGCCTCCCCACCTCTCACTCTGACAGATTGTATGTTGACTCCATGAAGGCTTTGATGACTGAGACATCCCCAGTTACTCTGCATGATAGGCAACTCTTCAGAAAATCAAATGTTTACAAGTGATGAAATTGAAATAGACTAGAGCATATATAGCACGGGTGTTCTACTTTTTCAGCAGGCACGAAGTTCATGGAAATGTGAAGTGAAACACCCTTTACCACAAAATCTCACAATTTTTTATATGACATATACTAGATATATATACAGAGACATACTGATACTGGTGACCCTGGATAACATGTTATTAGTTACTCATATTTCATTGTGTGTAACTATTAGAGGACGATATTGGCGGGCTGTTGTTTTTCCTCACGTATGATATACCTACTACCAAAAACAGAAGTGAGCCTTTTGTGCCACCAGTCTTGACTTCTCCACATCAAAAGGGAAGTGAGAGTAGATGTCGGTGTGATTTGCTTCCTCAGCTGACACATTTCACTACAGCTTCTTAAAGACGACTGAGCCCACACTCTTATTGTTAGCTGAAAACGGGAGGCAGGAGCAAATGTCTTTATGACTAGATTACATTCTACAACTACCACTCTGTTGTCCTTGTATGTATTTTATGTCTTTGTGTCTGTTTAATCACTGAGTATTTTGTACAGAATTTCTACTGTAAAGCTTTTTGTTATTTGAAGCCATCTTTAAACTACATGTGACTTTGTGATTCAGAGGGCAGGATGAATGTATGTTGGAAAACATGGAAAACACAGTGCCAGCAGTGAATTGGCCAGTGAACGCTTGTGCTGTTGTTATTTATTTGATATTGAATCTCCCTCAGGCCTCTCAGTGGTGAGCAGGCATGTATAAATAGGGAGGTTGATGAAGTGAAAGACTGATGAAGGAAAACAAAAGTAAGGATTACTTTTAACGCTTAGCAAAACTTGTGTTCGGAGTATTGCTTCCATCACCTCTTGCATTCATCCATCCGGTGTAGATTCTGGATTCCATCCATCCATCCATCCATTTTCTACCGCTGGTCCTGTTAAGGGCCTTGGGGGGGGGGGGGGGGGGGGGGGTTGGAGCCTATCCCAGTAGCCTTCTAGCTTGAGGCGGGGTTCACCCTGGACAGGTCACCAGTCCATCGCCTGGCCAACACACATAAACAGACAACCATTCACACTCACAGTCACACCTACAGTCAGTTCAGAGTATTAATCAGCCTCATCCCCTCTTGATGTCTTTGGACTGTGGGAGGACAAAGATTTGTCTGGACTCCATCTTTTTTTAAAGCACCAGTGTGTCTAAGATGTAGTGACATCTAGTGGTGGAGTTTAAGATTGCAACTAGTACTGCACGATTTGTTGGAAATGTCATTTTGCCGTTATTGTGTACATGTTAATAATTAAATGTGGTATCATGAGTCAGAGAAAAATGCACAAAAATTACATTTTGAAATGTGTATTTCTCAACTCTCAAATATATAAATTTAAAGTAGCATATAAAAAATTGTTTTCAAAATAATGTTTTATTAACTTGCATAAATAAAAATGTTTTTACTTATTAAATACATGTCAAATTATGTTTGCAAAACTTGTACAATACTTAATTTTTTTTTTTTTTTAACGGTTGTGTAATTGCATAAGCTGTCATTGCTATTGTGATTCACCAGCACTAATTGCAACATGTAGGAGAACCTACGGTGGTTTGCAGGATACTTCATGTTTGTCCTACATTTGTCATAATTTAGCATCTCAAATTTTATTTGTCCCTGGAGGGAAACTACGTTACTGGAGCTCCGCATCACGCCACTTTTAATCCCGTGTATAAATATCCCCGCTGCTTATATGATGTGGATTTAGTTTTGCCTTAGACTAAATAATTATGGTTTAGCTGAGTGACAATCCAGTCATTCCATGTAGACCCTGGAGTACACTTGCCTTGTTGGAAAACACTGATGGACTATTCAGTATACAGTATATGTGAAAGGGAAACAGAGCACCAAACACCAACTCACATGTCAATCATTATAACCTTCCTTCGCAAAGGAAAATCTCTCTTGGCAATTTCTCTCATTTTGAATATGATAATGTGCAAACAAGGGAGGAAAACAGTCTCTTAGGAGCTACAGATGCACCGCCAGCAGTTTCTCCATGAAATGGAAATTCAATTTGAAACTAAATGATGCTATCAGAAGTGTTAAACCAGAGACACATGAGGAGCTCAGATGGCACTTGAAATTTGAATCTCAAAGAAAAGAATCTCAATATTTCAATGGTGCTCACTGTAATATGTTGACTAAAGTTGTAGATTCTTTTGTTTGCTCACATTGGTCATCCAGTCTGTTTAAACAGCATAATTGTTCCTTTAGAAATTAGACTTGACTTATGATAACAGTTGAAGTACAGTTTTCTTATTTACCTTCCATTTGAAGCTGCTGCCTCTGCTAATACTAGCTATGATAAAACAATCCTAACGTTTATTAATAATACACAAAAAAACACTTCCTCTACATTACATATCACTAATTATTACTGGATTGGGCATTGTAGTATTTTTTTTTTCTTTTACTGTGGAGTGAATATTTTCATTTTCTTATATATAGCTTTGACCACCTGAGGGTGCCAAAGCAATAGCAAGCCCAAAGAAAACACACTCACACTCACTTGGACACACAGTGGTGGAATGCACCGGCGTTCCTCTTAGTTTTCATGCCTTGCTGCTCTCTGAACAGTTTTACCTCATCTCTCTCTGCTGGATCCCCTAGATGACGTTCCGCTTCCCAGCAGCTTGGCTCACCATGTTTGACGCCGTGCTCATCCTGATGCTGATTCCCCTTAAGGACAAAGTGGTGGACCCCATCCTAAAACGACGTGGCCTGCTGCCTTCCTCTCTGAAGAGGATTGCAGTGGGGATGTTCTTTGTTATGTGTTCAGCAGTGGCAGCGGGTGAGTGCATAAACAGACAAAGTTGGTCACGCAAACACCAAGGAAATTTTAAGTGTGTTTTCTGTTATAATTGCCAGACAGGCCGTAGTGAAGGCCCACATCACATCTTAAATTTAATTGTGCACTGGCAGACCTTTGAAACACCTCACCAATGGTTGCACAAATCTGGCACACAGTTTATTGAGTATTTAGCCATCTTTTACATGAGCCTGGATTTTATATATTTATTTTTTAAATATGATTAAAAATGGCCTTTGCTTTGTGGCTTATTTTCTCGCACTCAGCGGATGGCCTGTCACAATTGTCGATGTATCAAAACATCTCTCCACCTGGCAAAGAGAAAAACAGCTCCAGAGGTTTTTCTTTCCTCCTCCCCCTGTAGAGCACAGGGGGAGCTGTGGCATCTCACTTTTTCGTCCTGAATGACTGCACCCACTTGCAGCGCTGCCGCTCAGTTCATTTCAGTCTCTGCTTGTGGATTATCTTCGACGGCTGAGCGTGGCCTGTCAGTAGGTGCTGCTGCATTGATACATCCAGGCTAAAATGTTTTGAGAGATGCAAGCCTGAAGAGGGAGGAAAGCAACCCACACATAGTATTTTCAGCGAGTACTTCCTTTTCTCCTCTCTCAGAGTCAACACATGTTCGACATGTAGGATACAAACACGTTCTGTTTAACATGCATTGAATCAGATTTGACAAATGTGAAGGAAATAACCCATTATGATAAATGCAGTATCATCATGAATAAATTCTTAAAATACTAGTTACAGGTCTGATTACTCCAAAATATTTTTGAGTTCAGACTTATAAGCTGTAAATACACTGTCAAAGGAAAAATTTACAAGCAGGGTGTGAAAGTTTGAGAATATTTTGATGGTCAAGTTGGAATGTTATTGATGTCAGCCCATCAAAAACACCTTTCTTTCCGTGAGAGTGGTGAAGCGCAAGGTCTATTAACCAACTCTTGCATGTCTACTTTTCAGTTTAAAGTCATATTTTCCTTTGCGAGGACATGAGCATTCCCAGATGGAAAGGTGCTCTAACATGTTGATGTGTGATGTTGAAAAGCTATTGAAGTATCTACTTTTCCATTTGGCTCATTGAAAGACTGCACCCCTTTTCATACGAATTCAGGCAAAATAAATTCTGAATATTGCAGAAAGCAATTTGAGGTCCTGGGAGTGGAGAGAAAGGGTTTACGATGGTGCAGTGATGTGGGAATTGGTCATAGAACAGTGGCTGAATACACAACGACTGTGCAACCGGGTCTTGACCTGGATTTTAAAAGTCAATTTGAACAACAAGATCAGATCTGTACAAAAATGTGCATTGTGCTATTGAATAATCATAATATTTGAAGAGTGTCATAGATATTTCAATATTTATTCAGCCATTAATGATTTGCTCTGCGTGAGTGCTGCTTACTGGCGGTCTTTCCTTGTGTCACATTCAGTCAGTGCATTGATTCCTGCCTCACACTATTTTGAACTGCATTTCCCTCGGTGAGCCCACTTTGTGTCCATAGTGCTTGTCTGCATGTGTCCACCGGCTCAATCGGGCTGTTGACAAACGGATGGTTGCGAATGATTAAGTGTGGCATCCTCTGCCCAGAGAATAGCCAGTCCAACACATTTAATTGTCAGCCCACCACAACATTGGCTGCTGTTCAGAGCTCAAATCGCTTTCATCACCATGTGCAAGAAATGTGCAGGAATTTGTCATGATAGTGTTGCAGTGATATTTCACTGAGTTTCATGGTGCTTCATAGTGAGGGGAGCAGGACCTCCCATGCAGTGCAAAGGGACAACTGAAAACACACTGTCATGCAATGACAGCGGACGATTTCTGATCCCGTTTTATATGTGTATAAAGGTTTCAGACGTCAGTCCCTCACCGGGGCCGCCGCGCTACAGCTTTGCTGATATTGCTTTTGAAGTGTTTTTTTTTTTTTTTTTTTGCATGGTTTATCACTTTCTCTTAATCTGCTTTGGTCGAAGCTCAATGTCATTTAGGTGTCCAAAGAGCGAGAGCTGAGTTGTCAGGATCACACTGGATTGCCTGATGTGTGATGAGGGGGGGAAAAAAGCAAGGTTGTGTGTTTGGAGGAAGACTTGCTCTGGGCCGCTCAGTGGCCACACTGCCTGAGATGGACGGCTGGTATTATAGGATAGTCGGATTACAAGGCTACAACTCCTCTCAAATAGAGCATTAAGTGTAGTTATGATAGGAGGCTGTCTCTGGGAGTTATCTGAAATAGCTGCTGGTTACATGATAATAGCTATTGAATAAAGCTTTTAGGAAGCAGCAGTGGTTGATGACAACTGCTCGGCTCTTTCTATTGAACGGTCTGCACTCTTCCACTACTAATACGGAAGCATGCAGATGTGGTGGAGTAGCCGTCAAACCAAATCCCTAATTGACTATAAGTGAGTCCTGTACCGCGCAGTGTTGGGCTGTGTGTGTTCTTGACTGTTCTGGACATCACGTGATTTAATTGTCACACAGGTCTGGAGAGCTAATTTGTGCGTGTGTGTGTGTGTGTGTGTGTGTGTGTGTGCGTGCGTGCGTGCGTGTGTGTGTGTGTGTGTGCGTGTGCGGAAAAAAAATGTTTTTTCTGTCCAGGTATTTTGGAGACCAGACGCCTCGAGATCGTCAAATCAGAAGGTCCCATTGAGCAGGTGCTTGGCAACGTTATCTACTACGCAGCAGATTTAGCCATATGGTGGCAGGTGCCTCAGTATGTGCTCATAGGAATCAGCGAAATATTTGCCAGCATTGCAGGTACAGTTGTTTGACATCTGTATAATTTTGCCCTTGTTAAGCTCTGTGTTTAGGTAGACATTATAATTAAATGTCTGCATGGTGGGATTGAGTTTTTGTAGCTTATTCTCATAAGCAGAATGCACTGAAGACTAATGTGTAAACACTTTTTGAACAGCGTTTGATTCATTGCCAGGCTGCTCCAGCTTCATCTGTTTGCAGGTTGTGGTTCAAAGCAAATAGTCCAGGATATCGATCTGTTATTGATTATCTTGATTTTCCACAGCGCTGCAGGACATTCTTCACTAATGGGACGTTTTATGAATAAAGTGTGGATAAAGTAAGCTCTTTGGATTGAAATGATAAAGAAAGCTCTGATTACTCAAACCAGTGGCCAGTTTCACAAGAAAGTTATTCCCCCATTAGTTGTCAGAACAGATGGGCAATAAAGAAGATAGATACATAGATATGTCTAGTACTGTAGTGTATATCCCTGACCTAAACTTCTCATCTCAGTGTTCTATCACCCGATGTTTGAGAATTAAATAACTGTCAGTTGAATTATGATTGATAGATCCCAGACTGCCCGATCATCACCACACTCTCGCACTCAAGAAAGATAATGCATAAATCTTGCATACATAGATTTTATTACCAATTATTGATGAGCGTGCTGATTGTCCATAAAGGCATTCATTTCAATCTAATTTTCAGATAATTATCAAGGTACCTACTGTTCCATTTACCTGTAATCCAAACAGGCATAAATGACCTGTAAACTTCTTTGGAAGATGCTTAAACCCCCTCTATTGCAGGCGTTATACTCCACTGGGATGACTGCAGTGTTCTCACTCGTCCTGCTCCGTCACGTTGACTGGCTGGTTTTTTTCACAGTCTGCTGAATGGTGTCTTGTTAATGCAAGGAATTGCGGGACTATCTCCTGTTCTTTCTGAAAGGACGGTCCAGTTTATCCTTTGTGAAAGGAGATATAAATGAAAACATTGCAGCATCTCTTATCATTGCTTCCACACAGATACTTCCAGGACATTTGACTCAGGAAAGTTTCTCTAAAAGACTGTTTGAATGCACCCGCTAACTGAGTCTGAGTGGTTTGAAGTTTCTGTCCTGTGTCCCTTTTTGTACTTTCAAATATCTGTATCATGCACCCAATTAGAGTCTGTCTTCAATGAAGCCCTACATTTACTGGTTCCATGGCTACAACAGCTGTTACATTACAAAACAACATAGTATTTTTATTATGAAGACTACCCAGAAAATTAAACAATATCCCTGGACAATTTTTGGAATATTTATCTAGCATTTAAATCTTTTCTTTGAAAGAGATACAGATGAGCCTCAAGACAAGTATGTCATCCGTCAAAAGCAGTTAACCAGTCATGGACTTCAATCATGAAAGCCGTTCATGGTTTACTGTAAACCGGTAATAGAATATGTTAATTGCTCACCACAGAGAAAGCACCCCCGGTATGAAAGGGGGAGTTCAAATAAACATTCACAGGTATTGTTTTTGGTGTTACTTGTTGATACATGTCATGAAATAGGAACATTTTTATTGGCATTTAATTGAAAAACAACAGTCGGTCGAGAAGTCAGGTGTAATCCTCAGTTCAGTTTGCTGAATATTCAAAAAACATCTAAAATCTCTTAAATCCAATGTTTCCATATCTGCTTATTATTCATAGCATGGTTCGTACTCACTCAGTACAATTAGGGATGTTGCTATGTGACATAAAGGGTACACAAAAGCGCTAATATTTGAAAAAAATCTGTCTATATTATAACTAAAGTCTTATTTTCCATCATTTGCTACCGGTTGGATGCTGTGATTCTAAAGGCACACATTTAAAGATTGCACGAATAAAAGAATCTGCATGACTCGACATCTGGAGTAGATGAGGAAATGTTCTTTGATGAAGTAGCTCTTGAAAGTCCCAAAGACATGATTCTGTGAGCTTCCTTCTAATTCATTAGTCATTTAGAAGCTGTCTTAATTGCTGCTATTCATTGTTACCTCTATTTTACAGTAGGAAGGTTTATAATGGCGTTTGTGTCTGATTGGAATTCAAGTTTTATTGCTTGGATGACTCTTTGCTGTAAATATCATTCTGAGACAAATACTCGTCAATATGAAGCAACCCGTAATCTTTCACCGGAAACTTTGCAGTGTTTGCTTTTCTCTTGTGAAATAGTCTCCCCATTCTTTCCCAGAAACCAATTTAAAAGAAAAGCATTGAATCAAAAGTGGCCAGAAGAGTTCTTTTGTAACTGACAGCTACAAACTTCTATTTGATATGTTGTTGCTGGTATTGGCTTAAAACTGCTTTATGAGCTCACTTCCTGCAAGGGCTGACCTAAGGAGGAAATGACATTAAAATCTATTAGAGGTAACATTATATTGGTCCTTGTGAAATATAACACATTGTGTCAAATAATAGCTACAAAATTAGGTTAAAGAATAGAAACTAACCTGTTTCGCTTTATTCAAGTCTTGAGCAGCAGTGGGACATTTTTATCGATCACTCTGGGAAGATCAACGTTCATTTCTTCAGGTCGTCTCATCCTCAGTCATGGTGGTGGATTCAGGCCATGGTTGTCTGAGTGGGTTTGCGAAGACCTCTGGCCACGATTGCGCAATTCCCCTGCTATACTGGCGTGTTGCCATTGGCTCTCTTGTGTAACACGTCAGTATCCCGAGTGAAGACTGAACCATCAATGTTCACACGTTTTGTTCTTGCTACAGTGTGGGAATAGTTGGGCCCATCTAGTCACGAGGTTTTTAATGAAACAGTTATTCATCCTGTTTGAGCGGATAGTGAAATTTGTTTAATAAGCTCTGGTATAATTAAGCGCTTGAACAGAATTGCATAAACACTGGAATTTGCTCAAAACTATCAGGGTGCCTATGAAAGTCAAATCCAGGCATAAAAAAGCTACAGGGATCCTTAAAATAAACTTCTTTCCCTCCACTCTGTCCCACAGGGTTTACTTCAAGGGAAATTGGCTGACAGAATTGTGACATACAGTATGTCTGCTAAAGAGTAATATTTCCCCTTAGTCCTCTTCTCTTTGAATAAATCTGTTTAAAACCTCTGGTGCCATCAAACTTCTTCCTTGCAATCCCCAGGCTCAGAGGACAATGTGTAATTCTTTGTGCAACACACAAGTTTGTTTGCTTTCCGGCAATATGAATATGCAAAAACTTTGCAAAAATCATTCCAGACATTGTTTTAAATTATGTATTATTCGAAAAATGTTAAAGGCTAATTCCATTTTTTTTCTGCGTTGCTTTTTGGATTATTGAGTGTTTTAAAATTTTACTTTTCTTATTTAACAATTCAGCCTTTTGAGAAAGGTCAAACTGTTTGTCTTGCTTGTGGTGGAACCGTAAACATCACTTTGTATCTTGAATTATTGTTCACACTGAGACAAATGGTGATTTAACACTATGTCGTCATGATGGTTTCTTCAGAATCTTTGAACCCTCAACCTTTGCAATCCGAACCAGTGCTTGTTGCATCAAAAGGTTATTGTTGGACATGAGCGGAACTTCTAAAAGGTCATTACTATTTCAACTGAGGAATAGCTTAATGTTTGCCACGCTCTAAACTCTGCTTTTCTTGCAAACTAACACAGGTGGCTGTAAGGAAACTGTTCATCACTGTAATTTGTGCTACCAACCCCTCCAAGGAAGGTCCTAAAAGGCAAACGTATTTAACCGCAGCTCTCTAATCTCTCCTGACAGATGTAGCTATAGGGCTTCATTGGAAAAATCTCGTTTGATATGCCATGAATTTATCAATGTCAGCTCTCAGACAGACAGATCTCTAAGGAAAAAAAAAATACTTTTTTTTGTTTCTTTTCTCCCTCTTCATCTCTCTTTTTCTTCAGTCCCTTGCCCATTTTCTCAGTCCTTTTCTTTCTTTCATGACGCAGTAAATACAGAGAGATGGGTTTTCCAGAAATAACTGTTTTTGAAGCAGTGAACAGCAGAGTAGATACCCAACAATGACACCACACACCAGCACCGCCGCAGAAAATTGCTGAGGAGGCCTCAGGTCTGGTGTACAATATATTAAAATGAAAAACAGCTGTTGTTAACAAAGTCAACCATGTTACATGATGGCATAGCTTACATGCAGACAGATATTATATCCAGGTAGATGTGTTTTCATTGATTGCTCCAGACAGTATGTATGAGGCTTTGCTACACTTCACAGCATGTGCCCTTTTGTCAATGTTTTCTGCCTATGCATTCTAAAACAAATCAATGGATGTGTTGTCCTCTCTTTGTTGCAGGCCTGGAGTTTGCCTACTCTGCTGCCCCCAGGTCCATGCAGAGTGCCATCATGGGGCTGTTCTTCTTTTTCTCCGGAATCGGCTCCTTTGTAGGCTCTGGTTTGTTGGCGATCGTGTCCCTAAAGGGGATTGGCTGGATGTCTTCCCACAAAGATTTTGGTAAGAGATGCAGCTTTTACTAACTGACAACTGAAAGCTTAATGTGCTTTCTAATTAGGCAATCATTGATACGTGCTAGTTACACTTTTGTGAATTTAGAGAAAAGCTAAATATCTAAAAAAGTACTCCTGGGTTCTGAAACTAAATTTCGAACATTGTTTCCTGCACCGATTCAATCGTGAACCCAACCCTGTCAAGAATACTTGACCCCTGCAACCACATGGCAACATGAGATTATATTGTCTTTGATTTAATTTGAAAATGATGCTGTCCTCGTCAACACAGACGATTGATCACAGCGCTGTCCACACACCACCCATGAAGCTCTGCAGAGTGCATTATCGACTTATGTCTGTGTGAATGTGTAATAGAATTGTTGATATCGATTCAAAATCCAGAAATTCATTTGTGAGACATGCCTTATGTCTGTGCTGCGCTCATAGGTAGTGCTGATTCAAATCCACTTAAGAAGTTTGTAAATGAGATGGTGGTGGGGGGGTCTGTGCAGTTCTCTTGTTTTAAGAGTCTTTTCTGTAATAAATAGACATGTCAACCTTTGACAAAAGGTTTGCGTAAATCTGCCCAAGTGGTAGAATGAATAGCAAGCAGATGGATGGGCTTCCTAGCGAGAGGAGGCCCCCAACCCAGACGTGTGTTTCACTAAGCACGCGTAAATAAGCCAACACTGTAAATTGTTTACCCACCAACACCTAATAGCTCATTAATACAGTGTGCCAGCAGGTAGGGAGGAACTTTTGATGATGTTAGCACTGGAAGATGCTGGGCATGCTTCATAAATCCATCTTTTACCCAGTCTTGCTTCACTTCAGGGGCAGTTAAACTCCAGTCAGATTGCCTGTAAGACTGCTTTTGTTTTCCAAAACAAGTTATTTAAAAGGTGAACTGAAGAAATGGAACAAAACAGCCTCCTGGCCACTGATAAAAGATACATGGCACAAAGCTTAGGTATTAAGTACAGTCAGGAATCAAGCAGTGTGTTTGCGTGTCTGTTTTTCACAGTTTGTTGGATGGTAGCTCCTTCAAGATCTCATGGCTCTCTCGGTGAAATGGATGCAACTTATTTCCATAGCTGCAGGCAGAATGGTGTGCGGTAAACAGCATCTTGGGTGAGCTGTGCTTTGTAGTACTGAGCAGTACTGGCCTGAAGATAGATGAGCAACATTAATCACAGGCCGGGTGTCTGATTACAAAGCCTTGCTCCTTTTAAGTAAAGCTGCCCCCGGAGCGCTAACATGGGGATGGCGCTGCTAGTAGTCTGGCATCACACTGGGGGATGTTCAGCTCTCCTGTCATGCCATCACTGTGTCTCCACTTGCTCGCTGTAAAGCACAGTTAGTCAGTGTAGGTAGAGTGTCACATCAAGTCCAAATATTATGTTTGTCGTCATTGTAACATTCAAGGCTGGAAAACCTTCATATGGGGAAGTTGGCAGGAAGCGACACAGAAATGCCCACACACCAAATCTCCCAAGCCATTTGAGCAGTCAGCTACTGGGCAGGTCATTAGGATTTTATTGACTCGCCTCATTTGTTGAACTATGTGGGAATGACTTCTATTAAGAGGCAATTATGTTGCCATTGTGTAAGCAACTAATGGAGGCAGTGGGCAGTCAGTTCACTGTAGAACAGGTCTCATGTCTGTCTTGATACTTCGAGGGATGTGTGTGTTTTGAAAATCTTGCTGTTTGCAAATTAAAAAAAAAAGGATGTGTGAATTTGTGTGGTTGCGGCATAGATCATGGTTTGCTATGGTCTTATATGAGGAAGCGATTTTTTTAATCCAAATTTGTTCTTCTCAAAAACATGACATTAGTTCCCAGTCACATGTCACTGCACAACCATCACAGTGTTCATTAGTTAACCTTTTCTTTCTGCTTCTGTCTCAGCTAACTGCCTGTTGTCTACCCCTTTTGCATAGATTTACTGAATGATTTGATAGTACTCCTAAAAAGAGTTTACTGAGTTCCTTGACAAAGAAGAAAGCAGGATAACCCAGGAACACCCAATAAGAATAAATGGGCATAAGAAAAAAACTTTCCCTTTGCAAGAAGCCATAACTAAGTGAAGCTAATGCTCCTAATAATAAAGCAACAGTTTAGTCCCATGATGTGCTCTGTAACCTATTAGCCAGTGCTTCATTCTTAAATCAGGAGGTTGTGGAACACAGAGATTTCTGATCTGTTGGGTCAGGGGAAAGGGAAGCACACAGCACAGCACACTGACAAGGCTGAGGCGCTCGCTAGCTGTTAAAATGAAACAAGACTGAACAACAGCTGAGTGCGGCATATAGCGCTCTCTTTCTCTCTCTCTCTCTCCCTCTCCCTCTGTGCGTTACAGTTGGGACAAATGGAATTAAAGCTGTAGACTATTTACAAGCACAACAAGCAAACAGGCTAGGAAACTGAACTTGCTGACATGTCGTGTCTGTCTATCGATCTCTAGCACCGAGTCAGTTATGCTGTCCACTGTGTTTAAGAGGGATTGATGTCTCTTTATTTTTCCAAGTATATTTAAAATGCATCTAAAAAAGGCAAACTAAATATTTACAGGTAACTAACGAGAAAAAAGAATAACACATAAGGTAACATGCTTTGCAGCTGATTTTAATGGTGATAAATGAGGTGTCAAATCCAATCAGACAGGTGCTGGTCCCAATTTGGGAGGTCCCAGATTTTGTGGCAACATCCAGCACTGCTTTTGCTCAGTGATTTTGGGACACTGCTGAAAAAGTCAGTGAAAGGGGGGGGGGGTCATTTGAAATTATTGCTAAGTGTTCAATCCAGCGTCATGGATAACAGTTTTGTCGATCAAAATGTGTTAGAAAAAAACAAAACAAACAAACTTTAAAAATAATAATATCTGTGTTTGACTCAAGTGCATTACTAGCCTTCAGTTCTTGTAGCAATAAGAATCCATAATGGAATGACTGTGTGAGAAGTACATTAGGCAGAGCTGTGGTGGAAACATGTGTTTTTAAGCTTCATATGATGGTGCGCTCAAATCCCTCTGCACTTTGTGTCTTTGTGTTGTGTTTGATGACGAGTTCCTCACGGAGGCCTGGAATAAAACCGCTCATCCTCTCCTATCAAAGACAGAATGAAGCCATAAGCAGTCAGTCAAAGATCCACCTCCATTCTTTTCACAAGCGTATCCGTCACACAGAAGAAGGATTTTGTTTATTGAACGTCCACTATGTTCCATTTAATTTCCAGCCCTTTTGTGTGGGTTTCTTTCATTCAACATGAATGGCTTTTGTAAGCTGTAATAGTCACATGACAGGAAATGGCCTTTTCTTTGACCAGTGTTCAAGTCTTGAGTGATCCCCTATCAGATGTCTGGGACATGTTATGACATTCAGAGCGAGCTGACATTCGTACATCCTGCTCACGGATCACATTCAGTGAAATGTCAATGTTTTAATAGAAGCCTTTAATGTCAAAACCGGCTATGATGACAAAAAACTTATATTCACTTTGAAATGTAACTTTTGATCCAGAGATTGAGTTAACTTTGTCATCCGTCCTTTTCGAACGGGTTCGAAAGAAAGGGTTCTAAATCTTCATATTTTTGAAAAGATAAATGCTAAAGAGTTTTCGTCTTTTTAGTTGTGTTTACTTTTCAAACTTAATGCTTGGAATCTGGAGCAAAGCTTCAGATCATGCTTTCCTAGTCAAAGACAGACAGAGATGCTGACCATGTGTTTGCTGTAATTTTTGTTTGTATATCATTGTTTTTGTCATACAAATGAGATTAGAAGGACCAGCACCAATTTCATGATAGTTTTTAGCAAATTTGACATGGGGCAACTCTTGTGTGCCACAGTCTGTCTCGCTGTCGCACTCTGCCATTAATGTAGTTGGGTGTGCCTCCACTTGTTTACAGAAGAAATCACCTGAAAGTTATCAGAACAGAGCATTTGGGCCTCTGCAACATGGAAGAACTGCCACCAGTGGTTTACTTCCAGTCGTGAAGGAGTATTGAACTGGTGGATGAGATATCCAAGTGTGATGGTCTTCCCTGTTTGTAAGAGGTAGATGAACTAGAGTGGAGAAAGACTGTGGAGGAACAGATGCAAAAGGTGTTGGTGGTGGTTGTGGCTGCTCCACTCCCGACATTCACAAAGGAAGAACGCCGCTGTTTTAAAGAATGGGACTGTTATCATATCGTGTCATATCATATCGAGTCCAGCAGTGTTCAGAACAGAGACGCAACACAACACTGTCAAACTGGAAGAGACAGCCGAGAGCAGAGGGATCATAACAAGTAATCCACCGAGCAAGTAAACGAGACTTTAGTTGTAGGATCATTTCAGCGATGTCAGACAGTCTGAGCCTGTCAGTGGCGACATAGTTTCCCTGTACACAAGTCGCAGTTGTGGCTTTGTTACAGTCATAGAGCTCTCACTCCATATTGGAGCAACTGAACTTTCTTAGTCCCAGCGATCATTTTACCCCAAACACGTAGAAATTAGGGCTTAGAAATGTAGTAAGTCCAGCAGCAGGCACTTGCCAAGGCCTGAATCAGATCACCCATTGGGTTCTGATCCGTCAACCTGATGTGCGGCTTTCAGACTTTTTTTTTAAAGGGTTGGGGGGGTGGGGAATCAATAACAGGATAACGATAGTAGACCCAACTGTTTTGGTGTGTATGTCAAACATGAGAATGTGGGTGTCAATACAGATGGGAGCGTGCAGGATACACACTCTGGACGATTAAAAAACTCCAGCGAAAGTGGAGCTCTGCAGCAAAAAAGCCAATATTTATGGCTGAAACGTACACGTATCGATCCTTTTCTAATTTCATTCTGCAGCGCTGAATGGCACTGAAGGCATCAGAGCATTAAAATGTAGGGCCATTGAACTGAAGGCCTGAATCAATTGATCAATTTTCAAATGTTAAATTGATATTGACCCGTTTCATATGGACTCTGGTGGCCTGCTCAGATTCACTCGCCGGTAATTTGGCCCTCAAGTTCTATCACTCAGAGAGATGAGCTCCTGTGTTGGAGCTCTCGGTGTAATCACAATCTTGTCATTTACTAACACAGTGATGAAAAACAGGCCCTGGAAGCTCACACACGGACGTCTCTGAGAACAAAAGTGCAAAAGCCAGGCTTCCTCCACAGTATTCTACTATTCCCCTTCTTTGCTGGGAATTTGCCTTTAAAATACCTGTCAAATATTTATGGGCTTCATTAATGATTTTTACAGCAAGTCCTTGTTTAGTCTTTTGCTGCCGTAATTAGCTTTCCATATTTTTAAGAGTGCTCGGGAGCCAAGTGGGCCCTGGGGGTCGGAGGCTGAAAAGAGGAGGTAGAGCTTAACTTAATGTTTAATAATTAGAGGGAGGAAAAAACTGTTACAAAATTGAAAACCTTGCAATTTCTTATTTATTTTTTTTGCCAGTCCCCTTTTTCATTTCTCAGGTCCAAGTTGTGAGAGAAGTTTTATAATCTATAACTAGGTTGAGATCCAGTCATCTGTCAGAATAATCTAAAGGCTGCAGTCGTAACACTTTTTTTTTTTTCCATTTAAGGGATAAAAATAACCTAAATAAGGATTTGTAATGTGCCTGGGGTTGACGTTAAGTCCCGGCTATGAGCAGACTCGCAGTGTTGAACATGTTTCTGTAGTCCACTCAGTGAGTCCATATTTAACTTTTAACACTGATCGTGTACTAAAACCATTTTAGTTTCGCCCAGTATGTATGTCTTCCTGTTCATTACTCACATTCATAATTCCTTGCTTTATGTAAGCTTTACTGCTTCCTTAATTGAGACTGCAGCAGTAGACTCTTGGTTTACTATCCGTTCAAGTGAATTATCGATTGGAAATACAGGCGCTCTCACTGCAAATGCACTTCTCTCTTCCTGCCGTGCTCCCTGTCAGCCACATTGTTTTCCACTTCATGAATTATTCACACGCCGCGTCAGCTTTTGATCTCTCTCGATTTAAACCTTTGACCAGATTATGATGACAACAAAATAAGTTAAGACTGTGACACGGGTCAAAGTATTTGTCAGATTCTCCATTTGCCACTCATTTCATTAATGCACAGGCAGAACATCACAGTCGTCCGTCAGCTCTCTCTTCCCAGATCAAAGGTTTCCAGCTATATTCTGTCGATGGCCCACTGCACAACGCGCTGACAGAACAATCAGACCTGGGTGCCGCATCCTATCATTACTGGCTTTCTTTGTTTCCCCCTCAATTTCTAATTACCAACAAGAGTGTGTGAGCACACACCAGAAAGACTTTCTGGAAGTGATACTCGGGATGACATGAGTGTGATCTCCTCTGCTGAACCCCAGTGATCATGCAAAGCTCTGGGATCACTTGTTTCAATTAGCTGATCCTGCTCCTTGATCAGCAGCTAAGGAGGAGCTGTTCAATCCTGTTCAAGGACACGCAGGTTTCTGTGTTAGTCACTATTATGTACGACTTGGAATGCAGAGAGAGTTTTATTTACGGTTCCTCGCTGGGGAATATTCACTGCCTGGTTTTAGAGTTTACTTCCTGGCATTGGGCCACAACCCGTAGATACCAACATCATCTTCTCTTATGAAGGACCAGTAATTCTTCTGTTCATAATCTCTTATGTTCTTCATTGACTTCAGTATTTATAGTAAGTATTAAAGGAGTGCAAAGATTGCTACTGTACTGTGTAGTAAAAATGGATTTGATACCAGCCACCAGCTAACTTAGAATAGAATAAAACAGTCTGGAAAGGGAAGAAGAGCTCACCTGGCACACTCCAAAGGTTGCTAATACCTAAACATACAGCTAAATCACCCAAAATCGCCCCAAATTTCCTTTGAATTCAATGATGTTGTGTTTTGATTCCGTTTTTGACATCTAGCAACAGCTCCTTCTGCAGCAGGAAACAGCTGGTCAGTCATGTGACCACTCTTATTTGCAACATTGGTGTCCATCCTTCCTTTCCTGCATGTACCTCTTTTTGTTAAAAGCAAAAACAACCACAAGCAAGTGGAAGTTTGCAACAAAACTGAGGATGTTTTCTCAAATTTTACCATTAACCTTTTCTGAAGTGCTACTTCGAGATACGTGGATGGAAACCAGACTAGATGGATATTGAGAGAGGAAGTGGATGGTTGTGATGGAAGCTAACACCGCCCTTATTAGCTGCTGGTCATTCATGTAGTCACTGTAATGCTGACTGTAATTTAATCATCACTGTAAGCATGAAGGACGTCTCAGTAGAACCAAACTGTGGCTCCCCGTCCCCACCTTTTCCAGGTGAGTGCCTGATAGGGTGCAGCACCCTGCTAACCCTCACAGCAACGTGTATTTTTCATATCAGCAGAATCTGCTGCCACGCAGAACAATGACAGATGTCTGCTTTAAACAAAAAATTTAAAATGACGAAATAACAAAATGCAGTCAGTATGGAACAGTCCTGTTTTAGTTCATAAGCACCATCATGTGACAAAGGCAGACGTGGAATTGAGAATTGCTCTTATATGTAATAAAAAATCCAGCCAGCTTCTCTTCTTCTGCCTCTTTATTCAACGTGACACCTATACATGGGGAAGCTAGTGGGAGCCTTCCCAGGACGTGGCATTGACTATGATGTAGCGTGGAAGCTAACAGTGTCTCTGTCCGCTAAGTGAGGCTGAACTTTATCTGGAGCCTGTCCCATCAACTCAGTACATGTTGCCCCAAATGCTGTCGCGTCAAAGGGCCGGTTCACCAGCAAAGAGCATCATCGCATGATGTTATCACACTCATGATTCTGCAGCAGCCTGAAATGGTCAAAGAGGACGAAAGCTGCTTTTATTCCAATCAAGTTGTCTCTTCAGTGGAACAGTGGGGGCGATGAAATTGTCATTAGCGTTGCCCTTCATGTAAAAACTGCAGCTCTGCAATAAGGAAAGGATTTGTTTAGAGCTTTCCTCTCGAGTTTGATGGCTGAATGAGGACGACCACTTCAATCAAGCATGCAGCGAATGCAAAGACAGGCTGTGTTTAAAGGCTTGAAACACAGAAACGCTTTAAAAATGGGTGATGAATGTCAAGAAGTATAATTAGTCAGTTTTGTATTGCTTGAAAGGTACTGTTTGTGCTCCGGTTTCTCTGTGTACAACTCAGACTTGTGTCCCTGGAAATCACAGAGGAAGCATCAGTTTATTTTCTGCTCCTTTTTATTGTGCCTTTTTCCCAGGAGGAAACAAACCTTCCCTTTAATATTGATGAAAGACTTGCTGGGACAAATCACAGCCAGTGTTGCTCTGGTAGTTGTGATACTTTAGTCATCAATACTCAAGGCAGAGTTGTGAGGTCGACTGTCTTCACTGAGGCAGTCATGACAGACTTGTGTTTACCTGCCATTCTCAGTTCAATCCCGCGTCTTGTGTCTGGTAGAAGCAGCTGGTGGTCGTCTCCTTTGCCTTTGGTGTTCTTGAAACATGGAGTGGAGCTGCAACCCTCTGAAAATGTCACAGCTCTTTTCTTCCTGTTGTTTCCATATTTGTCACGCTACTCGCTGTGTTTGTCATCTAAAAGTCTGTCTCGTGTCTCAGTCTCGATGTGTTTGCTCTCTCTAGGTAACATCAACGACTGCTCCCTCCACTACTACTTCTTTCTCCTGGCCGGGATTCAGGGCGTCACTTTGCTGGTCTTCCTCATCGTCTCCGTCAAGTACGACAAACAGCGGAGCAGAGCGGGAAGCCAACGGCACAGGCACGTCTCGTCTTGACCCCGACATGCTGCCGTCACCACGCCTGCCTTCTCCAGTCCAAAGAGCCTGTCCTGTCGGCGCAGACTGATCCAAGCCTTCCTCAGAGGACACGTACGTGTGTGTCTGTAATTTTAAGTTTTAGATTGTGATCGGGGAGTCTTCATCCTTTTTTATAACAGTAATGTTTATACATCAGGAGGAGGAGGGACAGGTACCACGGGAGCCGTCTGTTTAATCTCTTCTTCCGTGCTCCTTCTCTCCTTCCTGTTTACTCTGTTGACGTTCTTCGATCATTTGCACAAGACGTGAGAAATGGCGCCGCTAAAAACAAACACCCATTTCATGATTTATAGTCTACTTAAGTTGTTTTCATAGTCCGATTTTTGTCTTTTTTTTTTTTTTTTTTTTTTACTGTTGTATGTTTTGAAAGATGTTTTGCTAACCACTAACTTGTACTACACATCGGTACTTCGTGACATTAAAATGATGAATCTGTGTTCTGAAATTGGGCTGTTCAAGGTTTAAAGCTACTTGAATGTTTTTGTTTTTTTAATTGTAGTATTGGTCTGGCAGAGAGCTTTGGATGTCTGTGCAGAAATTCATGGTCACTTTTAATCTTCAGATAAAATGGAGCTTTTGATTGAGAAGATCCCACAAAAAAAACGCACATTTTCCCCATATTTCAATATGTACCATATTGTTCTCAGTGCACGTGATCGTGGTCTGTAAATCTACTCTAAATCCACAGACATCCCCATACATGAATAATAACACCTCAGAAAAGATCAAATAAAAAAAACAAAACCCTCCATGACTCCTTTTATGTTATTTTTGGCTGAGCCGAGTCCGTGACAAACGACTAATTAGCAGCTAACATTAAACTGGAAACCTTCATCTCTTAAGACATCTACTCGTCTTTAATCATTGTAAAACTCCCAACGTAACAAGGATTCAAAATGCACCTTAACTCACATTGCATCTCTATTTTAGACATTCATAGTGAAGTAACTGTTGATTAAAGGATAAACGCTGTTTCTTGTCAAACTTTTTTGCGGTGGTTTTTTTACGACTGCTCCTTTGGCGGATAAAATTAACAAAGCTTCTGTATTATTGTTGTATTTATTCACTGTGATTTTTTTTTTTTTTTTAGCTCCATGCTTTTAATGGAAAAAAAAACAAAACTGTTGCCAGTGTGTGATTCTTGAAACTATATAACTATAAAAATACAGCACAAGACACAGAATTCCTTAACGGTGAGAAATCTCTCAGGACTTGAATTGTGCCAGAAACTCTCCAGGAAATGTCAAACAGCCTTTCAGTACTGAGAAGCTTATTTTTAGAAGCTTCTTAGACATTCGAGTTGTGTTGAATTATGTGAATAAATGGACATTTTTTGTTTTGTTTTACTGCATTGTAAAGACTTGGGTTTGTCGTCTCTTACAGCGTCTCTTAAAGTTTACTTTCTCGTTCTGTACTGTTTCCGTAATGCCACAGAACCAGAATATTGTTCTCTGATTAAATTTGTGGTCATTAAAATATTGCTAATTGACAGCTGGGTTTGGTGTGGTTTTACTTTTTCAAACAAATGACTTGCAAATCTCTTATTTATGTATTTTCCGTGTGTGTGTGTGTGGGGGGGGGGGGGTATTACAGAGAGAGAGAGAGAGATTAAGTGTGAAGTTGATGGTGCAGCTTCATCTTTAGACGGAGTCAGGCTGGGAAACGCATCAGTGTGTTAAGACCATAAAGTTTTGAAAAGTGCCGTTTTAATTTATTTAAATTTCCTTAATGGATGATAAAGGGGTTGAATGGCACTTGGAGGTTGTTGCCTGCTTTTTTTTAAATCCGTTCATTAATCTGTAATCTGACAGGAGACAATAGCAACTGCAGATGAAACTTCTTCTTTTTTTAGATTCTGAATCAATAGAAATGTTAATTAGCACCATGATGATTTGCGCTGATCAGTTCTAAAGGTTCAGATATTGATTTTTTTTAAATTTATTTTTTATTTTCAGATTTTGATTTAAATAAGTCAATGGCACTCAGGGGTTTTATTTCTCAAACGCATGGAAACCACAACCGCCACTAAATTCCTATACTTCATTCTTCGCTGCACCTCAATCCTGCTCACTACATGCCAGTTTTTTTCATAGCAATAATCATGATTGATGTCAATATTAACTCATCCTACATGTCTAAAGCTTCAAGCCAATCTTAACCATTTGAAATGAAGACACAAATTAAGCACAGTTTCATTTAATACTAACTTTATTGCTGATATTTGAGTGCAAAAAGTCAAAATGTAAAAAAAAAAAAAAAAAAAATCGGGAAACTTCACGTCAGTGTGAAACAAATATCCAATCAGGACTTCTTTTCATTCTGACAAAAATTCTATGCTAATTGTTGCGCTTTGAATGAATGACGTAAACCTTCTAGTGTTGCTATGGAAACCGGCATCTTGAACAGAAAACACAGATTTTTCTGTCAACTAATAACAAGCTATTCATTCTCACTCTCACACTCTCAACGAAATCAGTGTTTGTATAAAGTAAATGTTAGTGCCCTACTTTTATTCTTTGTGTATTTATCGACTCTCTCTTCTGTTCATGACTGCTGTAAACAAACATTTTACAGCATCGGAAAACATGAACATGGAGTGAAAGCCCGTTATCACATCTGTGTTTTGAATCCCAGAATGCGCCTGTAAAGGGCGCCACGATGCTTTCATGACTGGGGTTAGGCTTTGACGGGTTTAAGGCCGACTCAAAGCGGAGCGTCTAAATTATTTATAGTACCAAAAACACACCCTGTGGCAGGCTGCTCGGAATACGGCTGCAGTCCTGATGGGAATGCAACATATTTCTTCGTAGTTCCATCAGAGACAAACTGAAATCAAGACGTCATCGCGGATCACTCTTTAACACGAAGAACCTCCCAGCCAGGAGGCAGGGGGAGAGGAGAGGGCCATTTCCTGTTTCATTTGGTCCAAGAAGCCACGCAGCCGTGACAGAGCAGACAGCTTGATGTTAGGAACCAACGCAGATGCCTTCGGGTAATAATTCTAGCGTGGCGGCTTGTTTCTCATGTTGAGAGGAAATTCCGACCCATCCGAGCATTTATGGAGGCAGAATAGTGAGGCAGTAACACTGAGATATATAGTTTTAGTCCTGGCCCCCCAATATTTTAGGTTGATTTATTGGGCGGGATTTAAACAACAGCAAAAACACCTCCTGCATGCATAGTCTTTCTCCTGGAGCACGCTCTCCATCAGCCCCTGTGACTCCTACGGCCTTCCACTTCGATCGCATCACTGGATTTTCTAATTTCACTTTTCAACAGCTGTTCAATAGTCCTGGAGAGTTTCAAGTCTGCATTCCAAAATGAATGAATTTGAAAATAGTAAGGCATTAAGAAAACAATGCCACAATTCACCAGGAGTAGTTAAAGTGATACTTCACCCAATATCGTACAATAATTCTTTCAGGTGCTCACTGTGTCACACCATATCTAGAACTGGTAGAAGAGACCATGTCTCTCCTGTTCTGCTTTGCTTCCCTGTCAAATTCAGCATAAAATTCAAAATTCTTCTTCTAACATGAAAAGTCCTGAACAGTCAGGCTCCTTCATACCTGACAGAGTTCATAGTCCCGATTACCCAGCTAGAACCCTTCACTCCCAGGATGCAGGGTTACTGATGGTTCCTAGAGTTTCTACAAGTAGAATGGGAGCCTTCAGCTATCAGGCTCCCCTCCTGTGGACCCGTCTCCCAGTTTCAGTCCAGGACGCAGACACCCTTCCTACGACGAAGAGCAGACTTAAGACCTTTCTTTTTGATAAAGCTTATAGTTAGACCTGGCTTAGACTAGCCTTTAGATATGCTGCTATAGGCTTAGACTGCCGGGGATCTCCCATGATGCTCTGGGTTTCTCTCTCCTCCTATCTGTCTTCCTGTGCCCATTCATACATCCCTGTTACTAACTTGACTTCTTCCCTGGAGCCTTTGTGCTTCCCCAGCTCCCAGATCTCTGACTGATGCGGCTGCTGGAGGGGGCTGCGGACCTGAAGAGTCTCAAGCTGCCATCGGTCTTTGTACCAGTGGTACTCATACTAATATTAGCACTTGAATGCTCATCTTACACGAGTTGATTGCTTAAGTAGCTGGTAGATGTTACTGTTGCTGAAAGTCTCATGAGATAACTTTTTTTGTGATTTGGTGCAAATAAAACTGCCCCGATTTTTGACTCCAGTGGACAGAAAATGCTAGCTGTGTGTAATTAGCTTGAGGCCAATGATGCAACACAGCCGCCAACTACACCCAACAGCATATCTGACCAAGAATAACTGTTTACAAACTCTCAAGTACATCATTCAGTATAATCCACGTGTTCTTTGTCCAGTTGTTTGCTCAGTAATCCACAAATGAGCTGGATTACTGAGCAAACAACTGGATAAAGTACAGTAAAGTGGATTATACCAGACGACAAGCGTGAGAGTTTGTAAAACTATGATTTTGGACAGTTTTGCTGTTGTTAGCCAGCAGTTGATTTTAGCTTCAAGCTAAATGTTTGCGGCTGGCTCTTCCTGCGTTCTGGAGTGACGAAGAAGCGATGCAGCAGTGACAAAACGTGTGAGCTCAAGACAACTATTTGTGTGTGCACGAAAGTCAAAATAACCATTTTGGGTGAAGCAACATTTCAACCCTGCCCATCTTTTAAGTCCAATCAAACGGTTTTTGTGCCCCCTTTCCATCCACTCTGAAGGATTTTTGTTGGCATGACAGTTCTACAAAAGTGTTAAGCTGCTTTTAATTGTATTACTGACTCTCACCTGCGTAATGAGCGACCGGCAGATGCTCCCAAAGATGTTCCTCTAGTAATTGGAGGATTAGGAAGTATCATCTCATATTAATTAAGATAAGCTAATGCAGACACAATGTTTAAGAAAACCGCCTTTCTCTGTGTACTAATCATCAGCATGGACATGGACCTAATTATCTTATCAGAGCTGTCTTTGTTCGTTGGCGTCCCGGAGCCTTTTCTGTCGTACAAGAGAGGATTGATGTGTATCAAACACCAAATGAGGACGGAGACACGTGCAGAGCCTCGTACCGTCTACTGCTCCACAAAGTAGTCCAGCGCTTTCTGCTGGATTGAACAACAGCAGGTTAAGGATGTTCGCTCAGACAGATGATCTGTGAAATAAGCAACCGTAAAATGCTTTAACAGTGTACATCCATCTGGATTTACTGCACCAGCCTTGGTTATTATGTGCAGGAGCTGTGGTTTAGAGCGTCTTATTTGTACTGAATGGGACTTGACTCATATAAAACAGTACAGGCATGGAGATAAATCTCTCTCGGTCACGCTGGGGAACACCATTCGTGCCAGGTGGATGTTGGTAGCCCTCTGACCTTCTCTTGTTTTCCAGCAGGCAGAGAAACGCCCAGGCTTGTCTCAGGGAGCTGGCTGCCATGTTTCTCCCTGTGCAGGCCCCCCCCCACTCCTCCAGGACCAATATATCTAAATGACATGGCTGGGTACTCACCTCATGCTGCTGTAGGGCTTCGCTAGCAACTCCACTTGTTTATTGCCTTTGGGGTTTTGAGTCATGAATATCCTTCTGGAGTGCATATATTCATGTGTGTGTGTGTGTGTGTGTGTGTGTGTGTGTATCAGTTATGATGATTCATCCCCACCCAAATAGCCTCACATGACTCAGATCTGTGTTTTCTAGCTTTAGTATCAAGTGCGGCCAGTTTACATCTAAAATGCTGTTAACTTCTTTTTCTTTTGGGTCTGTAGGACGAAACCCACGAAGGCAGAAAGGTTGACACCCAGAAGCTGTGAGGTGACAGCACTTAAACCACTGCACCGTCCCCATGGAGAGCACAAACAAACTGTCCAGTAAATAGAAATAAGGCGGATTAGGGCAATAAAATATTGCGGTAAAATATCTAGATCACACGAGCTGATGTGATCAAAGTGCCACCACATCCCCTCGTACATGAGCCACTGTGGTGCTTCATAGGTCTCCAGATGTGAGAGAACAGAAAAAAATCTCAGGGTTTTAATGTGAAAGAGAAATGCAAAAACTACCATTTCAACTAAAATCCCAGTCCTGCAATACCTGCTAATATAATCACTTTTTTCTTTGCATATCACTCAGCCCTGACATGCAGTGAAAAGGACAATAAAAATGTTTCCTCAGATATACGTCTGTTCGGCTGCAGGACAGTGTGACAAATGGCTGCTGTTTATATATTACAGCCCTTGTGGAAACCTGCTGCCAGCACGGTGCCTAAATCACTGCAGGGTTTGCTGGGCAAAGCTGTTTTTCTCAGCACGTCCTTCACTCCTTCTCTTGGTTTTGTAGGATATCTCCATGATATGCTTGAGAAAGAGACTGAAGGAGCAAGAACCAACACGCGGCAACAAGGAGTCACGTTCGAGAGCTCATTTCACATCTGTGGCTGAAGATCTCCAGTCGGACCTTCGACTGCTCTGATTTACCTCCTCCTTGATGGAAAATGTCAAAATGCCCAAATAACACACTAAATTTGGACTGCTTATTAAAGAAAGAACTACGGAGAGTTTTAAGTTTTAGTTTAAGAACAACTAGAAATATTGCACTGCCGTTGAATGTTTTCAGTTCATCCTCGAGTCCTAGTGGACATTGGTGATAACGCTGAGAAGAAAAAAATCCCTTGCTGAGAAATTCTGCACATGTGAGATGACCCTGACCTTTAATCACCAAAATCTGTTCAATGTATCTTTCAGTCCCAGTGAGTGATTTGAGGAGTCTGGGGAAACATCCCAGCTCTGTTCATCTGCAGGAAACTGTCTGCAACCATCATTTTTTTTAAACCGAGAACAAAAGCCTTCAATTTCCGTGGGTTCAGACTTCCGCTAACAAGCACAGGTATGACTGAGGCTGGTTCTAAATGTTGTGCAGTGTTACCTTTCAAATGAATCCAAAATAATTTTGATGGAAGTGAGCCTACTGGGAACAGACAAAAGAGAGTGAAAAGCAATGAAAATTATACTCCCTGGTTGATTTTACAGTAATCTGAAGGACTGATTGGCCAACCTGGATCAATTCAGCGAGAGATTATCATTTTGGTTCTTAGATTAGGGTCAAATTGAGACAAGACCAAGACAAAGCAGAGATCTTAATTTGAATTTTCCTTTCCTCTAAGCAGTAGTCCATCGAGACCTGCACAGGCCAATGAGTTAGTCCATACAAGTTAAGTGGTTTTTAGTGATTTCTTCTGTGCAATTCCACCAGTGGTTGATATTCCTGCAGATTAATCTAATCAATCCTACATCCATGGTGTGATTACTCGAGTGAAAGGCTCCAAAACATGCACCATTTAGTCCTGCGCAGGAAACTGTTAGCTGATGTTGCTTTGCAGTAGACGAGACGATCATTAAGCTACCAGCACGTCTTAACTTCCACAGTTAACGCGGCATTTTTATTGTTCAGGCTGTAAAGAAAAGAACGAGTTTGGAGGTCGTTTTCAAAGAGTTACATTGCAGGTCTGAGAGAGAGCTGGCAAAAAGTCACACAAGGGTGTGTGTGTGTGTGTGTGTGTGTGTGTGTGTGTGTTTGATCAGGAGGGTGTTTATTGTCCATATCAGTAAAAACTGGCCTGATCAGAGTTTCAGGCTGCCCTCGCTGCTCATTTGCTGAAAAACTACGTTGAACTGATTTAAAAATGAATTGAAAGGAAGCAACATAAATCAAGCAGTGAATGAATTGGAAATTGCAATCAGAGACCACAGGGAGCACAACTTACCATTAGTGAGTTTGTTAGTCTCACATCATCAATTTAATTAAAAATCCATTTGAGATGGAAGCCTGGGGAAAGTTTTTTTTTTCTTTTCTTTTCTTGGGATGTCAAGACATAACCAACCAAAATAAGTGTGGAGTCTTCCTCTTTCAAGAGTTGGATCTTCACATTTCCGGTGCAACATCACAGCAGGTACACCATCTAAACCTGGAGCCGGGGGGTGAAGATGGTGGGACTTTAATGGACGAGTGTTTTATTCTTACCTGAAGCAGCTGAAGCCCCGGACGATGGTCAAAGGAAGAGTGGCGGTGGTATTTTAATTACACGGGACCCTCCATCAATCACGCCCCCTGCGGCTGACAGTTTGAGTCCTCCCAGACCTGCTGGGCTCTCCTCGCCCTTCACACTCCACAAGCGGAGCCCAGCTGCTGTTGTCCCAGCAAACACACACACACACACACACACCCACACACACACACAGTGGACAACTCTAATGCCCTGCAGACACTAATGGAGCCACAGAAGCAGCAAATTCACACAGGAGAGAGCAGATCGCACCACAGGGAAGAGAAATCAAGACAGATGTGAAATTGAGACAAAGAGGTGTTTTCTATTTGTGTGTGTGTGTGTGTGTGTGTGTGTGTGTGTGTGTGTGTGTGTGTGTGTGTGTGTTTTTTCAGGCTACATAGTCAGTAGCTAAACTAGCAATTAAACTATTTATTCGGAGCATGGATGCTGTGTTTCCACAGATCCACCAGAGCCCCAACCGCCGCCTGCATCGCCCCCCCCCCCCCCCCCTCTTATTCCCTACTGTTACACTGGCCTGCACTCCCCTTCCATGAACCAGTCTGCCATCCAGTCCCCCATCAAGCTGGCTTGCTCTCCCTGCCTCCCCTTCCAGAAGCTTCCTTCTTCAACTGTTATTAACATTTCCGTGTTTCTCACATTCTGCATTGTAAACTGTTTTCTTGTCTGTAACAACATCGACTGCACGTCTGTCCGTCCTGGGTGAGGGATCCCTCCTCTGCTGCTCACCCTGAGGTTTCTCAGATTTTTCCCTGTTAAAGGTTTTCTATGGAGTTTTTCCTCAGTCGATGTGAGGGTCTAAGGGCAGAGGATGTTGTTATGATGCCATGTGAAGCCCTTTGAGACAAACTGTTGGTGAAAACGGGCTCTACAAATAAAATTGCCTTGCCTTATTTTCATTAAGATATTCTATGCTGAACAGGGCAGCAAAAAGGTGCCACTCAGACGTCCAGCAGTCCTGGTTGATCTACTCACACAGGAAGATGTGAGTGTTGAACCTCGTTCTGATTTAAGAATCTAAATATCAAACCCGTTTAAAATGATGAGGGTGGCTTCCATCTGGATCTGGATCTGGATCCATCACCCCTCACTCAACCAGATCAGCTCGTTTTTCACTAGCCTCAAGTTGGGAACAGACCTCTGACTGTTGGGAGGGCCGAATTGGACTCGATTAGCCTGCAGTGTGTGCCCAGCCTGAGGGAGCCAACACCGGTACCACAGAGAGGTGCTTCCTCAGGGAGGTCCACCCACTGAGGCCTCCCATGTGGAGCTTGGTTCCTCAGTGGCACCTATAGTAAGTAAGTTCAGGTCAGGGGTCTCTCTGTCTCCACCAAGGTGAGCTCACTGGATTTGTGATGCCATCTCTAAATCTCATAATGTGGCAGCAGAATTCCTCCAGAGGAGTCATGTGCTCGGCTGTGCTGGTCGGGTTTTTTCAGTGGAGAACATTTGCTAACTTGTGTTCTTCTTCTCCTTCCTCAAGGAGGGGGGCGTAGGTCTCTCTCTACTCTTCCATCCAGCTTAAAACTCCAGGAACCCAGCCAGAAATATTATGTTGTGAAAATCTTGCGAGATTAAGAAGGAATGAGAGTCTCTAAAACATTCATTAAAAAAAAATAATAGATCAAATATTCAACAACGTCCCCAAAACCTTCTCAGAATGATGTAGTGGACATCTTTTGTCTTAGCCAACCTACAGGAACATTAGTTATAATGATTCAGCATCTTTAAAATGCTCTTTAAATGTCTCTAAAGCATTTTCTTCAGCATCATTCAAACCTATTGTGAGCCAGTGTTGTCAGAACTGTGTCTGTTGCCTTTTGAGGAATTGAGATCTCTTTTTTGCAAAGTGGGTCATTTTTCTCTGAAAACGGCTGCACAATATGTGAGAGTAAACAGACGTTATAAAGTCGCAATGAGCTGAAACTCACAATAAAGCCCCCCCCCCCCCCCCCAAAAAAATTATCCAAGCAAGTTACACAGGGATGTGCTGAGCTCCAGATGTGATCGTATTAACAGAACTGGTGTCTGGTTTGGCGAGTGACCTCATCATCCTCCAATCTCTGGAAAAAAAGCAAATTAAATATATTTCCCTGAATGTCAAACCATCCTATAATGATCTTCATCCTTATTGTGTTTTTTTTTTTAATCCTCCTTTTCAAACCCCATTTATTGATTTGTTTTTGTTTTTGGGTGTGTGTGTGTATGTGTGTGTGTGTGTGTGTGTGTGTGTGTGTGTGTGTGTGTGTGTGTGTTAACTCAGTGTTCCAGTTCAGGATGTGTTGGATCAATACAGAAAAATAGAGGTTAAAAAAATAAGTCAGAGCACAAGCTGCTAGAATTCATTAAATAAGAGTAGAACGCCACTGAACTGTCACAGTGGTGTCGGCGAGGCCCGTTCTCTGCTGACAGAGGTGATCTGAGCAGTATTTCTAATTATACTCAGGGTAGTACTACCTTATGTTGAAGTATCCCACCTCCCATCTTTTAAGCTAATATGTGACTTTTGCTGATTAACAATCTGATCCACGCTGCAGTGAATGGGAACATTTCTCTGCTTGTGATAATAACACACACATACACACACACACACAAAAAACGCAATCAGCCAACACCACTGTGATGATAATTACTTACGCCGAGCGAAATGCAATTTTTCAGTCGACTGCCTTTGTTTGGGATTTTTTCAGAGATGGATATTATTTGGACAATTATGTAAAGAACCTTCTCCAAAAGGAAAACATTTCCCACCTTGTCTGTAATTATAACGCTTCCTCTCCCAAAGAGATTGTGAGCATACTACACACCAGTTTGCTCACCAGCATGCTCCCCATGCTTGTAGGAAAGAGGTTAACCAGACCATAATTGGCGCTACGATACGTTTATTGTCCATCGTCCCCAAAGCCAGACAGAGAGATAAACACACTTCTCTCCTGTGTGTGTGCATCAGGGAGCCATCGAGACCAGCTGACTGCTTGTAGGCTTAGTGAATGAATGGTGGAGGACTGGCAAGTTAGCATTCCTCCGTCAATCAAATACACCTTTCTCTAAACCAGTCATTGCAAATTGCAAGATATAATTTCAGCCGTGTAGAGAATAGTTTGATGGACACTTTAACACAGTTGGAAACCAGAATTTAATACTAAATTTGGCTTCAAATGATTGAAGTGCTCCAGACTGTTTTTTCTTTGGAATTCACCTCTGTTCAGGAGTCCATTGAACGATTCTCTACACGTCTACCCTGAGAACACCAACCTTCATCAGAGAAGTGGCTGAACCACTGGAGACTCCCGGATTATGATTTTAGCATCACATGCAGTGCATAGGTGGAATGGCTTTCCTGACTGAGCAGACTGATTTGATGCGTCACATCAAAAGAGAAACAAAATGTTTGGTGACAACTAAAAGGGTGATTGCTGCTACTGATCATGGCCGATTTTGTAAGTGAGGATAAAGAGGATTACTTCTGGACAAACCAAGATCCTGATAAACGATCAAGATCATTTTGAACCAGAACATACAGAAGAGGAACTACACAACTACAGACAGAGGTATGCCAACCAGCCCATCCAGCGTGCTGACTAACTAGCAGCCAGCCAGTCTGTGTGCATTTCAGCTCCATAATGCACACAGACAATGGTATCCATCCTCTTGTCTTGCTCTGGGGAGTATGGATAATAAGCAAACTTCAAAAATAGTTGCCATTTTCCTTTAAAAGCTCTCTGCTACACCGGCAACTGGCACATTACATCCCATAAAGTCCTTGAAACAAAATGACAAATGTATAATTTGGGCTCTTCCTCGATGACATTCGTCAACAAGAGACGAATCTCTTAAAGATGCTGCAGTCAATAAAAGTTGATACACGCTCTTGACATTGTTATGTATTCCTTAAGTGTTATGAAAATACAATATACAGAGCAACAATACAATGCGTTGTTGGAGGCTGTTCAGTATATACACAACACTGTCTGCCATGTTGAGGAGGATGAGAATGAACTGCAAAGTTGTGCCTCTTTTTTTTTTCCAACTTCATGCAACTTCTTGGCTTCGATTGGACCTTTCCACGTCTCCCTCAAACAATAAAGATTTAGAAATTAATTTCCAAAGTGTTACAAAACTTCCAAAACCATTTAATGTGCACAAACATTTTGAACATCTATCTAGTCATGTTTTTAAAATCTACATGTCGTTGGTATCTCACAGGTCAGGGTTGCTGCAGATCAGTTCTGGGATTGTTACTTGATTCTAGCAAACCCTGTGAGAGTAAAAGGCGGATAGATAAAAAGATAATCATCCGATAAACAAACAGAACAAAAAGTGTCACCTGACATCCTTGTTCATTAACATATTTTTTTCATTGGTGAGTCATCATCAGTCACGTGGGGCATTGTGATAATATTTTGATTTGTATGACCCTTTGGCAGTTTGGGGTGATTCTGAATGTTCCTCTGTCCTCTACCGATTGGTCGGGTGTTTATCCAGACCCACTTTCCCCCTGAAAGGCATAAGGGTGAGTTTGTTACAAGTGCACACCGTTTATTATGCCACCTCTTTTAAAACACTGTCATTTAATCTTTCCATGCAGTTACGCAACTCCTTGGAGTCCCCCATCTCTACGTCTTGGCACACCCACTTAATGTCCTGGTTGTGGCCTCCAGTCAGTGTGTTAACAGTGGGGTAGCTACTGTCCGAGGGGATGGTGGTGAATGTGGTGAACTTGACTCGCTTCCTCTTGGTGGTGGGTGAGTCTCCTTTGCTGTCCTTGGCTAAGCAGCCTGTGTCTGCCGCACGGTGCACTTGGCCCTGCACGTTCTTCTGGGCTGAGCCACCGTTCAGCAGGTGGCTGCCTTCCTCGAGTCCACTGCTCGAGTCCATCATGGAGGTCTGTTCCTCCTGCTGGGGGGACAAGCTGATTTCACTTTCCAGCAGCTCGGCCTCATTCCCCAGCCAAACCCAATCATGGGCGTGGTTCATGCTCTCTTGGCCCTCAATGGAGAGCTCCTTGTGGCGGTACTTGAGCGTATAGGAGATGCAGTTTATGAGAAACACCAGGATAGCGAGGCAGAAGACTCCCAGCAGGGCGTACATGCCAATCTCTAAGTCTGTGAGTCCCCGGGCAGTTTGAATGAGGTCATCATCCATGTTGCGGCTGCGGGGCAGGTCAACTTGGGCAGGAAAGTCTGCAAAGTCAATCGGTATATTTTGGCTGCCATCGTTTGAGAGTTTATCCCCGTTGGGTCTGCGCATTATTGCACTTCTAGTGGTGGTGGCCCTCTTCAAAATGCCGTCCTCCATGTCAGAGATGGAGCTGCCATAGTAGTGGGTGTCAAGGCCAGTCCTGTCTGCAGAGGGGAGCCTTCCTCTGTTCTCCAAATCCTCTCCATCAGTGCCATAATCGCTGCCCCCTCCTCTTGAGCTGTCACTATAACCAAACTTCACCCTGACGTTGCAGTTCCCCGCTGCCAGGATGCTGCGGCGCTTGAACTTCTGGCACATCTCACAAACAGTCATTTCCACCCGGACCAGCAGGCCTTGGCCCTCAGCCTCTGTCACGATGACAGGCCATTTCCACGAGGGGTCCTGCTGCACTGTCACTACATCCTCATCCAGGGAGGTGGCTGTCAGGGCAAAAAAGTCAGGATTGTACAGGTCTAGTGGCGCCACAGAGCCGTCACTGAACTGCAACCAGGCACTGATCAGAGCCTCCTAGGGACATAAACACACAAGTATCCAAAGAAAGTCAGGTGTGCCACTATTGCATGGCGGACTTTAGGATTACAATTCAGCTTAAACAGGTTCATACAGACATACACAGTTTCTTTGTCATTTCTCAGTAAGATCATCAACTAGAAACGCACCATAGAAATGTCCTACATATGTGTAGATTTCTAATGGTGGAAAATGTAAATTATATACACACTCACTCTCTCAACTAAGCCAGAATGTAGATTAAAAGGTAGGTGGAAAAGGTCTAACAATAACATTATCCATTGTTCCTGTGAATGAGGATTACATGAGCTTCTCGAGGCCCTCGCATACTGCCACTTCACAATTATTCCTTTCATGTAACTGGAGGACAAATCTCCAAAGGAGTACAGATAGATCCTCACAGTGTTCTGTCTCTGCTCCTTATTACTGACACCAGAGGGCTTACAGTGAAGTGAAGTGCTGCCTGCTTATCTCTACACTTCGCACGTGGAGATAGAACTGATAAATGGCACTTCCATCTTTCCACAGTTGGAGACAGAGTGAGAGGGTGAGGAGTGAGAGGGTTCAATGGGTATGTCAAAGGTGAATAAGAAAAGGAAGTAAAATATGATTTGAAGTTCGGCCTACACTGTACTGTAAGTCCTATTTTGGCACAGAAACTGTGGCGTTGCTTTTGCATGCTCTGAGATTTAAGCCCCCCGTTTCTATTAGCTGCCCAAGGAAACACATTCTGTCACACTCTGGCATTCCAGCCTTGGAGTTAAGAGGGTTAGGGATGGTGAGGAACAAACAAATAGACACGTGTGCACTTGCACATGCACACTTGCAGCTCTCTCTGATTGTAAAATCACTCATTCTGATAGTGTGAAACGGAAGCTGGAAGTAAGTCTTTTGTTTTCAAAGCTACCGAGTGCACATTTTAGGCTTCAGCAGATACGGACGGGAGACAAATTGAAGGCAAAACCAGCATAGAGTGTCTTACTCAGGTGTTGGGCTACCAGACCAGCTTGAATGTGTCTCGGCAGAGTCTCTGGATCTTGGCTGGATGACTATTCTTCCAGAGGATACTCCTCCATTAGGTGTTTGGATGATGTGGTAGAGAGAGCTGAGCTACTAAATCTCGTAGGAGTTCAATGGTGACTTAAAACCAAGGATGGTGGACCTTATATCCACCCAGATGGCTTTTTCCACATCTCAGTGCCTCTTTTACACACCACTGAACTCTTCAATGTATATTCATTTTTGGAAAGAGGTTTAAAAAATGCACTGCTACCTTATTTATGTTATTACTGACAGACTGAGAGTATTTTGAGTGGTTGGTGCATGTTCCAAAAAATGCTATATAAATGAAGTCCATTTACAATTGAAAATTGCAGTTAATGGCGTGAAATAAATAAACATCAGTGTTTGCCAGTAGTCACTGGTGTGGCTATTAGCTCAAAATCAACATCATCTTTGTCTAACAGTGACGGTCGAGTTAAAGATGAGATGATGCACATAAACATGTATATTAGGGGGCGCTGACCTGTTTGGGGCTCTGCAGAACCTCCTGTGTTGTGGTGGTAGCCAGGATTGCTCTGTTGCTTCCAGGACTGAGCTGCAGGTTCATAGAGAGACCAGTGACCAGCTGGACCCCCAACTCAGTGATGGTCACTTTCTCATCCACCACTGTGATGGTCCTTTCTGCCAGGATTGAGTCCGACAGAGGAGATAACACCTACGAGGAACAAGAGAGAGGCAGTGAACTAAAGACATACGTGCATATTCAACTGCAAGTGCAATTCTAAAGAATTTTAAACTGATTTTTTTTCTTTTTTTGTTTTATATACATTATAAATGTTCCCCAGTTATTGTCTCAATTTATTCAACAGCTTCTTCATAAGAGTTTCATTTCCTGGCCCAGACATGAAGGGTTAGGAGGGTCATTCCCTGGAGAAATCATCAGTGAGCAGAAAAGAACACTACCATATAGAAGCTCACACTTCATCACCAACCGAAAATCCGTGCAGAAATAAGTCACGGCTTGATTGACAAGTGATTCCTTGCGAGTGCAAGGCAAAAACATCACATCAATGAGCAGTTAGCGGTGAAGATGTCTCTGACTTGAAAAAAGGAGATTACCATGAGTTATAGGTGATTTAAGAAAATGTCTTTCCAAGTGTTTCATCTAACATAAAAGGCTCACAAGCCCCAGTGCAATATGCAAAATGATACCCAAAACCTACCAGTACTTTTATCCATTTTCTCAGGCTGTGTAGATCAAACAACAGCTCTACTTGACTGCCATAAAACCCCCACACCTCCTGTAGGTAGGAATCCATTCCCTTTGATTAATACTGGTAATCCTGGAGAGACACGCTTTCACCCCACAACAGAGATAGGAAGTTGAATTGTGTTTATGAT
The DNA here is from genome assembly GCF_037954235.1 of Aulostomus chinensis. NCBI lineage: Eukaryota > Metazoa > Chordata > Actinopteri > Syngnathiformes > Aulostomidae > Aulostomus > Aulostomus chinensis. The sequence goes on from NC_141325.1 coordinate 27,468,733, forward strand.
CAATGTTTGGATGAATTTGAGGTATGGATAACTTTTTTCTTCTTGCACATCTTCTTTAAAGTTTTGCTCATCCATCAGTCTGAGAGGGCAGGTGTACTAAGTAGTCAGACATTTGCTTTCCAGTTTGTCCTTGTTTTTATGGATGTTTTCTAGAAGTGAATGAGTCCACGATGCCAGAGAGTCGATCCCACTCAAGCAGACATCACTGGGAGATGTATTATCCAGTTACAACCTCAAAAAACTGACAAAGCAAAGGGTGGAGGGTGAGGGTCCACTCAGTGACATGAGCTGCTGAGATGCTGCAGTACAGGCTGTCATGCACCAGTACACACCTGTCTACACTAGACACTTGAAGGCAGCATCTCTTATTGACCCCAGAATAAAAAATAGGTTCATGTTCTTGTAGTGAAGTTTTTGATTTTCACACCGTATGCAACTCTGCTGAAATCATTACTATTCACCCTAATGGGAGATGTGAACTTGAACACAAATTGTGGGTGACAACATGGTAATGAATATTGGACCCAAGACATCTCTCCCACGGGGCTTGACTGTCTGTCTTGGTTCACTACAGTGCTGCAGATGTTATTTTCCTACCAAAACAGACATTAAAATTGATCTTTTTTTCAAATAAAAACAGGAAATAATACAATAGGTTAAAACAAACTAAAACTTCCAAGCTTTATCCACAACTCCTCCTCTTTATCTACCCATCTCTTCTGGTGTCCCCCAAGGTTCCATACTCGGCCCAGTACTCTTTTACATCTATTGACCTCAATGTTAATTCAGTTTTCTCAGACACATAGCATTTCTTTTCTCTGTTGAGCAGATACAGACAGATCTCCCCCCCCATTGCCTGCTAGCAAGAGGCTGTCTTTTCAAGCAGGCTGATGAGTAAGCATGCTCTCAAGATATGAATAAATGCAATCCTGCTTCAATTGTAGCTTTTCACTATCCATGCATGCAGACAGGTAGGGTTGTTGACTAGAGATCTTCACAGTGAAATACAGAGGTTATTATGGGATGTGAGCTGTTTATGGTGCTGTTGTTAAGTGAACATTACCATTCAATCCAATATCCCTTTTGTTGTTAATCTAATTAGAGGTCTCAGTTTGGATGGTTTTGTCAGCTAATGCTTAACTCATAGTGCTACTGATGGATAGTAGATCTCAAGAAGGATGAGGCTTCTCTTCATTCCAAATCTAAAATGTATTCTTTCAGTTTTTAGATTTCAGTTGTTATGAAGATCCAGGACTAATTCTGATCTGATTCACCTGGCAAATGAGACATCCAGAAGCATACTTTTAATCCTCAGAATGTTCCTAGCTTGTTGTCATTGTGTGCTGTTGAGTAAAGTGCTATATTAATAAACCTGAAATCATATTATAATGTATGTCTAGTATAACTGCTGAAGAAGTGACAACTTGCTGAGTAATTAAGTTAATGCATGCATTCTCTTAGCTAATGAGTTCCCTCAATACTTTTAGCAGCATTTGAGAGGCTTCCTGTTGAGACCACTTTCTTGTGAATACACCCACAGGTCCTTTAAAATTGACACATGTCCTACCTGGATGGTGGTCATCCCCACATCAAGTCCAGCCAGTATCCGTCTGTCCAGCAGCTGAACAATCTGTGGGTCCTCGACCTTCAGAAAGTCCCACACTAACTCTGTTATGTCCACCTGCCAATCGGTGCCCAGCATGAAGCTCATCTGACCTCGAGGATCCCCTGACTCAGCAACAAAATGAGTCAGGACTCGGACAATGGTGTGCTGGTACTGCAGGGTGCAGCTTCGTCCTCGTCTGTCTTCATCCTCATCCTCCTCGCTGTCACGTGTGGACCTGGCGATTTACAAAACCAGACTTTAAGCCAGATGCTAACATGATTAATTTCACTTAAAAACAACAATAATCTAAATTAGACAGGTTTGAGTATATTCGGAGATATTTTAGCTCCCTCTAACATACCTGCTCAGCATTTACCAAACGGACATCAACTCAGTGTTCTTGACGAAAGCACTAAGACAGGATCAGTCCAGTATTTCACCTTCATTTTTCTTCCTCAGTGTCTCTTCTTCAGCGTGCTGAGCATCATCCTGTCTGTATACTCTTCCTCACAGCTTTACTTAATAGCCTCTTTGATTGCTCTGCTGCTACAAAACCTACTTTTATTACTTTAGTCGACAAATCAGCTAAGTCTCCATTGCTTCTCGCAAGAAAAGATTAAATGGTTACACCTCAGCTGCAATATCATTGTTCGTAACAGTTTTTCCTTTTGCTTCAACAAAACTTTATAAAACAACAGATAAGCATGCCCAGAGATGAGGAGTAAGCAATTCTTGATCAGGGAGAATAAATGCTGTTTAAGCTCTTCAGTCACATGCAAACATGAAGTGCTTCGCTGATATACTGCACTAGAGACATACACCCATCCTTCATCATCATCATTTGTTCGTTTGTCTCTTTTGCACAAGCATCAGTTGAGATGATTAAGGGGAGAGGAAAGGAAATCATCTCTCAAACAGTTGTTTTATTTAAGGAAGATTATCCATTTTCTCTGTACATCTCCTGAGAAATCTGACAACACGCGAAACCGTGGAAATAAAGATGTCAGCTGTTGGAGTTAAAAGCTTAAACCCGTCACTGGTTTGAACAAGTTTATGTGCAACTGAGTGGATGATTAAAGGTCACAAAAAGAAACAGATCAGCATTCAACATGCTTCAGGATCCACAAGTGATCCAGCGTAGTGGCAACATCCTCCAACTGTAAATGTTAAGAACACTGACTGCTCAAATGCAAATGCTGCTACACGAAGGCTATTTCACATCACCATTTATGTTGCATTGTGACCTTGGTGCTGAGGTGCTGTAGCGGGATGGTGGGAGTTATCATCTGAAGCCACACAAGCCACAGAGACTCTCTGCACGTTGGCTGCATGCTGCAAAATACGATTTGTTCCAGAGTGAAAATGTACAGTATAATTTGAGCATCAGGAGGAATGATGATGGTCCCAGCTTTGTTGTTGTTAAACCAAACTGGGAAGGAGGTCGTTTGATGTTGTGAATTCATTTGTCGAGCAGCGTTTTCTCCTTCTTTGCATAACGCAGCTCACTTGTCTCAGGTTTGTATTTTAAAAGTTACATTTTCCAAGACTAATTTGCAGATGCTTGTAGCATTATCCTAAAATAGCAGATCTGTTGTCTCTGAGCGGGCCTGGTATGACACATTTAATGCATATTCATGAACGTTAACTCCTCTACTGAAGACTTTTATGTCATTTTCTACACAGACATGGCGCACTGTGCCAGATTTCCAGGCAAGGGTGTTATTTGTGTTTCTCTAGTCATTACATTTTGTTTGCTTTTTCTCTTGTGTGTGGACCTTCCCCACTTAGCCTACTACCTCAGTTTCACACATAAACAAAGAAACATGCATTTAATTGAAAGATGCATTTTACTTATTCCAAACAGACTCTGTGGTTTCTGACTTTTAGTACATATAGTTTCATTTTAAATGGGTGCTCTCCTGTCAGAAATTTATATTTTGCTCCTCCGGTAATTGATATGTTGTATGCAGCAGTGATTAACCTCTGCCAAAGATTCTGATCACCACTTTCTAATTATTCCAGCAACTGTAATTAAAAGTTCTGTTGCTTGCTTTGGTTAAATCTATTACAGTCATTTTGTCATAGTTTTGGATGCAGACAGAATTTTTGATTCGACATTCATGGTTGAAACAGCGCTGATGTAAAAGGAGCATATAATGACATTACAAATACATGAGTGATGCTGGAAGAAAGACGTGATTGGAAACTCATCTGTGGAGTCCGATTTTTTTACGTTATGAATTACATATCAGCTTGAATAATTTCTATATATAAAGTCTTGATTTGCTGAGTAAAACAGTCTGGCGGGGTGCTTTCCATGTCCACATGAGTGGAAAAAAAGGATTATTCGCTCAAGTTTGTCTACCTCCAAAGGGCACATGGGGGGTTAGACCCCCTCTCAGCTGGCTGCAATGAGGATTCCTTCTGCTTTATCTTTTTCATTGGATGCCATATACATTCACCAGGAGCAAGGATAGCAGACTTAACTCCAGACTATCAAAAAAAACCTGGAAAATGCCTACTACTCTGCACTAATTGAGGAACACAAGAACAATCCCAGGTTCCTCTTCAGAACTGTAGCCAGACTGACAGAGAGCCACAGCTACAGAGTATTGAACCAAGTATTCCTGTTTCCCTGGGTAGCAATGATTTCATGGACTTCTTTAATGACAAAATTCTACTTATTAGAGAGAAAATTCACCTCCTCCTGCCATCAGCTGACAACATGGCACCTATAACCTCAGAAACCTCAGAGGCAGCTGTAGAACCAGACATACACCTTGATAGTTTTTCTCCAATTAGCCTTCATGAGCTTAGTACAGTCATTTCCTCCTCTAAACAGTCCACCTGTCTTCTAGACCCCATCCCACCTAAGCTGCTTAAAGACTCTCTACCCCTAGTTAGCAACTTTATCTTAGATATGATCAATGTCTCACTGTTACCAGGTTACGTCCCACAGTCCTTTAAAGTAGCAGTAATTAAAACCCTTCTCAAAAAAGCAACTCTGGATCCAGAAGTTTTGGCCAACTACTGACCAACATCAAATCTTCTTTTTCTCTCCAAGGTTCTAGAGAAAGCAGTTACTTAACAGCTCTGTGACTTCTCCACAGCAACAGCCTATTAGAGGATTTCCAGTCAGGTTTCAGGGTTCATTATAGCACTGAAACAGCCCTGGTCAAAGTTACCAATGATCCCCTACTGGCCTCAGATGAGGGACTCGTCTCTGTGCTGGTCTTATTAGATCTCAGTGCAGCTTTGATGCCATTGACCACCATATCCTTCTGCAGAGACTGGAACATGTCATTGGCATTAAAGGAACTGCAATAAACTGGTTCAGGTCATATTTACTAGGTCCATCTCAGTTCGTACTCACTAATGATAACCCCTCTGAGACCACTACAGTCAGTTATGGTGTTCCACAAGGGTCTGTGCTTGGACCAGTCCTCTACACTCTATACCTGGCTATTCTAGGTCACATCATAAGAAAAGACTTGATTAATTTTCACTGTTATGCAGACGATACACAGCTGTTATTACTGCATCCACATGAAACAAATCAGTTGACTAAACTGGAGGCCTGTCTAAAGGACATAAAAACTTGAATGACCCACTATTTCCTTTAATTAAACTCTGTCAAAACTGAAGTTATTGTGCTGGGCCTAAAAACACCTTCGAAACACCCTATCTGATGAGATAGGTATCCTGGATGGCATCACCCTGGTCCCCAGCACTACCGTAAGGAACCTAAGAATTCTTTGATAAGGATCTGTCCTTTAACTCCCACACTAAGCAAATCTCTAGGACTGTTTTCTTTCATTGTCTCTCCTGTTCTGGCTTCTCTGCTTCGGTTCCCTGTCAAATTCAGCATAAAGTTCAAAATTCTTCTTCTAACATACAAAGTCCTCAACAATCAGGCTCCTTCATATCTGACAGAGCTCAGAGTCCCTTATTATCCTGCTAGAACCCTTCACTCCCAGGATGCAGGGTTACTTGTGGTCCCTAGAGTTTCTAAAAGTAGAATGGGAGCCAGAGCCTTCAGCTATCAGGCTCCCCTCCTGTGTTACCATCCCCCAGTTTTGGTCTGGGATGCAGACACCCTCACTACCTTTAAGAGCAGCCTTAAGACCTTCCTTTTTGATCAGGCTTATAGTCAGGGCTGCTTAGGCTGGCCCTTAGATGTGCTGCCCCAGCTTAGACTGCCGGGGGATCTCCCATGGTGCGCTGGGCTTCTCTCTCCTCCTCTCTTTCCTCTCTGTCCTCCTGTATGTGTTATACATAAATCATACTCATATGTGTTACTAACTCCTCTTCTTCTCCGGAGCCTTTGGGCTCCCCACATCCCAGATCCTGGGTGCTGGTAGAGGAGGCTACAGACCTGAAGAGGCTCAAGCCATCCGTAGCACCACCTGCTCACGTCCCCGTCTGTCCATCAGTCTCTTCCCTTTCTCTCTCTCTTAATCTGTCTCTCTCTTTCCTTCTGTATCTGTATCTTCTGTCTCTGCCCCGCTCTCCTGCTCTCTTTCCCCCCAATTGGTCAAAGAAGAAGGCCGTCCCCATTGAGCCTCGATCTGCTCCATGTTCCTGCCTGTTAAAAGGAAGTTTTTTGTCGCTGCTGTTGCAGGATGTGCTTGCTCAAATAAAATTGACTTGACTTACAGTAAAGGGGGACAGGACAAAGCATGTCCCTTATTCTGTCCAAAGATGGGGCTGATGCCTGTCTTGACTGTTTGTGAACATGTACAGTCAGAACGTCAGGTCAGTAGGGCCGACTGAAGCATGTTCATGCTGGAGTAATTCGATTCCCAACCACATTATCTAGGCATTTAGTCCAACTTTCAAAAGTGCAATTTCAGTCAAGACCACTGAAAACCCATTTTTAATTCAATAATAATTTTAATTTCCCGACGTCATGTAACATTCAGACGACCGTCTGTGTAAAGTTCACTTCTCATGGAAGTGGGGGGGACGCTAACTCGTGCTATTGGACAAAAAAGCACTGACAAGTGCAAGTCAAACTTAGCATTGATTCAATGACATTAAGGAAAAAAAATGTAGTAAAATGTCCAGATTTATTGCAGTCTTTAACATTCAGTCTCTAAATAGAACATGATACTTGTTGGGGGGCGTCAGTGCTATGTGCCTTCATGGAGCCCCGCATCTCCATCCCTGCAGGTATGAGTCAGGTATAATGGATTCAGGAGTAAACAAGCCGATAGTGATTTTTAGCTCTGCTATAAATCTGATATGCCAAGCTTTTGTGCAGCCATCTCAAAATCTAATCTTAAGGTTAATCTAATAAACAAATCACAGTCAGCGCCAAGAACAACCTGCTTCACAAAGCAATTTTTCTTTACGCTTCATTCTCTTCCAAACCCAGTTCTGACTTCAGAGGGGATGCTGCATATTAATGTGTGTGTCATGCTTATTTTTGTAGTGCCCTGTATTTGTTTTGGCATTTTGCAGCATTTTATTTTCTGCTACAACAACATGACGGAGGTCATTCGGACAGAAATAGGCAGAGCTGCTTCTGTACATACACAGGCGGCTGAGGCTGACAGTGCTTGATTGTTTCTTATTGTTTGAATCTTGCAGGGAATTCAAACGCAGCTCAAAGTTTTACAGTAGAAAGAAGTACAAAGTTTTAGACAAGTCAGGGATGAAGGCGAGATGAACATTTGAAATAAAAAAAACCTAACAACAAGATTCAAAAATAGTATAAAATAAGGCAAAACAGAGGCTTGATTTACATATCTTTAAAGAAGTGTTAAAGGCGTGGTGCTTGCCTGAGTGCTACACCTACACTTAAGTTTGCTGTCTGTGAAGGCTTATCTTGTCCCCGTTTTGACAGGGCTTAGGGAGGGAGGAGGTGAGGCATACAGGCTGTGTCAGTCAAAAACTGTGTGAGAAGTGCCTGAGTAACTATCCCACTAACATGTCTGATGTCTCCTCATTTTTCTTTCCTCAGTGTGGCCACGACTTGTCCGCCTGCTCACAGTGGAACTTCCTAACACTTGGTGTTGTAGCTCACTGGCTCAGTTCCTCTGAGGCTTACGGACAGTGGACCAATGCCTGCTCTCACCAACAAGCATCATGCTACTTTGTAAGGTCATGCCTGTTATCCCCTGATAAACAAAAACGAGAGAAAGTCAGGGAAAACAAAGCTCTCTGCACAGCCCATCAGCAGTTGTGCTGGCGTCAACAATGACAACACAACTCGGCTGTCCCTGTTGATAAAAAGCAGACCAGCACATAGCTAGGAGAGCAACATCCCCAACAAGCCAGTGCATTAGCTGAATGCTGTACCCCTGTCACTCAAAATAAGACAGGAGCAGAAAATAGAGCGTGGGATGAATCGGAGTCCAGCCTCAATGCTTTTCCAGAAGTAATTACTGCAGGTATAGGCTCATAGCTACTCCATCAATTAATGGATTTCAGCAGTTGCAGAGTAGCATGGTACCGCGGCCTTGGCAGAGGCTGCTATTGATGAGCCCCCAGGGGAGAGGTCTGGCCTCCATACAGCTCTAATAACGGTCTGTCCTACTGACACAAAAGAGGCGCGATGGAAGCCCACCTTGAGCCGACCGTAATGACAAGCTTTAATGCACAGGTCAGCCAAGTTGTTGTCATTCTGGAACTGTCAGTGGGTCTGAGGCTGGGCGGAGACGAGTGACACGTCTCGTCATTAGTTCCCTTTAACCTGCCATGATTCAAATCAAACTCCCCCTTGCTGCCGCTTCTCCTGCTACCACAGGTAGATCATCACAAGTTTTTCCGTGAAGAACTGACACATGAGGAGAAAATTCTAAAGTAATAAATCCTGTGCAAAAAATTAATGAAATAGCTGCTGTAAAAGTTTGGGAAACTTTGTGTTGCCAAATAGATTAAAATGTTCATTCTTGGTTTATAACACTGTTGTATGAAAAAGACGGAGGCTCGGGCAGTTGATGGAAGGGGGCTGCAGCAACCCTTTCAGTCCAGGGTCAGAAGACTGCTAAGAGTGATTTATCAGTTTTTAATTTGATTGTTCTCTGCACTTCATCACCTGAAAAAAACAGGCTGCTCAACAGGCAAACAGAAAAGAAACACACACACACACACACACACACACACACACACACACACACACACACACACAAGAGGGTATTCATGTACTTATATTGATATTGAGCATATTAGGGTTTGAGTTTCACTGTGTAAATTGTTGGAGCACTGCTGTAAAATGTTGTTAATTCAAATGAATACCAGCAGCCTGAGCACTGCGCTGTATTAGCTGCTGCAGAGACTTTCTCTCAGCAGACCTCCAGAGTCCCGTCAGCCCCCTGTAGCCCCATTGGCCCCCTGCAGCACCTGCAGTACTGTACCTCTGATTGCTGGCCATGATGGGTACCCTCCACCCTTTGATCTGGCTCAGCTCTGTGTCCGACACCTCAATCTGGAGGGGGAGTCGAGGGATCCACACGTTGAGCTCAAGTTGAGCATTCAGATACCCGTAGGTGAAGTTCACCATCATCTTCACTTTGCCCTTCATCTCCTTCCCATTCACGAAAACATAGTCACACCTTTCTGACACCTGTGTAGGAGGAAGGATAAGAGAGGTGGCATTTAAGTTGAGCTCTTCAGACCTTTGCACTTGATGATATAGTGCACAGTGTGAGTCAGACCCTCCAAGTTGATTATAAGACTTTACACTCCAGAGCTCTCCATTGATACATTACTACTTTGAACCAGATGAAAGGTCCTCTATTGGCTCCACACTCAGGAAAAAAAAGGAGGACGGAAGCAAGGACATCTTTGAACCTGAGGGAAAACAGGTTGCGGTCCAGCTCTTCTATTACTGTATCAGCCTACAGCTTAAAGCGGCACCAACAGATGGAGACTAGCAAGAAGAGAGCAGTTGTCTCTTGATAAAATGACCAAACTCAAAGCCATCTGTTTCATAAAATTGCTTTACAAAAGAAATGACCCCACCAATTTTGTGTTATCGAAAGATGCAACTCTTTGTTGCTTTGGCTTGCTCTTTTTGAAGTCCCCCTAGGCTGATTTTTTTCCACTCATACCAGCATTTGATTAATGTCCAAAATCCTCTCTGTCTGTCTCTTTAAAGGCTTTAAGATATGGCCTTGCACGCACTACAAACAAATAACATACACAAAAAGAAATCCTAGAGAGGGATATCCAGCAGAAGCACATACTCGCAGAGGTAATTAATCAGTGTGTCTTCAACAGAGATAGCCTGGTTTTTGGCACTTTGTCAATCTTATTGATCCCATCATGCAGCGGACTCCTATGGCTGGAACCAGATGGAATTAGATGGTGAGGGGAAATGTCTTTTTTTTCTCCTCCCAACTTCTATCTTCACTGCGAGACAGAACCATAAACAACCATTCATCATGAGTCCGTGGCAGGATACCCTTCTGTGACCAGGAAGAAAACTTTGTGTGCAACAAATTCTGGGGCTTTGTGTGAGTTCCTTCCACGCTGCATCACCTCTAGAGTCAAGCCAGTGGGAGACTTGATGAGGAAAATTACATTTGGCTAGTCTGTATATATTTGGAGATTTTAAGAAACCAGTGTGACTGGGGGAAAAGGCGATGCTATGTAGGAAAGCTTTCATTAATCCGAGACCTGCCAGTTAATCCCTTCTGTTTGTATCCATATTATGCTATAAATCTTTAATTCACCCAGATCATGGCTCTCTTTTTGCGCACTGTTAATTATGTGAAAGTTCCCCAAGGTCGTTGTGTGTCTGTCAGACTGTGACATGAGATGTTCCTTATTCTTGAAGTCAGAACTCCTTCTAAACAGAACAGTCTGCTGAATATCTCAACATGTTCTCTGTATCCAGAGCTGTGACCTTGTTATCAACAGTATAACGCTGACTGTGTCAAATCTTTAAGCAGGACTGAATGCAATCATTTGAGTGCACTTTGCTTCTTGGCCCAGAATTAAATATCATTATTTACATTATTCATCACATACTATATGTACACCATGGTGCCTTTTTTCAGCCCAATAGCACCTCACCAAAGTAACGTTTCCCGATCACCTCTGCCAAGGAGGCGTCGTTTCTCTGCCTGTCTGTCTGATTGTTAGAAGACTTCAACAAAAATTCCCCGGCTCTGAGAACGAGCCAAAGGAGCATCCATTCAATTTTGGTACAAAATGGAAAGTAGGTGCAGCTTGGCTTGGGGAGCATTCCTTTAAATGTGAATTTGAATCGTCAAGGTGCTCCTTGAAATTATGCATGACGTGCAAATTGAATAAATAATCATCATTTATTTTATTAATTCTCTTACAAAACAAACAGAGATACAAGAAGACAAAAAAAAAACCAGCACAATCTTGACTGGTTCTACCATCCAGAAGCTGACTGACTGACTGACTCTCCATGGGTGAAACGTACGTGTGCTCGTGTTGAGCAGGGCTGGTTGAAAGCTCAGGACAGCCCTACAAGCGTTGAGTTGAAACTCTGACAAAAGATGCCATGAAAAAATTCGGATTAACACTTGAAAATGTATCCATAGCAGATGTATCAGCATCATTTTCTCTTCCTTTTAAAAAAAACACAAGAACACATTAGAAAGCAGTCATAAAGGTGGACCTCCACCCACTGGTACTTTGGTGCTGGGGACCTAATTAAAGCGATGAGCAGAGAGGTGCAGGTCCCCGCACCTCCACACATATCAGTGTGTGGCTGAAGAGAGAGAGGGAGGTGAAACCTGACAATATTTGAATTTTGCATGAAGGAGCAGACGAAATGCAACATTCTGCATTTGCTTTCTCCATATTGGAAGAGATACTTGGAAAATGATAAATACTTTGATACAAAGTTGGCAAAATATTCTTAGAGCTTTTAGCTCACAGGCCAGAAGGAGAGGACCTTTTCTATTCCACGGGTCCCTAATACATGCAGTGGAACAATAAAAACAGCTTTTCAAGAACATTATTCATAATTATATGAGTCAGGGTGTAAGTTTATTTCCCAGTACTCTGTCACCGCCACTGTTAAAGAAGGACGGAGAACATTTGTAAAGGGCATCTCTGAGTCAGAGATTAGGGCTGCCATCAGCATCTCTGCTGGTAAAGAACATCACGGGATGATAGTTGAACCACTGACTTTTGTAAATGTTTCCAAGACTCACTGTTCTCTTTTCAGATTGTATTGTTATGTGATATTATTGCTAATCATTGAATAACCACCAGCATACCCTCAGCAGTGATTTTTAAATTATCCAAACCAAGCAAAGTCCACCTACAAGTGGGTAATTTTAGTCGTTTCAGGCTGCTAAACACTGATATTTCGCAGATGCTTGTTTAATGTGTCTTGAAAAAAAAAACATACTGAGTGCCACAGGGATGATGTATTTTTGTACGCCATTGAGAAATGTTGGAATATCTTAAGCGTGTTTTAACCACAGATTTTATTTCAGCTACCCGATGTTCAACAATGCCAACCTGCTGTATTTCCAGGTTTTAGGAGGTGGGGTTCATTGCTGCCCCTCATGCTTCCCTTTCAGATATTCACGTTTATCAAAAAAGGTCTTCTGATTTCTCATCTTCTGTTCACATTAGCATCCAAAACTTCAGGCTTGGGCCATCCAGTATCAGCCATTTTGGATATGAGTTTAAAAGTTAACCTTTACACTGATGACATTACTCTACCTTTGCATTCAGATGAACACCTTTCGCAGCATACTGAAGACTTCAGCCAGCACTCTGGTTACAAGTTAACTGGGGTGAGCGGGAAGTTATTCTGTTTAACAGTTTGATATCCCCAGCAGATTCAATCTCTACTTCCTTGCTTCATATGGAGGACAGAGGGAATGAAATATCTTGACATTATAATGGACTTATGCAGCTCAGCCCCTGTGAATACTGCCACCTTGAGGCAATATTAATGCTGAGTGACAACACATTCCCTACAGTCACAACCTTGAAAGTTCCTTCTTCTCCAGGGGACGCATGCAGGACCATTGGACATTGTTATAACAGCCAATAAAGAGTTGAGGAAGAAAAAGTCCTGCTCATTCAAGGCTGCTCAACACTGTAACGCATGGACTTGCTTAATGAAGCCTGTGAACATTTCTACAAGGGCAGTGTTGCTCCCCTTTCTCCAGTCAGTCACGGAGAAGACTGGAGTCGGTCCGAGCTCCCAGCGAGAGAGTGTGTTTGAACTGATAAAGATGTCAGAGGAGTCCCTGCTTCTTATCGCTGCTCATTGCTCGTCTCTTTCTCTCAGTACACTCAGTCTGCTGAGACTCAAGTGCCTTTGACAGCCCCTCTTTCTACCACACTTCTCTTAAGCCTCTGCAACCTGTCCACACAAGCATGAGCCTGCAGGCGAGGTAACACCTGACCCGGCTCTGTGTCAGACTCACTGATCACCTAATAGCGATATGAATGAACGAGATGCAGGTGATGCAAGTGTATATCAGGCCACAGTTCAATGAAGTTACCTGAGAGAGGGATGCTCTGCTGCAGTGCGTCCCATGCCAGAGAAATGAACTGCCTGCTGGCATTTCTTCCATATATTCCCATCCACATGCTAAGCAGAAACAATTATGGGGAACATGGCAGCTGACATCCAGCTATCCCAACACATTATGTTGACATGCTTCCTGCTGTGACGTATCTTTGGCGAACATAGCTCCAGTTTTAACATACAAAGACAGCTGCCCTGTGCTCCACTGTGTGTCATGGTGGGACCCTCTTTGTGAATTAAACACTCTGTCATTCCGATTCACAAAGTATCATAAAAGTCCAGGAGGATCCACTGCCACATTAATCACACACATTAGGCAGCTAACGGGAGACTACTTACAGAGGACATTAAGGCTGTCTCTGGATCTAGCCCAGGAAATTAACAACTCACCAGACAGATACAATCCATGGCAGATATGAGCGATGGGAGTAGGGAGCATGAAGGTAGGTTCGGCCTGTCTCTGCCTCGTACACAGAGCTGGCTTGACAGAAGCAATTAAGCCACTCAGAGTTGGCGGCGTAAGCTACACCACCCACTTCAATGTGAGCGGAATGTCTGCGCACGGACCTCCACCATGGCAGCAGAGCGGAGCGTAAGCCTGACTAACTGTGATCCAGGGCAAACAAGAAGACAGAATATGTGCCGAGGAAACTCATAAATACATAACTGTGCTGCTTGTATCATTATTTGAACAAGACAGCTCTCAGCAAGAGCACATATCTGCCAAGGCAAACTTTCGGCTCCTGCCACTGTGGTGTTTGGGCCCTCGTCAAAGCTGCGAGCAGCAAAGTGACCCCTTGCACACCCGAACATGCTAAGGTGTGTTGCTGAGGGATTTTGCATTAGGGAGCAATGTAATGTGTACACTGTGGTGCAATCATCCCTTCCTCCATCTACTAGATGGTGCTAGAGAACAAACTCTGCACTTTTCAGTAATCCTGCTGACAGGCAAAAAAAACAAACAGGGAGATGTCGACGTCTGACAGGTGATACACAGTAACGATTTCAGAGGTTCTACAGTGACAGCAGTCGCCTGCTTTGGTGAAACAACTCCTACATTGAACTCTGAGAGTGAGCTAAAATATTAAAGCAGTGAGCTGAAAGGAGCTCCATTGATCTTTGGACATCTAAAAGTGAAAGCTTACTGGGATCCTCACAAGGATCGACCTTCTTAATGTACAAGAAGGAATCAAACGTGGAAAGGGTGGTGCATTTGAATGGTCCTCCCTTTGCTAATCAAGTCTGATTTCCACTCCTTGAATGGATGACTGGATGTGTATAAAACCAAGATCTGACCAAAAGTAAAAAACCTGAAGAACAACAGGAATCATGAGGCTTCTCGGGATCATTAAAACCAAGCTGACGGTTCCAGGAGATCAGAGCTCGGAAGCCTCAAGTGGTGAACGAGCCATCCGTCATCTCCAGCCAGAAAATCAGAACCATCACGTAATCATTTTGATCTGGCACTCACATCGCCATGCTACTCCTACAGTGCTAGGGCAGCTATTCATAGCACCCAAAAAAAACGAGGCTTGATCAAATTTAGCACGCACTGAATTATTGACGAGGCAGTTTGTGACTTGTAAATTGTACATACAGTTTTAAGCGTGTGTAAACAGAACAAAATATAATAAGAAATACAAGCTGTGAAATTCTGCCTTGAATCATTTTCCATCTTCACTATGTCAGGTTTGCCTTGCTCTAAACAACACAAGTATGCACAGTCTCCATATATGTAGCCTGCACGTTCCCTTATATCAGTTAATGTGCGTAAAGGCAATTGGTGTTTTTTTTTTGAGACACTCGTTTATACATGCAGTTCCTGAAATGTCAACACAATTAATCCAGACACCAGAACAACAATGCAGCAAAATTTATTTAAACAAAACAACACTATGAAGAAGTTTGAAGAGTAAAATATGACCTTGGGTATTTTTTTTTTCCCCAAATTCCTTGTAATTATAAGCCTCAAGTGAGTGCATCATTTTATGTGCACAGTGATTCATTATTCAGGTTTAATGTCACTCTGTGTTTACTCTCCGTGAGAGAGCAGTGAGCATGCAGGATGAATGCTCGGACCCAAAATCCCACAGGCAGAGCTGTGACTGTTTCCTTTCAAACATCTTTTTAAACCTGCGGTTTAATTTCCCTGTGGAACTCTCTTAACCATCCCTGACTCACATATCAGACATGATAAAGTGGATCGAAGAGGCGAAATATCCTCTTTTTGATTCCACTGCTGTGTGATGTTGGCAGTTTCAAACAAGCGAAGAATACTGGAAGGAACTCTTAGCACAGCAGGGTGTCATTTCTAGATGCTGTGCAACATCTCAACTACTTATCTAATCGAAAACAGACCACAGGCGGACTGCGTTTTTAATTTATCGTATGGATGATTTAGGAGCTAATGAGACTCTGCTGGAGAGAGAGACTCGTAGTAAAGTTAGTGAGACCAGCATTCATCTTTATAATGTTGTTGTGCCCCAGGTCTATAAATATGAGAAATCTCCAGCGAGCTGTCAGCAGTCGCTGCTCATCAAACACACACTTTCATGTTGTTTGCTGGTGTTTGTTTATCCTCTCTGAAGGATTTGTATAGATGTGCTAAACATAGAAAATTTGTCATCTGTATCAGTTTTATGTTCATTGGTCACAAATAAGCTTTAATTCAGTATTTTTTAGTGCTTCACAATTCCTGGATAGTATTTGGAGTTATCAAATACATATGTTTTTGTTGTTGTTTTTCATGATTTGTGACTGGTTGCTGCATTTGCTCTGCCACTGCACTGCCAACATTTATTATTTGATTAAATGAAGTATTATCGTTGACTACGTTTGATCAGTTCCATATGAATGAAGGGAAATGTGCACGATGACTCCAGCTTTCCAGGAGCATCAGTTAATGTCATTAGTCTGTTTTCGTGATCATACTTTGATATATAAGGCTGTGCAATAAAATCCATCCATCCATCCATCCATCCATCTTCCACCCCTTATTCTGTCAAGGGTTGCCAGGGGGTGGATCCTATCACAGCAGCCTTCGGGTGCGATGTGTGGTTCACCATGGACGGGTCGCCAATCCATCATAGGGCCAACACATATAGACAGACAACCATTGGCTCTCACAGCCGCGCCTACAGTCAATTTAGAGAATCCAATTAGCCTCGTCCCCTCTTGATGTCTTTGGACTGCGAGAGGAAGCTGGAGTACCAGAGAGAACCCACGCAGGTACAGGAAGAACATGCAGACTCACGCAGAAAGACCCGGGCTTGAGCCGGGGCTCGAACCCTCTTGCTGTGAGGGGACAGTGCTAACCACTGCACCACTGTGCTGCCCTTGCAATAAAGTCAAGAGAGCATTATATTTCAATATTTTTTCACAATACTCAATCAATATTTCAATCCTTTGTATTGTACATCTAATGTATTGTGCTAAAATCATATTTTGAGTATGTGTATGTTATGGCATCTACACAGTATTTTGGCATTTTGCTGATCAGTGGGGGAACTTAAATGCAATTTATTTTTAATATGATGTTGTGGCAGCTACATTTAGTGTGCTTCATAGCAGTTGCTACCTCGACGACAATATTGCAGTATATGTATCTGATTAAGACGATATTCTGAGTAAGCCACTGCCATGGAAACAACATTTTCGAATGACCTTAACCTGGATAATGTCCTCGTTATGGTAAGCAAAAGTCATGTGGGGAGTTGGACTTTGTCCTCTTATCAAGCGTGTTTCCAGACTTGTATTCACAGCATGTTGTGACACATATGACAGGCAGACTGTTTCATGACACACAGTCCAGCTTCAAGCAAGTATTAAAAACGCCTCTGACAGCACTCAAAACGTGCTGCTCATAACATGACAGAAATAACTGCATGACAAAATGTGCAGCGGAACGTTGACGTAGAAGATGGTAACGTTGGACTTTGCTCTGTAGCATATAAACGGGAATCTGACTGTAACATTCCAGAGGAAACTCAAGTAAACACCTAAATGATGATTCAGAATAGTTTAATATTCAGATTATTGACATCTACGTAAACGCAGCCACTGTAACAGCAACTTTGCATTGCATAATCATTCCCAAAAATTGGAATGTAAATTTTGAATCAAATAGTTTTGACTCAATTTGACTGTGGACTGATCAATACAATGTGATGTACTTAAATTAGACTACCCTGGTGGTAGATAGCAGGTTGGTTTTTCCAGCTCTGTTCTCAAAATATTTCATTAAAGTATTGCAATATTTATCGTATAATATCATATCACAATACACTGTGGTAAAATCTTTTTGTGGTATATATGGTACCATGAGGTCCTCGCCAATACCCAGCTCTAAAATCTAGCCATCTGTGCTAGTCCGAAAAAAAAAACTTCAATAAAAAATACTTGAAGCAAATGATGGATCTCAGAAGAGAAGCAGGTGCTCATACTCACTTTGACCACATCTTCGTCTGCGGAGCGACACTTGACTGCTTCGGAGACATCAATAACAGAGGCGTCTATTCCGATGGTCACCACCTTCACTGGGACAGCCACCGTCTTCCCAGTCAGGACGGCCGTGTTCAAAATCTCAGAGTCCTGGAGAGGCAAAGAACACAGAAATATGTATTCTGCCTGGTAACAGACTAATAGCAATTATGAGCTGCAAAGACAGGGAGAAAGTGCGAAAGTCAAAGACAGAGCTGGAAATGAAAATAGGGAAAATGAGAACCACAGGTGGGTGGACGGCTCATGAGGGATGGCTGCTGGTGAGCATGTTGTCCGTGACACTGTCTAGATGGAACTCCTCTGTCTCTGTGAAAAGATTTTAAGTTAAAAACTCAGCATTGAGTTTGGATCAAGTGAGGTTCCATCATTATTTGGGCGTCATTAAAATGATTGTGCCTTTATCAGACTGAACGTTTCTCTCACTACTGAGCTCTCCAGCCATCTAATTGATGAACACCATTAGCATGACATTGTGGTTGGCTAGTTGCTATAATTACAGATTGGACGATAACACTGACTGTAGGTTATTGACAGCGGACAAATGAATGCTGAGTGAATTATACCTCATGTGGGAAAAATGATTCATGCTCTGCTGCTTGAGTGTTTTCTTTGAATCATTCGCTCCTCTGCTCCGACACATCATGAATAACATCACGAGTGTCTCTTACCAGGGTCGATGCAGCTTTCATTCATTTTGTACATAGATGCACAGCAATTTGCAGCCTCAGTATGGCTGTGATTACTTGCAGCTGCTTATTGTAATCATCCTGTAAAGTACAGCCAGGAGATGTCCACAGCGCACATCCCCTCTGCTGCACAATATGTTTCCTGTCGTCTCTTTTAAAACCTCACATTTCCTAACAAACTAAAGCCCTGAGCGTCCATCTTTAAAGGCCACATGGGGGCGTGAAATGTCTTGTCCCCACAGTGTAGGTAGCACATCATAAAAATAACAATACGCTTTATTGATAAGGGACTGGCCTTGACAGGGATTAAAAGGGCAGTAAATAACAGTAAGATAAACAGAAACAGGACAAATACAGGTTTTAACTGCCAAGAACTTTTGTAATAAGAGGCACCATGTCAGTCAGCAGGGGGTCGACAGACTGGCCGTGTCTGCCTGATACGGAGGGTGTGTGTCCTGGACGCTGCAGTGATGGGAACGGCGGGGAATAGCGTAATCCTCCCCCACACTAAGTCCCCTATATGAGACTCCTCACTGTCAGGTCAAAAGATTCATCCAACAACGCCACATGTGATGGAGGAAGCGGCCGAGTCAGTGGTTGCACACAAAATTCGCAGTTGGGCAAAGGTAGAGCAGCCGAGTGCTGATGGGTGCTAAGTGGGCTTTTAGCTGTGCTGAAATCAGAGGGTGGCAGCCATATTGACATTAAGATTAGGATTTATGGTATGTGTGCATGAGAGAAGTTGATGGTGACACTGTTCACTTTCTCACAAAACATATGGTGCTTGCATATTAAGATTTCGCAGAAACATTCAATTTATATAACATATTTACATCCATGTCTCCATTACTTCTCATCGGAGTCCCAATGGGTGAAACAGGCATATTTAGACCAGCACCAGCTCCAGACAGTTAATTACAGCGGTGCTTCCCAAAGCAGCAGAGGAGGTGGGCCATCGACCAGGACAGCTTGCTCAGGTGATTTAGCAAAGTACTGTACAATTAAGTGGGAAAAAAGGAACAAAAAAGAAGTACCTCCTAATAGACAGTAAAAATAAGCAAATATAACATTCATACCAAGAGTGGTTTCATGAAATTCTTAAAGGTTGTATTTAAAGTTGAGTCAGGAACATCTTGTTTAATGAAGACTTAGTTGCCTCTCCTCGATACTGCAATTTGACCCCGGATGGCGGCTGATCTTAGTCATCTAGACGGCTGGTTCTTTAGGTTAAATGGCACAGCTTCATTACTCTGAACACAAAGCTTAACCTTTCGTAGCACATGCATGTGCACGCGCGCACACACACACACACAGACACACACACACACCATAATTGACACAGAGGATAATTGGGGCCCATAACAATAAGTTTCAGGCAACGTCACTTGTTCGTGTTGGATTGCTCCTTACTCAGCCTCAAAGAATCTGCACGTCAATTACACAGATAGCAGTGGTAAATAGCTGCCACACAGGTCCTGCCTGGTACTTGGAAGCTGATATGACAGTAGTTAATGGTACTGGATGATAAAAGTCGTTGTTTTTCTCTTGGCTTTTGGGAGGCTATCACACAAAAACTCTGCACTGACTTGCTTAATTTCAATGAGTTGGAACCCCAAGACGCACAATTCTGTCTTCCTCTGTGTTGAGCAGACATCCCGGCTAGTCTACTGAGGCAGCTGCTGTTTTTCCTCTAACAGAGAGATCCAGCTTCTGAGTGATGCCTGTTGAATAAAATGTCACATGAGTTTACGGCAATAATGCTAAAACTGATAGGCTCAGACAGGACCAATCTACAGTGTGTCTTCCTGAATCACCAGGGAGGGAGGCAGGATTTGTTCTCTGCTCGGTAATCTCGATTTCTAAAGGCGTCCCTCTGTATTTGTGAGCTAGTAAATCAGAGTCATTCACAAAAAAAAAGAGCAAAGGCGGATTAAGTTTGGTCGCAAGGTTCGTAACCGCACATCAATTACCGAGATCATTCTGCTCCGAAGTGAAATGATCATTAATTGAGCCAAGAGATACCAATACATCACAAAAACACTTAATCTTCAAATGGCTTTTCATTGCAATTTTATAGACTATGACATTGTTATGCTGCAATATAACACTGCCACTGCCCCCCCACCGAGCCCCCCCAAACCACCTCATGCTGCTGACTTTGATTCAATTCTCCTTTTAGAGGATTGCTGTAAATTAATGCTGCGTCTGCTGGGATTCCTTCATTCCCACAGCGTCGTCTATAATAAATGACAAGGTAAGCGGTCGTGACCCGGTGAAAGCCGAGGCTTATGCTACATTACTGCAGCTGAAGATGACCCAGCGGGTTGTGAGCAGCACCAGGCAGAATTAAGACTCACTGGGTTCCAACAGTGACACATCATTGGTCCGCACACTCAAACACAGCACAATTAAATAAGAATTGAAGATGTCGAACAAGTCGCACTGCAGGGCTCCAATATCCAATTAATTTACTGCACCGCCTCATGCAACAACCAATATTGCGGCACTCCTATCTGACAAGAGACAATGTGCGACATTATCTCAAATACACACAAAACGCAGGGTTGCTGACTGACCTGTATTAGCCGGGAAATCCCTTTACTGGGCCGTACACACCGCCAAGTGGTAACAAGTACCAAATCTCTGGTAATGTGACACCCGTACCCTCTCAGGACAGAGGCCTAACAACATGTATCCAACTCAAAAATGCCTGACTCACCATTTCAGAACGATATTCTATAAACGACAGAGTCCACCTCTCCAATCCAGTCTGCACCAACAGTCAGAATTCATGTCGGCCAAATTACATTGAGACACGGTAAATGCTAAATTAAACTTATACTGCTTGGAAAGCGGATAAATTATGTAGATCTAGATTTGGTACCATCTTTTTGTTTCACTTAATGAGACTATCCAACATAGTTTTTGACAAATGACACATTGTGTATATTCAGAGTAGCTTGAGCCTGCTGTTCATGTCCTCATTTGCTCATGACTATTGTCTATTGTCTCAAGATTAATGTTGCAGGCAAAGAAAAAGAAACACAGCACACAGACTGCATTGTTTTGCATAACCAGGTAGTACTAAAGGCACAGTACAGAATATTACTAATTCATATTTTAGCGCAGTAGTCTCTTTAAATGGAATAGTTGGCGCTGTCTCGGCCAAGCATCCAAAAACAAAAATCAAAGCTGCAGTGACAATATAATTATTACAACTGTGAATATTATACACCAAAACAATCAGTGAGGGATATTCTCTGTCTGGCCCTTCATAAGCTTGGCCTGCCAGCTGAAAAAAACAAACTAAACCAGCAAACATAATAGGGTCTTCGCCTGAAGTACCTTCAGGCTCAGGCCCTAACTAAACAAAAAAAAAACTCTGGCATAATAATAACATATTTGAAAATATAGAGAGAATTACAAATTGCTCCTTATGCTGCATTGTGGGGTAAACATGTTTTAAATATGTAGGATTCCTGATTAGAGAATTTATTATTTTTGTTCTAATTTGATCAGGTGCCTGAGTGACAGTTTTGTGCAAGAGAAGTAAGAAAAAACTACAGACATTAAACTGATTTTAACAACACAGTATGTGTTTGGGTTTGTGCCTTCAGCCTACTGTCAGGCTCTAGGCTTGGCCCCCAAGTCTGTAGCCTAGACATAGATGTCCATTTGGACTGAACCAGGGTCCACTTACCGTCCCTCACTTTTCTGCTACTCTTCCGAGTAAGTGTAACTCAGGCTCATAGAGCTACCACGAACGTGGATATTGAGGGAAATATTTCACTTTCACTAAGACTGATCACAGACTTGGCATACGAATAAGGTAAGTTGCGGATGCCCTCATTATTTTTCTACATGTAACAAGCTTTGTAGTTCATTTGATTCTCAGTTGTTGATGCTGGTGTTTGTGCTGTTATTTATTCTGCAGTGTCACAGAGATGTCTTTGTGTTCAATAATCTGTAGGGGAACTGCCTGTCTGCTTTATCAAGGATCTCTCTGTTAACATTCTGCACGCTGCAGTGGCTGGTAATTTGTTCTGGGCCATAATTTCTGCCTGTGTCTCAGTTGGATCTGAAAATAAGTGAGATTTATGGTGTCAGCCTGAGTGACACAAGCAGCATGCGAAGTAGCGTAGCTGCCCGTCCTGGTGTGGCAATTAGCCTCTGCTTCTAGCCTGACAAAATACATCCATGTTCTGACCCAAACACACTGGCTGCTGCTGCTGAGGAAGAGGTCAAGCATTGTGTGGAGTCTGAGGGTTTTAGGCCCTGCATTATTCATGGAAGATGAAGAAAGGATGTCAAAACGTGCTTAATGTGTACAGTTATTCATCTATGGGAAGTTTTTTTATGGCCCAAAGCTAAGAGGCGGTTCAGATAAACTAGAAAAACTAAAGCTAAGAGGCAGTCCAGATAAATCAAATCAACCCCTCAAACCTGCTGCTCTGACACTTGGATTGAGTGAGTCTCGTTCAGTCATTTAAGCAAGCTAAAGTGCGTCAATACTAGAGTAATCTATGGTAAAGATGAAGTTCTGACAAACCTTTTTATCCCTTGATGAATAGCTATACAGGAGGGATTGTCATTCATATGCCAGAGACATTAAAGACCAGTCAGCTGCTGTCCTGAGGCTACTAAAGATACTAAATGAGACATGTCCTTTCATCAGCTCCTCCTTCAACATTGTGCTGTGTTCAATGTGGCACCCCAACCCCAAACCCCTTTACCCCCTCCCTGTATTCCAGTGGGCGTTTAATTGGCTAGAAGTGAGAAACATAGAGGAGAGTGGGAATAAAGGCCTCGGAAGCACCATGCAGAGCGATACATCACTGCAAGACAGCGCATTGAAGTGGTGGGATGGTTGTGAAGCCAACACTGCCTTTTAATGAGTCCGTCTCCTGCTCCCTACTCTACTCTTTCCGTTGGTGTTCCTCCAAGAATGAGTTGTCCTCTCTCTTCTTTCTCTTCTCCTAATCTCACCCCATCTGATGGGATGAGGATGGCTGCAGTGAATCTGGGCACACAAAGACCCATCTCTACTTGGCGGTCATCCCTCGCTGCCTCCTAAAACACCTCCAATCGCTTTTCAGTGGCAGTGGCCGGTCTAAGGTACATGTCGGTCAGAGATCTGAGCTGCTCATTACTGCTGGCTGTGGCCGGTAGTGAGAAGATTAACTCAGTGGCTGCCTTGAAAGTGTCAGTTTAAAAGCGAGGTAATGAGAGATCACACTGATGATCACATGGACAGGAAGAATTGGCAGCTCCAAATTAGCAAATCTGTCGAGGGATATTTTAATAGGTACCTGGGTCAATAAAAAGGCATTACAGAAAGGTCGCTTTACTTCTTGTCAGAGTACTTTGAGGAAATTCGACCACATAAAAGAGGCAGTATGTGAATGAGCTGAATCGTTAGGGACATGTAGATTGTGATCAACAGCACAATTGTAACATTTAAGGAAGGAATAGGTTTTGTACGATTTACATGCTTTTAGAAGAATTCTGGCTAGAGCTGTGAACTGCACTTATTTTATCGCCAATTTGAATTTCTAGATAAGTAAACACACAGCCTCCGGACCATTTCAAACCGACCCGCAACCTCCTCAAAGGGAGAAAAAGAAGTAACCCCCCCAAAAAACAGGAAAAAGGCAGTGTTCTGTTGCTGAATCTCTACTCAACTGATTAAACTAACTACATACTGGTATTATACAAAACTTCTGTCTACATTTGGGTTGAACTAAAAGCCTTATTCCTCACTCAAGTGACAGACTAGCAACGTTAGCTGTTGTGATAAAATGAATCCTTTAGAATTAATAGAAAAGAAGAATAAAATATGATGACTGTTCAAAGGCGGTATTTTGGATATGCCAAGAGAGTATGGCAGTCTTCAAGGAATGCAATGTCAGGGACTTTTTTGAACCAAGCAAGTTAATGATTGCATGAAATAAAAGAAAACGCCGCGGAATTGTTCTCCTCCTTCACATGCATCCTGAATCATTTTACTAAACAGTCAACCATCCAAGAATCCTCCACTGAGGGCAGCCACATGCTGTCTCACGAGCTCACCAGACAGACAAAAAACCCAACATCCCACTCAACTGTGCAGCCTTACTTCAACTGAGTCAGTGACTCGGTACCTGTCCCCCCAACACCATCCATCCATCCATCCATTTTCTATACCACTCATCTGTTAAGAGTTGCGTGGGGGGCTGGAGCCTATCCCAGCTGACATTGGGCGAGAGGCGGGGTTCACCCTGGACAGGTCACCAGTCGGTCACAGGGCCATCAGGAACAATTAGGGGTTCAGTATCTTGCCCAAGGATACTGCGACATGGTCACCGGGGGAAGTGAGGATTGATCCACCAACACCTCTCATGGTAATTCATGGTATTTTTGGCATGGATCATTTAAAGTAATACAATTAATCCGTCTTCATTTGGTCTGCAAGGATTCTCCCTCAAAGACCAGCTCCACTCCATCGGACAGCTCGATAGTTTTCAGTCCACCTCCCTGTCAAACCACCTACTGTGAGTGGTCAGCTCATTGGAATACGTGCCTGCTTACAGTTAAAGAACAGAGAACCCGTCTGAGATCCTGACCTTTGACCTTTCATAACAAAATCCCTTTGATTGTGTGAGAAAGAACATCAGTAAGCAAAGCAAAGAGCTTTCACATCACCTGAAAGAGAAAATTTTTTTTCTCCTGTTTTCTTAATCACATGGAGGAGATTAATGTTGGACTGCTGCCCTCAATAGCTTCAAAATAAGGGCAACCAATTATGTATCAAGACCTCCCTCTTTTTCATCGGGGCTGCTTTGGTGAGTGGTCAGTTATGTAAGAGCGTTCACAGTTGGTAGACGGTATTGATGTTTCAGTCACACTGAACGGCTCTCAACTGTAAATGAGTTATGAGGGCACATGATTTATGGGTAAACTTTGGCTGCAGTGAAACAGTGCTCAGGCATGCTGCTGACGGGGCAAATACCACCACAAATATTAATAAGGTTGGGCTGGCCTACAGTACATGGCTTGTTGACAATATAATTTGCTTTAAACTATGCTGAGGGTGTTTTTAGGGGCATGTCTGGAAGTCCCTATGGTTTCATCTTATTATTAAGAGAGACAGTATGTGAACCATGAAGTGATACCAAAATATGTAGATTAATAAAATTACAGCCGTCTGTTCTGCAGCTTCAGGAGTATTCTGGTAAATATATCTCTCTGTGATATAAAAGTACAATGACAGCACATGGATGTAATTCTAAAGTAAAGTTTACAGGAATTATTGAGGGTTGGCGCTGGAGGGACGGAGACACCCCCTGGAGCCCAGTGGCCATGAATTGCACCTCATGCTGTGAAAATGAGCTCCTGAATAAAACATGGTGAATAAGGAAGTATTACATTCGAAGTTTATAGGACAAATCCCCTGCAATTCTCATGAATTCCGTAGCTGTAATACATCTAGATCAATGGTGTCAGGAGGCAGGAGCAGGGGACCCTGGTGAATTTCAACAACAGTCAGGCTCAGCTCTGGAGGAGTGAAGGTCAGGCAACAGGGACACAAGCATCTCCCGCTCACCAGTGAGTGAGGGAGCTGCAGCGGCGCAGGAGAGGAAGTCGCTGGAAGCTTTGACTAATGCCAGAGCTGGTGCAGCGGTGCCTCGCTGGTCCACCTGCTGCTTGTCCATTGAGTCAGGGCCCGGAGGCCAAGAGGCAAGGAAACAACCCTGCCTACACCAGTCTGCTCAATTTCAGCCTGATATCTATCACGCTCAGACGATCGATGAAGAGTTCTTCACCAACAGCCAACCATGCCTGTGGGGGATGACCTCCTGATCTCTGTCTGATTTCTTCACCCAGCTCTGATCGAGATCCATACTGCCAGCTTAGCTTGGCTTAGCTTGGCTTAGCTGCCCTCTGGACACAGACCTCTCTCGGCAGGCACAAAGGTCAGTTCCACCGTAGAGTCCATTACTGCTAAAAAGTACACACATTCGTCTCAAGCCTCAGTGGGCCAGGATTAAAGTCAAAATGAATAGAACTGGGCCATAATGGAAAGCCGGATGTTAACAATTACTGGAAGATAGGAGATACAGGCAGGTGCAGACCCTGTCACTCTCAGATTGATCTGTCAGTTTGGATCCAGCCCTTCACATCCACCTGGATTTTTGCCTCACAGTGCAAACCTTTTCACCATAACTGACAGGTTTAGCAGAACAGCGAAGGCTGCCTTGACAGCTTTAATTTAGAGCACCTAGGTTATAAGTCCTTCTGCAGGGAACAGGTCAGGCAAACCAAACAATCGACACCAGTGCCGGGTTTTATGTAAGCAATTTATTGCAGGTCATTTTCTGAGGGTAACAAAGTAAACAAGTCATTTGAACTCTTACAGAAGAGAAAGATGACTGGTAACAATTATTGTCACTATATAATGAGCAAGTGTTGCAGTTGATGGTCTTGCAGCATCAGAGTGTATTCATCGATGGATGCACTCAAACATAGGGAGTCTGTGTGAGTGTATTTTAAAGGCAACAAACCCATCCCACTAACTTTTACCCTTTCAATTACACAGGGATGTCAGATCCTGAGTGACACTGAAATAATTTGCCATTAAACTACAATGGTGCTGTTTGTATAACAGTTCCCTGGTTTCATGAGCGGATTTATACCTTAAACATCGAGTGATGTGAGAGAACTAAAGGACCATAGAAAGCACAGTGGATTAGGGGATCATTCGTCACTGCGTGTAGTCTTAATTAGCTTTACATTTACTATGTGCACATAGTGCCTCAATTAGTGTTTGTACTTCATCATCAGCCATGAAGCTGTTTGAGTTGCTAATGGATTACATGCTTGGGGTCCATCTCTTAGCCCCTTACTGTAAACCAGGACTCATGCAATTAAAAAAAACAAAATGCCATGTTTTACCAATGTTCTAAAAAAGCAGGAACCGCTGGGACTCAACATGAGTGGCTGCCTGAGGTTAACAGACACCTGAAACAAGGTACTCTCAAGAAAAATACAGAACTGCCACTTCTGACAAACAGCGTGCGCGATATTAGCAGAGTACATGCTGCAATTCTGCAGGATTAGTTTGTCTGTAAGTCTAATTTTTTGCTTGATAAATAGCTCTCTAGATTTCACTTGCTTCACAGAGAAGATGTGCATTGTAACGCAGGCAATGGAATCGAAAAGAGCAAAATGAGACATTCATTGGAGGATGTTGATAGATGACTTTATCATGTGAGAGCAGAAGTGGCCAGAGAAGGCTGGGGTGATGATGTATTGTTTAACAATACATTGGAGCGGTATGTGAATACAAACGGCTGCTTTCATTTCTCCTCATCTCTATGCCTGCAAATGCTCGTATGAGTGAGCACAGTTTGGTGTCTGGGCTGGAACAGGAAGACGGATGAATCCAGATATGATGTATGCCCTGTCCTCCTGCACCCTCTCCATCACTGGGCTCCCACAGCATGGGTAATGATGATGAGGGCAGCCTGGACAGGAGCGTATTACTTCACGATGGTAAAAGATAATGGACCAGCCTCCTACTGTGCACAGGAATATGCTCAGACATCCAATTACTGCCTTTAAGATCCATCACAAGATGACCCAAAAAAACACTTAAGTGAAATGGAAGATGCCAACACATGGAGGCGGGGAGGTAATTAATTTGCACTGTTAATATATAATAATGTGTTTGTCTGAGGCAAGCAGAGGAGAGGAGGAGAGTAAAGAGAGAAGAAAAATTAGAATCACTGTATGCCTGTCACAGTAGCCCTGACCTTTGACCTCCAACACTTTTTAAGTTATCCTTGGGTCCCAGTAGATGCTTTTACTAAAGAAATGTCAACAAGACATTCATGAGATATTCATGTAAGGTGACAGTGACCTTCGGCCATCGCAATCATTCCAGTTCATCCTCGACTCCCAGCGGACATTTGTGGCAAATTAGGGGAAATTCCCTCGAGGCGGTTTATATGAGGTGATGGTGACCTTTGACCACCATATCTTTCCAGTTCATCCTTGAGTCCCAGTGGACATTTGAGCCACATTTGAGTAAATTCCCTCAAGGCGTTCCTGAGATATCTCCTGAATGAAAATGGACATAGGGACATATGGACGGATGCATGACCGGAAAATATAAAGCCTCCAGCCCTCAGCTTGCTGAGGTGTAAAGATCTGAGGAAGAAGGTGAAGAGAAGCCAGGACAGACAGGCAGGCACTTTTACACTCCACACTGTAAAATCACAAATACTTTTGAGGACTCTTCATATTCTGCTTTAAACAACTGCTGCATTTGCACAACTCTCGTTTCCACACTTGTGAAATTGGTGACAAGTAGGTGAGGGGTGCTCTCGCCATGCAGGTGGGTCCGTGACAAAACACAGGAGGAGCCCTCTTTAAAGGGGAAGGAAAAAAAGAGAGTTCATCTTTCAAAATAATGTTGCTGCTTTCCCAGAGGTGTCACCCTCGGCCGAGCCCATCGCTTGGCTGGGGGAATGCTATAAAAAGACCTTTTTATTATAATCAATTCCAGGGAAGGCGCAGTAATTTAGAATGTGCAGTAAATTGGAAGAGAACAGGTCTGAGGCCATAAATGTGATCAAATCCAAAGTAAGCTTCCCATTACGAATACTCATTAGCTTTATTATATCACAACCTATAGAGGCACAGTCAGTTATGGATCGGTTTATGAGATTATTTCTGGTCAAAAGACAATTACAGCAGCTTCTCCATTATAATAAAATACAGTGGAGCTTATTAGACTAATTAGTGCTAATCACAGATAAAAGGAGCATCTAGAGCAAAACCACAGAACAGTTGTGTCAACAGATGCCTTCAGCGAGCTCTCTGAAGTCTCCCCTCTCAACTTGATTAAAGTAGATTGGAGAATTTGTTGTTTCTCCCTCTCCATTATCTCTAAAAATGCCACTCGTTTTCCCTCTATAGTCTTTCATCCCTTCTCTTCAAAGCTCTTTTATTCATCTGTAACCTTGATTAACTGTCAACATCACTGCAATTACACACACAAAAACCCCCCCTCCAAAACCTGGCAATGGTTAGGCAAGAGAAACTAACTAGGATCGTTTTTCTGTCAAAGATTACGCAACATTTTTTTATATGACTGACTAACTTTTCGATTACATTTTTTTCCTACATTTTTGATCGCTGACTCAAAAGACTGTAACGTAATGTGACTAATACTGTTGATCTCACTTCAAATCTCAATCTCAAAGAACCTCAGTCTGCTGCTTTGGGAGGATTTCACTCATTCACTCATGTTCAGTTCACTATTCTGGTGTTCAGAGACCCATTTCTACTTTTTGGGGGGGGGGGGGGGGATTTTGGAGCTTAAATGAGTAATCAAACCTGTGGCTTGATTTAGTCCACTAAGCACGTGCTTTTACGCTGTCAAAATACAACATGTGGTAATTCAGTCATTCCACCAGAGCAGCAGCAGCAGGTATCCCGCTACCTTGCCCACAATAAAACACCTTACAGAAGACATTGATTGTGCCATCAGAACCTTGAATAGCTGCCTCCTTTATGCACGGCAGTCCACTGGAAGATCAAGTCACATCACTGCATTACTCCAGCAGCTGATCAGTAGTCCAGTGTCAGTCACGTACAGCATGTTGTATAGAGCTGACGAGATGAACTGTGACTAATTCGAAAACTATTATTTGTCCATACCCCTTTGGTCAGAGAGGAATATACGTAATCATGCCAAGTAACTAGAGGTGCACAGGTGATGAAGTGAAGTAAGTAAATACTGTATATCTTTCACGTTTCTAGGGCCGCCCCCTTCAAGCTAATGCTTTGAATAGAGTTGACTGAGATGCTTCAGGTTGAATAATCAGTAACTCAAACTTGCTGCGAGTTTGGCTGCGTAAAAATTTCTGTCAGTTTGGCAGTTTAAGAATCTTTTAGGAGAAAATGTGGATGTTTAAATCTTTAATCTGCGGTTGATTTAACTTGATAAAGCTTATAATTTGGAGATTTAACATTGCAGCCTTGAGCCATTGGCGCAGCTGGTGAGCTGTACCAGCTCGCAGGTCCTCACACCCCTGGCAACGTTTCATGTTTTGATGGCAGCAGATAAATGCACAGCATCCAAAACTGAGAATCAAAGGTCACCGACCAAAAATCCAGAGATCAGAGTCGAGTATGCACACTTTCATGATAGCTCCCATCGTGAATGTAATAAGACACACCTCCGTCAGGTGCAATCTGAAGGCCTTGCTAGCATGGCTAATGGCCAGGCTATGCTAACTGAGGTCAACACCCACCAACTGCAGGTGAAATTCACTCAAATCACACAGGCAACGTTCCTGATTTTAACTGGCAACTGAGGAGACTATTTATGTCTGACAACAGATACAACATGAACAATGTTATTTGCTCACAAGCCTCGTGAGAAACACCAACTCTCGCTCACACACACACACACACACACACACACACACACACACACACACACACACACACACACACACACACCAAACATCCATTTTGCACATTTGTTTTTAATGATTTTTATGAAAAGCAATACTCCTATTTCACAGCTTGCCTTAATTAGACCATAAAAGAATTTTCTATGCATTTTAAGAGAAGGAAAGAAAAGCAAAATGCTAGGTCAGTCGGAGTTAAGGGTATTGAGGAGACAAGAGGGAGGCGTGAAAGAGAAAGTGAATAGAAAAACTGAAAGAGAGGAAATGAGATGTGAAAGCTTCACATATAGAAAGCCGGTGAAGAGGGAAAAGAGATGAAAATGTGTTGAGAAGAAAAGAGTGAAGAATAGAGGAGAGTTGCTGATGTAAGAGCATAATATCGTGCTTTTAATCTTTTTTTATATTAAATATATGATCAGATATCCTCTTTTTTGTATTGTTTTTCAATCAGTGGATGACATTTCCAGGGATAAATGAGCTGTAGGTCTACATCAGAGAGAATGAGAGAGGTTGAAAGGAGAACAGAGTGACCAGCAGTAGATCACGTAGGATGATTAAATATGCCCACGCGACTCCGCTATTCTCCAGTGAGATCGAATATAATTTGAGTAAATGTTCTTCTGTTGGTCCAATAATCAATTCAGATTATTGAGGACCACATGAACTTGGCAATGATGGGGGTCTTTGATTTGCAATTAAAACAGCCCAGATTATTATGGGATGGATTCCAATGTAGCAGATGTGTCAGCTAAACATTCATGCATCGATCATTACCTCTGCCAAGGAGGGAATGTGATCACCACCGTTCGTCTGGTAGTGGGGTAACTCAAAAAGTTGGGTTTGGATTGTAATTATTTTCTGTCAGATGATAGGCTCTAAAAGACAGGCAGTAATCATGTTTGTCATTTTTTGGATCGATTGTCACTGAATTCAAACCCCGTCACCTCATGGATTAAGACATATTTAAACTGTTTTCTTGAATATGCCTCCAATTAGTAGATATCTATCTGTCTACAATCTAATCAAGGTCTGTAATCTTTCTGTATATGAACTAGAAATCCAAATGGATTCCTTGTACATGTTTGTGATGTAACGTGATAAAACTGAAAAACTGAAATCTGTTCGTGGGGAAGTTTTTTGGGATAAATTTGGTGTCAGTCTGAGGAGTCTTGCTGTGCTGAAAGCCTCCTGATTGTTTCTCACTACTTGGTGCAGCTTGATTGCCTAATCACCATCGGATGCGTCACGAGTGCGTGGCCTAAATACGCTTGTCTGTGTCATTGATCCAGAAGACGCCCAGAGGGCCGCAACATCGTCTGCATAAAAGGAAATTATTAAGCCAGAGTGTGTGACACTTTTTTACCCTTGATCTATTTTTTTGGCCTGTTTTTTCCTTTTTTTCCTCCACAGTTGTCCCATTCCCCCTCCAAAGCTACTGCCCCGGTGTAGCTGCTCAGTGGCAGCAGATCTGACTGCAGTGGTGCAATTGAGAGTTGCTCTCGGTAGGTTTCCCTGACTAAATAAAGGTTTTAAAAAAAAAAAAAACGACAACAATGAAAAACAGACAACTGCACTACATGGGTGCCCTCACTATTATGTTTTTCACAGATTTTAAGGCATTCTATCATCACAACTGGCTTGGAAAATAGCTCATAAATGCTGAAAAAAATATCAGGTTGATATGCCCTCGCGTCACCCTCACGTTGGGTTAAACTCAGAATGTTTGAAACAGCCCTGGCCCAACTCAGAACCTGAACCACTAAACTTTAAGATCATCACAAAGAAATTTGCTGTGCAATTTGAACCTCTGAGTAGTGAGCACGTGAACTACAATCAGTCCTTCCATTCTTTTCTCTCTTATTTGTACTTGGATGAAGTCTGGACCCCTCCAGGTGCAACATCCTCTCAAAACATGAACCTTGCTATCACCAGGCATCTGATTATCGTACAGTATACACACTGTCCGCTCACATTTCACACACCAAGTCTCTCCAGCATCGCCGCCTTCACTCTATTAGAGTGACTCCGGTTCTGTGTGTAGAGGTTTGTTTTCTATTCGAATTACTGGGTTTGTTCTCACTTCAGTGGAGGGAAGGAGGTGGGACATGGTGTGTGTGTGTGTGTGTGTGTGTGTGTGTGTGTGTGTGTGTGTGTGTGTGTGAGTGGGGGGGGGGGTTGATGACACTGCTCTTACATTACCTAACTTCCTCCGTTCTATCAGCAAGGAGTGTAGCAGAGGGGAGGGAGAGGAACTTATCTGTGGGCCTTTCATGCCACAGTGAACCCAAGTAATCTAATTCAGCCTTCCTTTTTCTCGCTTGTGTGCCTTTCTCATATTGGTGCATGCAGATTGCAGGAGCCGTATGTCCTTGTGTGTATAGTGTGTGTGAGGGGAGGGAGTGAAGGGGACAGCCGGAGACTGACAGAGTTTATGAGCTCTGAATGTGTCTGCATGTATAAGTATTTGTGGTTTGTGTTAAGTACTGAAGATTAGCAATGTGGTGCAGGTTGTGAGGTTTTCTGTGTGGGAGGTGGTTAAGAAAAAATAAAATGACATCAAATTGTCCCATTCAAAAGCCTTTCAATGGATTTTAAATGGCTGAAAATGTTTGAAACGTCAAAGGTACACCTGGATCAGAGAAACAGAACTTGATCCCTTTCAGTACACACACTCTCTGACATGATAGCGACTGCTTCACTGCATCGCTGACAAGCCATCTGAGCTGAAAAGCATTTTCAAGGTAAGAACATGAGCCTTACTGTACGCATGAAACGCCATTCATCTCGATCTCCTGTGAGACCGCTGCCTAAATTATCCTGCCCTTAATTGATTTAGCCAAGTTTAGCAAATTATTTGCAGTATCAGGTTAATTGAGATGGAGTTTTGCCACTGTGATAAAAGTTATATGATTTATAGAGAGCCGCAAAATGAGCAGAATAATCAGGCTGAAAAAGCAGAGAACTGATTGATGACTGTGTATTTGGAAGCTTGGAGGGCTGCGCACTCATTCGCAGAGTTCATTTTAAAAACAATAGTGGGATTAGTGCCTCTTATATGGTCATACACAAAAGTCAAATGAAATCAGTGAAATAACGTCTTCATATAAAGGCGTGGCCTTTTTGTGGTAGATTCTATTTACCATCTTGAGCTGAGCCTTTGCTCCATAATCATGCAAATCATCTCTACAGTTTTTGCCAGTGGAAGGAGTGGGTGCGAACTATATATTCCTCGAGCAAGGCAAGCTGGCTGTTGATAGATCAGTGACATAAAAAGGAAGTGAGAGAGGGAACTCGAACAATACTGCAGCATTAAACACATAGCTTCAATTATCCTGAGAATGGATCAGATGCACCGCATTCTCCTGCATCCAGGAAAAGCCACCCACGGGCATCTATCATCTACACAGCTACAGGCAATGCTTGGAGAGGAGCACTGACACAGCAGTCAGGTCTGTAACACCCAGATCACAAGCACCAAAATAGAAATGAATGCAATCTTTGTTTTATTAATCAGCACTGATGGGACATTTCTTTCTCTTAACACAAGTGATGCCACTCACTAGACCATTCTTGCTCTGAAGCTGTGCTCTCCTGGTCAAATGAAACAAGTTGCAGAGGTATGAAAAGCTTTCCATGTGACGTTCTGTGGGGACGCTTTACCGCCTTCTTGCTGGTAGAGACTCCTGCTCCAGGCCTACCCTCAGGTCACAGCCGGCCCCCAGACCCCATCTGAGACCCGCTGGGAGCGACAGATGTTCTCCACCTGGGTTGTCTCTAATCACACTCTGTGGGCCCAGACCTTCATTCCCGCTCAGCCTTTTCTATCTCCCACATTTAATGTTTGTGTGGCATAATAGGGGCAATTTCCTGCTGAATTGCAAGCACAGACATCATGATGGTTCACTTCATGTGCATAACGCCACACCACAGCCACACACGCATCTTTGATGTGGAGGTTCTTACGAATAGTGTGCAGCAGGGATGACATAGTTTTTAGGTAAACCTGGAAGTTGGTGTCAGTGTGGTTTCCCTCCACCAAAAGCCAGGGGGATCTTCATTCTGGTTTTTGGATCATTGCAGGAAATACAGTCTGTGGCAAATATAAACTAGTGAGATTTTTATGGCTGGTGTCAGACAATAACCCTCACAAATGATCACCACTTTTATGATTTCTGAAGTGTAAATTCAATCATCAGAAGTACACAGTTGCAATGAAAGAGCTACCCAGCAGACGCATGACTTGAATATCACCACTTGTAGCTTCGCGCTTCCTCCAGGTTTCAGGACTTCCTGTGCCCCTCTATAGCAAACTTTGTAATTCGGAAATAAACCACAGCGTGACAGCAATAAAAATCTTCAGAACACCAATTAAACCAGACACCTAGAATCTCCATGTTGAACCAAACTGAAAAAGCTGGCAAATGTAATGCAGCTAAAGGTAAAGCTAGTGAGAGAGTCTCCTGCTGTTTTCACTGATTTCAGAAAAATAGGTCACAATCACTATATTTCATTTCAGAAGAATGTTTGGAAACTAATATTTTAATTACTATAATATAGAATATTTTCTGTAAATAAACCTAATCTGTCATTTCATATCAATCTGTTGACCCCATTTCCTTCCATCCAGCATGTTACTGATACTGATCTTCATATGGGTTTTGTGTGAATGTGTGCAATCCTCAGCACTTTATTGGGAGACTTGTTTCAGTGAGGGTGAGAGAGAGTTGTAACATTTTTCCATAAAAAGTGTTCTTGGAAAGAAAGAAAAAAATCAGTTTTGGCAGTTCAGACTTTTAAAAAGACGAAAATTCCGAATAAGTCAAGGGAATCTGTTTATCTCGAATTGTCTTCTTTCATAGTCATACACAGGATGTAAAAGCAAATATGTTGTGAGCTACTGTACTTCAGAATTACAGAGTCATGATTAAAGATGGCGTTTCCAAGGTTAGTTATTTATGTAGCAACAGAAAGGATTTAAACTCTGAATTATGACAGCGTGGTGTCCTACAGTATCAGGATGCCCAATGTCTCACTCAGAGGAAACATTGTGCATCAAGTGTGTGTGTGTGTGTGTGTGTGTGTGTGTGTGTGTGTGTGTGTGTGTGTGTGTGTGTGTGTGTGTGTGTGCGTGTTAGGGGCATCACTCACCATAGCCAGTGGCACGATGCCTGCGAGGTCCTCTTGCGCCAGTCGGATCTCGGTCTCTACCTCTTGTGTGGTGGCACGACTGGCTGGGTACTCCACCTGCCAGGCCATCCAGCGGCTGCCCAGCAGCTCTGGGAAGCTTTCCATTTTCAGGTCCACCTGGAGCACCCGCTGAACTCCCATCTCAGCCCTGCCAGAGAGCAGAAAAATTGGGGTTTGTGGAGACGAGAACACATGTGTACAAGACAAAAAGAAAAAGTGTGTGTTAATGTGGGCCCATGGAACCCCTCAGCTCTAATGATGACAAACGGTAAAGGCTGATAAATGTGTCTGAGGCTGGAATCTATGACATTTTACCAACTGAGATTCTTTGAAATGTCAAGTCCCTTTGTGTTTGACTCTTTGGCCAACCCTTTGCTTCATGGGATAATATCACCTTGCTTTTTCTCTTTCCCCGTCACACTTTACTGTAGGTGATGTGCACTGTAAATAGGAGCTATTTCTCACCACTGCTCCACAGCAGTTCAAAGGAATGCTTCGCCTCGCTAGACTGTTGATAGTTGGGCCTGTCACCGCTGCCCTTGTACGCCACAGCAGAGTGTAAATATACAGGATGCTTCGGTGCAATCTACGACAGGCCTGAATTAAGCCAGACAAATGGAGAGTGTTGATAATAAAATTTCCCATGGTGCTATAAGTCTCTGGTGCTCAGTGTTTAAATATAGCCTGCAGGCAGGAAAGGTCAGCTTTACACAGGAACTGTAGAAGATAGGAAATGGCACACGATCTGTTAGCCATGTCTTGCGTGTCAAATGGCAGGACTCGAGGCCAGTACATTTCATGCATGAACTCTGTGGTGCCCAGGCACACAACAGCATCTTGTAATTTGAGCATGGTGAGGGAAAGAGAAAAAAGAGTGATGTGGACTCTGAATATATGCTGTTGTTTTTTATGTGTACAGAACCTGTTGGAAATACTGCAGAACACACAACTGATGTGGAAACATTAAATGGTTCGGACATACATATGTGGTAAATCTTAGGAAGATAAAAGTGCAAATGGGCTTTCTTAAGTTCCTAAATTATGAATAGGAGACTAAAACAGGAAAATGATAAATAATAGAGAATGTTTTCTTCTCATACATTCACATAGGTCTGACACTATTTTCAAATCATATTATTCTGAATTATTTCAAGAGAATGAAAGATTCCTTTAAGCAGCAGAGCACAACAACATTCCAGCAGAGGTGTGTGTAAATTATTAAGACGACAAGCAAATAAGTTGTGTCACATTTCATATCAGCGTACCGGTTGGAGTACGCCAGCCGTTCAACATCATGGACTTACATAACTGCTCCATAATGCTGTGAAAGTGACGGATGCTAATCTCTGCTCACAGACCGGTAAAAGCCAGGAGATTTGTCAGGGACAACCAAGTTAACAGATGATGCATCGAATGTCCAGAAATAAACCTTTGAGCACTGCACAGCCACTCAGAGTCACACAAGACCTGTGTCAGCCATCCAGCCCAAATGGCCTACTTTCTACAGCACAAGCAGACTTTGACTGCAGAGAGGTTGCTGTGCTAAACATCATACGCTCCAGGCAGCCAGCGACGAGACAGAGGAGAAGAATAGAACTGGCTCGGCAGCAGAGCGGTTTGATTGTGCTCCACGCACAAGTACAGGAGCTAAACTCACACCTTCAAAATGTTTAAAAGCCTCCAGAAAAAAAAGAGAGAGGATTATTGATATTAGCCCCCCCCCCCCATTAGAAATGTGAATTATTTCCCTCATTCCATGATCCAATTGGAAGGGTTTGATAGCAGCTGCAGAAGCAATGAAAGAATTTTACGAGGTTTTCATATTTCTTCCTACAATAAAAGTGCCAAGAAAATATTGAGGTTATGAGAATGTACAATATAAGGTGAAACAATTATTATAAACCACTGGTCTAATACAAAAATCGAATAATCTCACTAATTTTAAACTAATTTTGAAATTCAGATATATTGCAAATTAAAGCTTTATTTTTTGGACAGAAATAGACATCGGTTAGTGAGGACAGTGAAGGAGAAATAGAAAATAGATAAGTAGAATGAAGATGTGGCCCTTTTTACTTCAATTCTTGACAGGAAATAAAAACAGAATGGCTCCAGTTAAGAAGTTGTAGCTTGAATCGGTGAACATGGTATATTTATTGCATTTTTTTTATATTGACTCCTAAAAAGCAAAGCTGTTGGTAGTATATCTAACTAGCCAATAAGTTTGAAAGCAGACAGCAAAGAGAGGAACAGGAAAGATTTAACTGAGTCTGGCAGCTCTTGATTTTTGATGTACTTGACCCTCATTTACGCACGTCACAAAAATAGAACCTGACAGAAACATTGTTGTCGGGGATGAATGTGATATTCACCAAAGACACGGCAGCATCCTGAGCTGACCTCCT
Source organism: Aulostomus chinensis (assembly GCF_037954235.1). Taxonomy (NCBI): domain Eukaryota; kingdom Metazoa; phylum Chordata; class Actinopteri; order Syngnathiformes; family Aulostomidae; genus Aulostomus; species Aulostomus chinensis. Next base: position 27,507,060 of record NC_141325.1, read on the forward strand.
CTCTCCAAGTTTGCAGATCACGTGGCTCGCTGGAGGAAACTGCTCATATCTCTGTCACTTCCAGCATGGGCTCTAATTCAATTAGCAACAAAAGGGCCGATGGATGCATGCCGCACAGCTGACCTCAGCCTGATAATTATCTGTAAACTAGCGGCAGTTGACTAAATCTGGAGCCAGACAGATGAGCAGAGGGCAGCCACAGGCGTTAGACGGGCTCTTTAGATAACAGACCCCAAAGTTGGGGGCCTCCTGGCCCTGGAGACCACACTGGAGAGGAAATCTGACTTGACAACTTGTTGGAGATGGTTGAGAGGATGCTGCTTAGGCACATTCACAACGCCCAACAACACACAGTCAAGCATAAGTAAGTACTTAATGTGTAATAACTGTTGTTGTTTTGGAGCCTTCACGTATCTAACGGAGGCACATTTTGAAGGTAGCATGGTTACATGGCTGGTAATGAGTGCAGCATCATCTCTGGTGCTAGAACTGGAAGCCACAGCTTCATACCGCATGTCACAAAGAAAGCCTCAGAGATTTTTCTGTCTCTGTTGATCCTTTACACCACAGACTGCAGTCACTAAAATAACAACAATTATGTGTAATGGTTGTTTATTTCAGCATGAGAGAGGAGGACAATTTATAACCAACAGCTTTTGTTCAAAATAGGAGTATGAACAGACAGAGGGGCTCCATGCAACCTTCATGTCACATCTGACTCATAATGATGCTGAAAATAACAATTCATTTCACTTAACATATCAATTGAGATACGATATTTCCTTTTCCAGGGAGTCCTGGTGAAACGTCCTGGTAAAATTATAAAAATATATATATGAATTACATGTGACACAGCTGCTGGAGACAGCTCCTTACTTACTGTATAGGTAACAATACAACGGAATAGTGCACAAGATCAATCCAGGCATATTGATCGATTCAAGATTTTGTTAAAAATCAATACCTTAGAATCTACCACAGGAAGTTAGCAAGTGCAGTCAAAAACTGTAGAGCTCTAGTTGAGAGTATAGAGTGTTAAAATTCATCAGTGTCTGTGAAACAGTTCTTGAGTTGCAGTTTGGATATGAATAGCCAGCGGCGTCAGTGTGGGTGCAGACCCAAATATGTAATATTGTGTAGTTAATGTAATGTAATCACACAAGCTGTTAGGGGACGCTCCCATCCCCTCTATCCACCCCATATGAATCACAATGTAAAATGATGTTGAGGTGCATTGTAGATGCAGTACTTTGGAGCCATAGCAACAAAGAGTGAAGATTAAAAAAAACAACAACAAAAAAAACTACTTTTTGCAAAAAAAAAGCTACTTTTGCAAAAATTAAAACTTGAGCCAATGTTTAAAGTGAAATACATTGACAAGCTGTCCACTTGAGGGACTAGAATGGAGAATCTATTTGTGGTAAGTGCTCTTAATAATTAATCTATTAAAAAAAATAATTGCACATAAATTTTTCTGTCAAGTGACCTTTTAAAATAAATGTTTCAGCTCTGCTTTGCAAATGTTAAACGGCTAAATGACCCAGTGCCTGCAGGTGGCTTTCAGGATTTTTCTCAGCATTTTCAAATCATGTCCAACCGGCCTGCCAACAATTTCTTACCTCTATTGTTCAGCTTTTGTGGTCACTCATTACATCTGGTCATAAAAAGGTCCACTTAGAGGTGATTTAGCTCTTTCTTATCTTGAAAGTCAGGCATTCATTGAATTTAGAAGACAAAAGGTTGAAGAAAAATGCATTTAAAATGTCAAAATGAATAAACAGACACGGGACAGAGATATTGGAAAAATTCACTTCTAGCAGATTTCTCCAGAGAAAGACCTATAATTGAAATAGCTTCTTTTGTCCTATGATCAGTCTGGCTATGTCACGGTGACACTCCCTGTTTAATCTGCCCTGATGAGAGGAGATCCATCAAGACAGAGAGCTTTTGTTAGATAAATGAATTAAGACTTCCAGGTCCTTTTTTTTTTTTTCGTCATCTTTAAGATGAGACATGGCATTATTGGGATAGTTGAACAGAATAACATGGGTCCACATGTGGCTTAACATTTGAAGCTCTTTCATTCTGCGTATGTTTTATGTAAACGATAGTAAAAAAAAATGAGGAGTGCAGACGACCGAGGGTTATGACAAACCTCAGCAGAGCAGCACGAACCACAAGTGATTCACTAAAACAACGGCTGCTGAATGCAGAATGGCATATGAAGATGCATAATGCAAGCCGGCGGGACATGAGGAGGAACTGTCCACGACAGCCTTAGGCATCATTTGTGTGTGTGTGTGTGTGTGTGTGTGTGTGTGTGTGTGTGTGTGTGTGTGTGTGTGGCAGGGCCTTGCACGAACCCTAAACTACTTGTGGAGGAAAAAAATAATCAAATTTGTGGCTTCACTGGTGCTTGAAACTCTGCTGTTCACATGCTCTGTCACCTGGAACAGCAATAAACCAGACCGCGCAATGAAGCCACAGTTATGTATGTTATGTGCATGCACTGAATACACTGAACACCAAACTGCATTCCCATAAATGAAGGAAATTACAACAATTAATGTAACCGAAAAACAAAAGCAGCTACTTTACTCCACCCTCTCTGCTGGAGAAGAGGCTGCTCAGCCCTGCAGCTGTGGAAGTCTTGTGGAACTGTTGCAAATTGGAGTTGTGTTAACCACAGTGAGAGGTATGAATAATAATTGACTGGAATTAATTTGTACATTTCTTACATTGTTAAATGATAAAACCGTGCTGGCTAGCCAACCTACAAATGTTTAACAGCCCTTTCACTGACATTTCTTTGTGCATGTTTGAGAAGTAGGAATGTTTCGAGGAATGATTTTAAGATTATTTGGTTCAAAACGTTACACTTTTCTCAGCACTAACAGCTATGCTACTGTTATCAAGCTAATTTTAATTGCTGTTAAGAGGCTACTAGACGGCTTGCTCTATGACGTTGCACAGAAAGAATATTAGCCTCCAAGCGGCGATTAAAAGGGGATTTGGTGAGAAAAAACTATGGAGGTTAATTGTGTAATTATTATGCAATCAAACGAAACAGTTTTGAGAGCAAAACATTCCAAAATGCAATCAAAAAATAGATTTGAGAGCAAAACTTTGTATACTGCAATCTTTACTTTTCAAATTGAAAGTCAAATGAATTTGCGATGATCTTAAAGTGTTGTTTGCAAATCAGTAGGTTTTGTTTGCAAGTCCAAAACCTTAGTTTGAAAATCTAAACCACAAAATGAAGAAGTCGATATCGGGGTGACAGCTTGATAGCAGCTACAGGGGAAGCCCCTGCTCGTCACGGGAAGAGAAGACAGACATTGGAGGATTAATGACATCATTGCTGTGGATGAACAGGTTTACAGATACAGCGTATTTTGCTCACCACTGGATACCGGCTTTACTCATTGAGTTTGGTCAAGTTGGAAAGATAGTCATGAGTTAAAACTTCTAGGATTAATAAACAAAAAAAACACAGTAACAAGGAAAATGACCTTCAACCTAATTTTCATCCAAACCGGCCGTCCTCCGTCCTGGATGGAGTACACTTGTCCCCACGCGTCGCTGGCTGCGGGATCGGAGTGCAGGGACCGTCTACAAAGTACCACACTGAAAATAAATACTAAAAACACATTGAAGTAACTCCACCTCGACAGCCTAGTAACACCAAAATATCTCCACTCATCTATAATCTCCTCCAGGCTATATAGTTTGGAAAAATATTAGCAGTTTAGAACATTATGCACACAATTCTATTTCATGATTGGAATTTTCAAAGTTTTGCCCTGAAAACCATTTTTTTGATTGCAGTGTGGAAAGTTTTGCCTTCAAACCTGTTTTTATTGCATAATGAGGAAAAAATCCTCAGCCTTTGGGGAAGCAAACCTTTTTGATTGGCAAACACGTAATGCTGAACTGCAAAGAAAGGCTTTTAATTTGCAGGTAAAACGTTATTATTTGTAAAAGTGTGTTGAAATAACCACATATTCATTTGCAAGCATTTAAAAAAAAAATTGCAGAGTGAAATATTTCGTGTAAGGATCTATCTTGTGCTGGTAATTTTGAAAATTTTGCTCTCAAACCTGTTTACTTTTGTTTACATCATAAAGACACAAATCAACCCTCATAATAAACGACGCCACTTTCCAAAATGGCGGCTGGAAAACGTTCCAGTGCCAGAGGCCAACTTATAATACCTCTCACACATGACCACAAACTACATTATTAATTATTAGACATTGCTAGAACCAACCAACACAACACAAAACCAGGTCACCGAAGTCAAAGACTTGGAAGTCACCTGTGTTCACTTTGCTCACTTTTTTTAATGGCAAACTTAGCGGGGCGGTTTCACTCAGAGACCATTCAGCTAGGATTTTGACATAATGTCAGATTGTTATGCAAATGAAGGGCAAATGAACAGAAGGACTCAGAAATGGCAGTTTATTGAAGAGCTGACATTAATATAATGCAAAATATGCACTTCTAACAATGATTCACGAAAAAAATGGCCTGGTGCACCCAACGCTGTCTGTAAACCCGTCCATACGCTGTTGGGACCGATCCTTTCTGCATCCCCTTATTGCATATTCAGTATCGACCAGTCTTTGTATAAATCACATACATTTGCTTAAATAAGCATATTGTGGAAAAGAATTTTCAGAGTTTATTGTGACAAAAATATAGACCATGACATGATACTGTCACCCTCAGTCTGCTGCCGCTCCCTTTGTGCTTGTGAAGGATCGGTAGACAACACAGAGATTATAAATATTCATCAAGCCAGTGATATTCATGTAAAGATACAAACTCCATCCTTATTGTCGATATCAAAGACTCGATTATGCCACATTTGGAAATCCTTAAATGTGTCATTGTATCGGCCGACCACTGTGCATAGTACTGTAAGTATAAGTAAGCTTGTTCCCGAAAAATGACATCATCCATAGAAACGGGGTCAAATTCTCCAAATTCTCTTAATTCCCTAGAAAAAGTTGCTGTCAGCAGCTTTGTCAAAAGGTTTTAAGAGGAAACTCTCAGCGAGTTTTAACTTTACTGAGGAGAACCCTGGTCAGATAAATGCTCTGTGGATAAAGACCCTCCCTGATTCTGTAGCTGCTAAATGCTTCATTGGCCTGTAGCCTGACTTTATACTGAGTTTTATTCAGTCTTAATTTACTTTATCATATATTTCTTGTTCATGTTGTGTAGTTGAACATAGTCACCCCAATAAATACTCTTATTAATAATCTGATCACAATCATGAAGAGTTTATCATTGTTGGATAGACGGTTGATGTCCGGTTGAGTTTTTCCTCCCTAAAATAAACTGCTGCTGCTGATTAAAACAACAGCAAATATATGAAATATATATACATATATATATATATATATATATATATATATATATATATATATATATAAAAATTATGAATAATGCAGGACTCCACACGGAAGCTCAGACCTCGCTGGCTCCCACGTAACTTTCAAACCTAAATGTCATTCAAGAAGTTACATTTATGCCCGATGCTAAAGTGGTGAGAGAAAAACAAAGTGACACATAACAACAGCTGTAAAACATTTAAAGGGAATTTATTATTCAATTCTTAAAACAGTTACAAGATCAGGACTTGGTGTATTATCTGCCTCTAAGCCAGCAGTGGAGTCAGGTGATGAAGGGGAGGGGTTTCAGACAACCAATATCTGGCTCAGCACCGCCAGGGGAAAAGCTAGGGGACCAGGTCTTCATGGTGGTGCATCTTCCTGATGGTTTTCTGGATGGTTACCACCAGGATGGAGCAGGAGAAGGTGGCCAGGTGGTCCATCCTCAAAGAGTCCTGGAGACCCCGTCCTCAAGGGCCTTTGTGACCCCAACAAAAGCCTTGCTAAGCTTCTCCTTCTTTGCTCCCAACTCCGTGTGTGTACATGATTGTGGTCTCACCAGGCTGAGCAGAGGCATGGCTTCTTCCTCAAACTCCCACAGGCTTCACTCAGAAAGGGAAACACTCCTCGTTACTCTGCTTCATTACAGGCAGACGTGTGTGTGACATGAGGAGAGTTTGAGTTTTGGGGGTGGGCTGTGTGTGTGTGTGTGTGTGTGTGTGTGTGTGTGTGTGTGTGTGTGTGTGTGTGTGTGTCTGGTAACTGTCCTTTGCCTCAGGGACTCCTTACTCTTGTGAGTGATGGGCTCCAGCAGGTCTTCAGCTGGAAGGTAGGTGAGCCAGGATCTGGCTCTTCTGCTGCAGCAGCAGGACTTCCCTCAGCAGAGTGATCCACCAACACAGAGCAGATGCGTCACACAGCTGATAGGAGCTGACACGACGGTTTATAGCGCCGTGAGTGCCGATTGGTGGAAGCTTGTACCTGGACCTTGAAACTGCTCTGGTGCCATCAGATCAGCAGAGCAGTTCATAGATGCTGGTACCAAACAAGACCTGAGGAGGAAATGACATCACGTCAACGTAGTTTTCTACGGACACGCCCAGATGGCATTTGCACATGCATTTCCTCTGATTATGAAAATATTTGACATGAGTAGTGATGTAATTACTTAACTCTCAAAATGACTAAACTTACCCGGCAACTGTCTCATTTCCTTCAAAAATAATTTGACAAAATGAGTCAGACAGGACATGAATCTTCATGTTGTCATGTTTTACTGTTTTTCTTAACAAAAATACAGCTGCGCTTCAAATAAAATCCTGATAAATGAGAACATCTCTGCTAACTGCCAACAAACAGTCACTGAGGACACGTCTTCATTTCTCCGAGATTTAGACGTTTGTACCAACGGGATATCAGTGACCACTACTTTCTTTATAGATGATATAATACTTACATGATGTAAGTTAGCATAGCTTTGGAGGTTCTTTACATTTGAAACAGCACTCTCCCTCTATACACGACAAACGTGTGCATGTCAGCAACTCTGTGCTGACTGATTCTCTTCATACCGACAAATTGAAAGCTTCGTTGATAAAATGTAACTTTTTTCTGAAATACATCTGCAAATACTAAGTCTAACTTAAGTAAACACAAACACTTACCCGGACAGGCTTGGGCACTCAAGCGCTCCTCTCAATAAAATCTTCTTGTCCATTGTTTCCAAACCGAACTATCAACTGTCAAACACAACAGCCAGCGTCCCTCCGATGAGCAGAAAGTGTTAGTGGAGGAGAAGAGTCAGTGTGTCCACTTTTATACACTCTGTACATAACACTACATTACTCTGAAACCCCGCCCACTGACCAGCCAGCAATGATATCACGGAGAACCAAACTAAGACTCAAACTGATACAAAACAAAATTTCTGCAGGGATGTTTTTCATGATTGGGTCGGACTTCATTTAGAGCCGCCGTTCATGGGAAGTGGTGGAAGATCCGATCCAGGCTCAGCTCGAAAACACCACGACGCCTGACAACACTGATGGCTGCATGTGTCTGGCAGTGGCATTGATGCAACAACAGCGCGCAGGACCAGTAAGACACAACGAACACACGCTGGACCTCATGCTTTCGAGACGGCTCTGCACACCTGTTGTGTAAATGTGCCGGAGACGACAATTTTGAGAAAACTAATAATTTCAAAAAACATCCACAGAACTGTAAGAAAGGCAGAGAAATAAATGAACGTACCGGAAAAATATTGTAGTGTTAAAATATTTATCTAACTAATGTTATAGGGTCTAAATGTTCGTAATGTTTACGTTTGTGCGCGTTGGTTGGAAAATGCTTGCAGATCTCAGAGTCAACAGCATGAACACTTTGATATCAAGTGTCATCTGTGTGTTGCCACCTACAGAGGTGTAGATGTTGCATCTTTCATTTCTTCCAACAGAACTAAGATATTTTAGTTTGATTTCTTTGAACAGAACCAAGAGAGAAGCCTACAGCAACTAAGAGCCTGTTTGCCATGCTGGCCATCTTCACCTTCTAGCTTTGGTTGTCAACAAAAGCATTTTCAGCCATCCTGCCTCCTTTGCATGTACTGACATCACAAAGACAAACCACATGCAACGCATGAAAAAATAACCAAGGAACAAAGAGCCTCCGTCTGTCATTGGAGCCGATTCTACCTCATTGACAATCTTGTAAATTAAACGCGAAGACTTACTGTTCACATAAGAAACTGGTGTATGAATGTGTGACAATCAACTCAACAGAAATGTTTTCCAAAAAACCAACCAGTAACGTGGGTACCCAGCTGCGCCAAGTCAGGCTGCTACTGGAAGGATGTGCTGAGCAAGGACACCCCGGCAAAATACTCTGGAGTTTCTTTTGATTACGAGGCCATACGAGGACACCTTTTTTGATCTGCTGACATATCAGCACTTCAACATCAGCTTCTGCGATATCAGCGAACACAGTTTTATTGCCTCCAGAGAGGAACTGCGGCAGGAATGCTAGAAATAGCAAACGGCATTATTGACCACAAACAAGACCTCAATATCCGATCAAAAAAAGACTGGTCGTCTATTAAGACATTTACTGGTAAGGGGCCATTTTTGCTCAGCAGGAGCAGGCTGTAAGCCGCCCTGATGTTTAAAACTGTGTTTGTCACCATGCAGTGTCCTTACTTATTATTTCCTTACTTTATTCAAAAATGTGCACTTCATTCAACATAACAGCAACCCTGCTGTTTGGGCTGTTAGGCTATGGCTCAGACTGTTGAGTCTCTCCGATGTGAGATGGTGTTTAGTGTTACAACTGTCTAATCCAATGATCCTCAATTGGCGAGCCCCTGGGCCAGTCAGCACGTCAAGGCAGGGTGGCCTTAGGGACGTTCAGGAGGTTTCCCCGAATGGCCGGTCTGGCTGGCACATTTACAAAATAATTTGTTTGTAACCTCAAATGTCGGGGTTTATATTGCACCCTGCCCTTGCGGCTGCAGCATATACAGACAGGTACATTGACAATCCACTCGCGACCGCACTTGCGCTTTACTTGCACCCCCATCCCCCAGGAAGCGATATACTGGCTGGGACTTTTTTAACTTTCACTTTTGCTTTTGGAGCAGTTTTTTTTAAAAGATTGAATCAGTTTGTTAAACCAAAAGGGACATTTGGTTTGATTTTAGTGTCTATGTTCGTTTGGAATTCCTGAGATGATTCACTATTGGACAGAAATACGTTTTTCCTTCTTCCTTGTGTTTCTTTGTGTTTATATTTAAAAAGAAAAGTCTTCTTGACCCCCTCCTGACGTATTTGTTTTGGATTCATGGCAGGGGTCATGTTTGTTTTTATTCAATAATTTATTTCAATTTATGTCAAAGTGGAAATGACATTTTATTTTAGTTCTTTTTTTTTTAATGAAATGGGCATTTTGATATTACAGAATTATCACATGTGGCCTGACCAATCTCAATAAATGGACCTTCGACTCATTGAAAAAATTCTTTGTAGCCCTTTAGCATTTGTATTTGAGCACCCCTGGTCTAATAGATGGCTTTGAGACCTAAATGTGCGCAGAGGGATTCTCCAGCTGGCTGGGTAGGTGTTTGTCCACGTGCACATAACGTAAAGCATATAACTCGGGTGAACTGATGTCATATTTTCATATTGTTCAGGCTATAAGGTCTTTGTGACAAAGTTATTGCACCCTGTCACTCATGCAAGATGCAGTTTTCTGAATGCCACTTGTACTGAGACGCATGTTTGTACGTCCGAAGCACAAGAGTGTGCTTACACAATCATCACGGAGCACAGCCATCTCTTTCCAGGGCTTAAAATCTGTGTGCAAATGAGAATATTTCTGTATTCTCATGTAGATTTGTTAGTCACATACAGGTTATGGGTCTAATGAACAACTTTTTGTAAAATTGTGGTTCTTCATGTGTAATTACACAATTTTTGTCCAGCTGCTGTTATTTTTCTACATAGCAGCTAACGATATTAGCATGGTGATACCCAGGATTTTACAAATACTGGCATTTTCAAGAATACGTGTTGTAATATTGTATTATTATTGAGACAGAATTTAGTAATTTTGTATATCTAGAGCCAGAGTAGAGAGCCAGAGTCAAGAAAAGTCAAACTTTACATGCAATGTAAGACAGCGGGAACACAGACAGTGAAAGTCTATTATAATCTATGTCTTTCTACTCAAATACATCATGTTACTGAAGGTATACAAGTGGAGATGGAGGATCGAGAAGCAGCAGAACCAAAAAAAGTGTAGAGTTGAGGGGGAGTGTGGAGGTGGAAAAGCACCCTCAGACACTTATTCTCAAAGGACCTTTTCAATTCAGCCGTTCCAGAATAGAAAGAGAGATTGTGACAGAAGGAGAAAAAGGTGTAAACTTCGCCTGAAACACTGTCAAATAAAGGGGAGACAGGAATGAGAATAATAGTGATGCCATGTCAGTGTGGTGCAGCTGCCTCCGTGGCTTCAGAGCTTCGTGGTTATGCAGAGATATATTGAATGTGGCCACAAGAGGCTTGGAGCGAGATGGAAGAGGGAGATTTGTACGAGAACACAGGCAATTTAGGAAAAGCTGAGAACATTTACATCATCCAAAGTGAATCACAGAGGAAGAAATCAACAAATAAAAGCAAACAAAAAGCGAGAACAATCCAAGCAAAAACAATAAAAACAGTAAAAATGGTTAAGTAGTCAGAAAGACATCCAAGAAAATACAGTAAATTGATCAACAAGCACAAGATAAAAAAGAAGTGTCATCAGCAAATGGGAAATTACTTACAGCATCTACTATTCTATCTGTTTCCAACTTTCCCCTTCCTCATCCCCCTCTAGTTTGAAGCCTTATTCGGGCCTGAGCCTGAGGGTACTTCAGGCGAAGACCCTATTATGTTTGTTTTGTTTTATTTTTTCAGATGTTGTTGAAATGACCATGTCCAGCGTAAAGGTAAATGGCGACTGTCAAAGCTATTTTGATGATGGGTATGGTTTTATAAACATGGTTTGAGTAACGTTATTGCGTCACACTCAGTGACAGGAGTTGTTCAACACAGCAGGGTTACAGCCAGAAACAGGTTGTCAGAGCTATGATGAGCTCAGAGTAAAGCAGGTAGGAGGCAGGAAGGTTTACTACTCCAGTCCAGAGTTCCATTAGCAACACAGCACAGCCACACGTTGAGTGATTTTAAAAGGTGACATCGTAGCTATTAAATCAAAAGTTTCAGCAGGTGTTAGCATTTGCTAATGAGTGGTAGCAGAAGCTAAGGAGTCATGTGTGTGGCATCAATAAACTGAGCTGTAGTCTTGCTGGTCCTGGTGTGATGTATATTTAAGTTGTTTTAACACCTGAAAGTAGCGGATTGAGGTCTGAGGTGGGCCAAGGTTCATAAACAAGAGACTCAAGAGATTTATGGCCATTTGCACAGGTACTGACAGTGCATGAGAATGCTTGTGCGTTCCCCGAGTCAGCTTTTTAAAAACAAAACATACATGCACATAAAAGTGCACATAAAGCACATTTACAGCCTGTGTAGGAAAACACGCTCCAAAATAAGCAGACATTATACACTACAAAACTAAAATTACACACTAAATGAAAAGACATATTTGCAAATACATGGTGCCTGAAAAATAAGCACAAATGATTTCACTGTAGATTATTGCACAGTCAGTGATTTCACAGAATATAGATTACTGCACGGTAGATTACCGCACAATAAATTGTTGCTCAGTCTGTTACAGCATGTTAAGAGCACAAGTTAAAATGTGTCCTTGCTGTGAGTGGGGAGGGATCCTTTGCCATCACTCTGACTTCAGCCGGGAAAAAAAAAAAAAAAAAAAAAAAACCTGTCATGGGAACGTGCCTCGTGAGAGGAGATGCTCTCTGGTCTGGGGTGTCCCACGGTGCATCGAGAGGTTTTCCATGAGAACAGAGAGAGAACCGGGCTCTGTTGGTCTCCGAGGAAGTGCTGCGCTCTCCTCCAGCAGCGCTCTGGGGAGTGTCCATGCATTGGAGGTTTGGGCTGATGATTCTCCGTCTCCCTGCACTTGACAATAATTAGCATGTTTGTGTTCAGGCCAGCTGACGTTGGCTGAACAGATTTATTCCCTTCGATTGAATACTTTGTCCTCCTCTCCTTCCATCTGCTAATGTAGCTCATTTTGACATGTCTCCTGGTAGTTTTTCTTCTATACTGTTTAATGAGTGATCCACTTCATGTAATTGAACTTAACAAACCACACAAAGATCCAGTTTGAGCTGGACCGGGACTATCGCTTTAGGTCAGAACAAATTTTGTCCCTTTGCACAGGACCGTGACCTTCTCACACCTGTAACTTGGATGAAACTGAAAAGTCTGAAGATCAAAATGGTGTTAAATCTACCATATAATGTTTCTTACATCCTTGCCTGGGTTATAAGTTTCAGCTTTAAACTTCCCTTTAAGTATGAATTAAAGTAAGAAAAACATCACATTTGAAGCCCCCGTTACCTGACAGTTCAATCTGATCCTGCAGCTTGAGTGGTGTTTCCATCCCCTCCAGGATGTGAGCTGTAAAGATCCATCCAGCAAAGTGCCCACTGACAGGCAGCACCAACATTATCAAGTCAATATAGTTCCAATTTTACATTTCTTTACACTCTAATACCATGCTGCCTGTGAATGTAGGAGTTTATGCTGGACATGTAGCTGTGTATACATGGAAGTGTGTGTGTGTGTGTGTGTGTGTGTGTGTGTGTGTGTGTGTGTGTGTTCAAAATTCCTGTATTTTAAGTGTTTTTCTACATGAAGGCTGCTGCAGAGAAAGACTGGTGATAAAGTCAAGCACGCCGGCGCATCCCTCATGTTCCTATCATTTCCTCCAAGATACTAAACCAATACCTTTGATTTATGGTGCGTCAACTGACATTCATTTACAGCTCTCTAAACTGGCTGAGCGCAAATGGACGAGATACTAAACCAGGCTGCAAGAGAAATGCTACCAGACGCTTGTTTTCATCAGGCTGCTATCCCAATATAACCTTTAAGACAGAGAGCCTCTTTGACAATTTACTAGAGAGACAATAAATCTGTAAACACATCTGTTTTGGCACACAACGTATTCTCAAGTACGTTCCACACTGTCGGGCCATCAAATAAATTCTGAAAATGTCCTACTCACTACTCGCTAATGTTGCACTCAAATGTGGACTTCACTGAAAAAACCTACAATACCAATAAACATGTCCATCACGATTGTTGTCTTTTCCTGCTTTACTGACAATATGACAGCTGAACACTCGTCCTTTTAGTTTAAGAGCATAAAGTTAACGAAAAGAGGTCCATAACACACTTTCCATCACACGAGACGTGCAATTTTAAAACGTAATTTCCATTTCTCTTATTCCCACTAAGTGCATAAAGAAGATCAGGCTGTTACAGTTCAAATAACCTACAGTGCCTGAATTAAAACCCACATTTAATAAGCATCGGATTCTCCTTCATTGAATCATTTATTCTTTACCCCCGTTCTAACGTGCACACAAAGAAAAGAGCTGAGTACTATTAATTATACAATTATAATGAACAATGGGCGCAAACGCAAGGCTTCTGGCTTGTGTTTGCACAGAACCCAATAACGAGATCAAATTTCCATTTCACTTTAAAATGTTCAGTAGCACTGATCAAGAAAAATACTCATACAAACAAAATCTCGCTGTTGTTTCTGGCAGGGGAGTGTCAGGAAGGGAATATTTCGTTATTACATTTGTTTCTCAACGTATTTCACATTGCCTTGAGGGAAACAAGCCACAGTCAACGTGTTAGCCTGAGCTGAAACAGCCACATATCAATTCCCAGACAACCAAATCTCATCCTGGAGTTAATGAAATGCACCATGCCAACAGTTGTCTAATCAAAACTAAATGCTTCTCTGCAGTGCAACATTAGAGTCAATCAGCCGAAGTGGGCTCCATGGTGTAATGGATCCCTAATGATGGTAGTTATCATCACTGGTGACCTCAGACCTTTTTTGCATCACTTCCCAGTCAGATGCACTCTGTATCTGCCTCATTTATAGGAAAGCTATCTAAATAGCAAATTGCAATATAATAAATGGAGCCGACAGTTACTCTCTCTATTTTCCTCTCATCAAACGCTCATCTCGAGGCTGGATAACAACCACCGGGAGAGCTCATCTGCATTCACACTAGGGGGCAGCAGACGCTGAGCCCTGGGGCGGTGATGCAAATGATTGTGCAGAGAAAGTAATCCCTCCCTCCTTACAGCCCCCGGGTGATGTGTGTGTGACATGGTGTGACCGTCCGAGCCTGTCCCTCTGCAGGTGCTGTGACACAGGAAGTGCCTGTCCTCCTAGGGAAAGTCTTTAAAAACCCACAAAACCGTTCAGCGCTGCCACTGTTGCATGGCAACAGAACCTGGAGAACACACAAGAGTCATTGACCGAAAGAGGCCTAGATGATCAGATCAGTTGTACTCTATTGCAATCCAGGCTCTACCCCCTCCCTGCTTGGAGGATGTGAAAGGTTAAGCTCTGGCTCTGTGAGACACAAAAGGAGTCAGAGTTCAATCTTACAGCCAGCGAGTTGTTAACTGGGCAGCGGTAAATTAGACACAGAAGTCTGATTTACTGCAACAGCGGAGGGAAGGTTTCTGCAAGCGTCACATGGAGATGCGGCGCTAAGATCCGTCTGGAGAATGTTTAACTTTGCATAACGACACTGGACTTATAAAGTTCAACCATAAAACGCTCATGTAATCATGACCAACGCTCACACAAACAGTCACACTCCCCATTTTTTACCACCAGAATCACGTGGAACATCAACACATGTGTTTTGTTTGTGAAAATTACAGTGGTGTGGAGGCAGAATGGGCATGATTGCTTTGTACCTCAGTCTTAATGCAGTGTCCCATGGTTCAGAGGCTAAGAGGCAGCGATGCAGAGTCAACGACTGCACAACTCCTACCTTCTCAGCGGTCAGAGAACCGTTTGAGACACACTTAACGAACACACCTACACACCGGCTTCACTTGCACTACAAATTTGGTTCTTATTTTTTTAGTATATCCGATATTATTATGGACTTTCAAGTATGCAGTGAATTTTAAAGAAATTATCTTCCCTAAAATCTTAATACTTTATTATGTTAAATCACCAGGGGTTTGTAAACAACTGATTTTTACAGCATCCGGTGCATCACTCGCTGGTTACGCGGCCGTCCTGTGATCACAAATGGTCAGTTCGCATCCAATCGAAATAATTTCGCTGCTCATTTACAATGAGAAATCACACACACACAAAAACTCCCCTTGGACTGAATTTAAAATGAAATTGAACAGGTTTTTTTTTGCCCCTCATCCACTGATTTGTGGTCAGCTCATACGTGGATTGAAGGGCTGGGCGATGGTTGGTTGTTATTGTATCTGGATGGTTGCGATTATAGGATATTTGGATCTTGCGTCATCCATTTCTGATGTTTGAATTTCTGATAAGTTATTGCTGGTACACTTGTTTCAAATTCATAACTTTTTTTGTGTGACAACACATTATTGCCATTTAGTTCCAATTGCTGAGTACTACTTTGCAGGGTGTGATTTTTGTCTACGTGAATCGTGGTATGATGCGTGATTTCAACCACAAGCTCCAGCCCTGGGTCACAGCCGCGAGTAACACACAAGGACACACTGGCTGTCATAAGCCAATTCACAGTAATTTAACATCTTTGATTGATAAAACCTTTCCAAGTGACTGGAACTGGACTCAAAGACCTGAACCTTTTTTTTTTATTATTTGTTAAGAGACTTTAATTTTATGGTTTGAAGGCACTAGACCACAACCTTCTAGTATACGCCCAATCAGATGTGTATGTAAGCCGGGAGAGTTTCACCCCCCTTTCTACACTACTTAATGATCTCCCAGTTAAATTACTACCAGAGCAATTATGCAACCATCAGCCCTGTATTCCCTGAGATACATGGCGCACACACACAGTACACATTCAGAGAGGCTATTTCATAACTGCGTATTTGTAGAAATGTGAGTACAGTGTGCATGCAACACACATATCTGTTGCACTGCAGCCGCAGCAGAATTTCTCATTGATCAGCAGTTAGGTGCCGTGATGTGGGTGTTCGTCTTGGCAGATGTGAAATTATAAAGCATTTTGTCATGAAAAAAATGGCCTCCACAAACCCAGGGGTGTGTGTGTGCAGAAATGAGACATTGATCCATAATTGGAGGCACTCAGTCATGAAATCTAAAGACTAATTAAAGAAAGAGAGCTTTAACGGTTTCCATTTACATATTCGGCACAGTGATCCAGTGCTACTCGCCCACAGCCGCCAGTGAGAAATGGGATGATCTAGACGGAGCTGAAGCGTTCAGTTAGATCACATGACAGACTAACGATTAGTGTCTGAGTGCATCAGCATGATCTCTCACCACAGGACTAACAAGAGGAAACACACAGCTGGAGTTCACACAGAGGTCTTTTAATGAGGGTAAACCATGTATCTGGAGGTTAAAACTAGGAGCTCAGTGTGACCTCCACCGGCTGTGTGTGAACGAACATGGACGTATCTGCGCAGACTGTTTATATGTGGAACAGGTGACATGTCCACATTCTGGCATCTCATCTGGAGGCCTGGACATGTGCACCGGTCCTACTGTGTTGAAGCACTCAGGGTCCATCTGCTGATGCCTGTTTTGGCCAGCTGAGGTGTACACATGGCCTGATTACATGTCAGTCCTGCTAAACAGGCGTCGGGTTGCAGCACAGGAACACCTACTGAGGCATGCTACCCTTTCTTTCTCTGCTTTCAAGCTGTTAGATTCAAATGATGACAGAAGACAGAACAAGATTGCTTGTCAGTGTTTGCCGGCCCACATGCTTTAGCTCAGACAAGAGGATGAGCCTTGTACCTTTCTTTGTTTGTCTTCAGGTTCATTGAATCTACTTTTGAGTGAAAGCCCGGTTGTCTGTCCATGTTCCATGTGCTTCATTTATTACCATCTCTTTCTTTGGGCATTTGCACCTCCTTCTTTCCAATCCAATTTTTCTTCACCAAATAGTACTTCTATACCTTTCTCAAAGCCTACAGCCTCTTTTAATAGGCTCATTTAAATATGTCTGTGGTGCAGGTTAGAGCAATGAGACAGCTTTGGTGATAGAACCAGGAATTTTTTGAGTGGAATATCCTTCAGTACAAAGCCAGTCCTCCCGAAGGCCTGTCTAAACTGAGGTTAATTGGAGCCAACTGCCGGACAAGGTTACTTTAGCCTACCCAGTCAGATCAAACTGTAGGAAACGTGAAATTTGAAGGGTGACGATTTTAAGCTTATACTCGCCGCTGTTGTTCATGTGGTGAAAGTGAAACCTCATTGCAAAGCAATCAAGGTAAACCAAAGATGTAATTAGAGGAGAAACTGCTGGTATTGTGTTTCAGGATGCTTGTAGACAATTGCATGTTTACATCTCAACCTGCTTTGTCTCATCAGCTGGGTGGCTGCTACCTGCAGCCTGTGGCACATTTTGATTCAACCTCAGGTCTAATTTCATATTTTATCTGTCTGTTCAGAAAACATGGTCACGTGTGTGTGTGTGTGTGTGTGTGTGTGTGTGTGTGTGTACTTGTACTTGGTTTTTGTTATCTTTTGGAGACCTTTTCTGATGTAAACACTAACCTTACCAGGACCCCTAGTCCTCATGGGGACCAAAGACCGGTCGTAATGCAGCAGAACTTAATTTATGAACACCTGGTCAAAGTTCGAGTGAAGGTGTAAATTGCAGTTAGCTTGAGGTTGAGGTTAGGCATCAATTGGTAAGGATTAAGATTAGGGCTTGGGTTAGGATATTCACATGAATGGAAGTCAATGGAATGTCCTAATAAGGATATAAGGATAGCTACATACGCAAACCTGTGTGTGTGTGTGTGTGTGTGTGTGTGTGTGTGTGTGTGTACATAAATCAATTTGTGGCTTTTGATTCATGCTGCTGAAACATTTCACAACAAAAGCACATGATAGGGATCCTGCACAGATGGAGGGTTTAAACTCTGTCCCATCTAGCTTGAGCTCGGTTTAATTACAGAGCTGGGTTTCCTCATGAAATGAAGTAATACATTAAGATGCAAAAACAATCAACAATATTTATGTTAGAAGGGGTTTAAAATCCAGTTGGAAAACCCGCAAAAGCTTGACAGCTGATTTATATAACATCCTGCAAATTAAATAGTGTCAATATGTTGTATCAAACAGTCATTAATTGCGCTGCGCCCCCAGGATTACATAAGCTGTTTTTTTATTATTATTAAATGATCATAACTGTGCTTGGCTGCTTTCTTTTTCAAGGTATGCTCAGCTGCAAGGCGTTAAAAATTGTAATCATTTGGTTTTATCCTTCCAATCTTGGGCCATAATTCTACTTTGTTCCTTGACACTGTAGCATGTTGGACATCCCGAGGTTATTGCGTCCTGCAGGCGGGGCAATTAAGACAATTTCCGAGCTGTGCTGCGTTGTGTAAAGGAGTGTTGTGAGGAGTAAGTGGTCAGAGTACTTCAGCGACCTCATTCTTTCATGAACCATCATTAGTGAAAGTAGTAATGTGAATCGAGTGGTAATTTTCACCCTCAGAACTAGTTAGGTGGGATCAGCTATAAATGGACTCTGATACTTCACTGCTCAACTATGCAATGCCACTGTAAAGTTTAGAAACACCCTGCCCTGCTTTAGAGTGAGGTTTTGCTCCCTAACGCTGGACCCCCATGAATACTCAACGTACAAGTCTTTCTGACATGTTACTTTAAAGATTACTACTATCTGAAAGTCTATAGAAATTGTTGGTTTTATATAAATATTTTTTAGATATTTTATTTTCAATGTACTAAATTACTGGATGTACAGATTTCAAATTTAAGAATTGACAAAAAAGTCAAACATCATGGCTGGTTGCACATGACATGTAACATACCTTTTGAGATACAAGTCATCTAAAAGTGACTCCAGAGGAAAGCATCCCACCAACAACAGCAGAAACATACATAAACAGAGAATTGATTTTATCTATTATAGTCATAAATGGCTTTATTGTAAGTACAAAAAAATAAAGTATTTGCCTGTGGTAATGCAACCCTCCAAACACTGGTGGCTACAATCTAATCCTCCAGGGGATTAACCTCTAAGAGCAGGATATTCACTCATAAACCTTTATAAATCTGACACACATGATAAACCTCAAGCTGTCTCTCAGCTTCTGCACAGAGCTGTCCACACACACACACGCACACACACACACACACACGCACGCACACGTCATTTACCGAATGGAGCTGGCCACAAAAATATTCTGACGGACAGCATCAGCCGTGGAATGATTTAAGATGATACCTGCTACATGCAATTCAGCATTTCCCGATCACTGACAACCAGCAGAGAACACCATGCATGAATAAGTTCAATATTTTTGGAAAAGGATTCTCTCAGCAAAGTCACCTGTAGATGTATGACATGCAGATGAGGTGTGTGTGTGTGTGTGTGTGTGTGTGTGTGTGTGTGTGTGTGTGTGTGAGCGCGCATGTGTGTGTGTTTACTGTCTAATCGGTAAGCGGGGAAGGGTGCACTGAGCCACACTGGAGAATGATCTATTACAGTTTCCTTGGCACTGCAACAGAGGTGCATCTGAACAGTCAGATGTAATCTGGGCCGACCGTTGTATTCAGATGGTTGTCCTGAGGAGACACATAATACGCCTCATCTCTTCTCCGGTTCAGATAAAGGGAACCAAGCAGCATCTCTTCTATTAAATGTAATTTGAATGTTCTTTTCTCACAAACATCAAATTATGGAACCTAATAACACTCCCTCCTTCACTCAGTCTTGAAAAAGGCTTGGCTGGCACATACAAAAGCATCAATAGCATGAAATTTCAATTATGAAGAGATGAACAAGAAAATAGAGAGGTAGAGACACTTGTGTATTGTATATATCACAGATGAGGCGCCGGTTAGTATTTGCAGCTGGAAAAAGTGGGCCACTGGGAATAGAACTGAGTCATTATTTAGGGTGTTAGTGTTAAGACTGCTGAGTTAATATTGCTGATTGCCCATAATGTAACTGCGCTTTTTAATTTATGCTCTGGATTTTACTCCATCATATGGCAGGTCTAGCAAATCACCCAATCAAATGGGTGCTGCAGCTCACAAAACAAAAATGTTCATACGACATGAAAATGGTTAACCATCGCACTTTTGATTCTATCAATCAACATTTTGAATTCCTTTTGAAAATGGGGTGGATAAATCTTTTGACTTCAACAAAAAATACAATGAATGTATGCAAAGTGGTCGTGATGAGAGTCAGAGACAGGATTGCTCCTGTTTGCTTGGGAGGGACTTGCTCCTCCAAGTTCAGATACCTCAGGGTCTTGTTCAGTGTGAGAGTGAGATGCTGGATGCTGCATGGACCTGCTGAGGTGAAGACTGAGCTGCAAGGTGACGCTCTCAATACATCAATCGATTTACCAGCTTTGAGGAGAGACCAAAAGAATGCAACTGGGGATACAGTTTCCTCCACAGGGCAACCGGGCTTGGCCCTAGAGGAAGAGTGAGGAGCCCAGGCACCCAGGGGGAGCTCAGAGTGGAACCACCGCTCCTTCAGGTTGAGAGGAATCAGCTGACATAGTCCGGGCATCTGGTCAGGATGCCTCCTGGGGGCCTGTTGGAGGCATTCCAGACATGTCCAAATGCAAAGAGGTCCCATGGTTGACACAGAACACACTGGAGGCACTACAAATCTCTTCTGGCCTGAGAACTCCTTGCTGCCCCCAGGGGGAGCTGGAGTGAGTTGGTGGAGAGGAGGATGTCTGGGTTACCGTACTCAACCTGCTGCCACTTGCTCTCACATCACATGTATTTTTTTGTACAATTTTGTCAAACAAAAAAGGCCTGAACCAACATTTCCATCACATATGAATGTGATTGACATACTTGAAGGGGGCTTAAGGACCGCAAAACCCATCTTGGGTCATTTGGTTACTTGCACTCTTGCAGTGTGTCCCAACTATAATGTTTTTAAAGCTTCTCTGTACTTTGAAAATGAGGATAAACTGGAAGTTTGCGGCCACATCTCAGCTCTGTGAGCGCAGACATTCTCAGTCTGCTCTAACGGAAAAGTCACATTTCACAAAATGAATGCATGCTGAATTGATAAATTAATTACGTTGATCCTCACTCGTTGCAGATTGGATTTAGACAACGAGAAATAGGCCACAGTGAGACTGTTTGAAGTTAAAAAAAAAAAAAAGATCAGCAAATATGCCACCCACCATACCTCCTCCAACTTAGACTGGCTCTCTCATGGCTGTAATGAGTGGACTGCCCGCTATCCCTCCGCTGGGTGTGGTGTGGGCGATTAATGAAGTGGTGGCTCACAAGGGAAATCCATCTGCACCCAGACAGTCTTAATGAACTACTATGGCCCAGACACGGCACTTTTACGGAGGCATCCACTTATGGCTTATGACATGCTGAGAAGGCAAGACTGGCTTTGTTTTGAATGAGCCTGCTTTTAATGGTGACAAAGTGAACTTTTCAATCTACCAGAGTGCATTTCAGCCAATATTATATGGACTCCTCAAAGCAATTTTGTCCCTTCCTGTAGGGAGTAGTTTTGATTTTTTTGGATAGACTGTAGCAACATCACTGAAAATCTCAACTGCTCCAAAAAAAAAAAGAAAAAAGATTAGCACGTTCCCCTAAAAATAAAATGTGCGTTTCTACATCTTGCAGTGACTGCTTGTGATCCAGTGTTTTAACATTGGACCATTTGAATGCTTATCATAGAAAAACTATTTGTCAAGCAATGCAGTGGTTAAATATATGCTGAATGTGATGGAGGATTTTAAGCTTCCCCAAAGAGCAAAACACAGCTGCTATCATTATTTCAGACTCTGATATATGTGCATCGACTGGCGTCACAGCCTGATCTAACCAATTTTGCATACAAATAGCCCGACTTTACACTTTCAAACCGCAGGCACAGCATTTGCCTTGGTCTTTATTTGCATGCAGGTAATGCAGCAATCCTTTCCATTTACTTCTGCTGGGAACAATGCACACAAATGCTCAAATGGTCATGACTGAGGTTGATGGGAAACACGGAGCACGTACTCGATGCTACCGTGCTCGATGAGCATAGAGGAAGATGAAGAAATCCCTGCTTGTGTGTCAGCACTACAGTTAAGGTCCAGTTAGGCAGAAAAAGCAGAGATAATGTCTCGGGTTGATCTCAGTTTTATTAGGTTACGTAGCTCTGTCCGATTGCAATCGTAATTGCGTTTGTAAATCTGTGTTGTTTGTATGCAAGAAACCAACTTGAAAATCTTGTAAAATATTGTTACAACTAACTCGTTCAAGGTGCAAAAACCAACTTGACAAGCCAGCATCATTACTGACATGACTGGACAACTGCTATTCATTTTTAGAACAAATATGAGTCGTAAAATATGTGATTATACATTGTTTACTCAGACTTGACAATACAGCAGTTTTAAATTTGCAGTTTTAAGCCACTATCAGGGATAAATTCTTGACAACTATTAACTTAATATTGCACACTCCATAAATTTATTTCATTGCATTAAAAATAATTTACATCAAGCACTTGTTTCAGAATTTCCCCTAAGATTAATCCAGCAGAATCAAACCCATCTTTACAATGTAGCACCCCGTGATGAAAAACTGTCACCTCGCTTTTGCTTTTATTAGCCTCCTTGCTGCCAGTCTGCATTACCATAGGAACCTTCCAATGTCTGCAAGGTTAAGAAAGAAACCTCAGAAGCACCAGAAATATGCTATTTGATGAATAATTGCATTTGGCATATATATTGATGAATGATGGTGACATTTATGTTAAATAAGCTGCACTGCAGCTGATATGTGAATGTGAAGAAGAGGTGTACATGTGCAGGTGAACAACAGCTATTTCTTATTTTAAAATAGCAAATCCACAGAGGAGGGTGTGGTTGGAGCATCAGCTGTGAACGAGAGGGAGGGATTGGTTCAGCTGGCCTGGCTGCACAGCTTCAAGTGACTGACTGAAGCTGCACGTACCGTGCACCTGACCCATCAGCTCGTCTATGCTCTCATGCTCGGGGAGGGGGCTGGGCTTACATCACGGTACACAGGCTTCCATTAGTGGTCCCAGAGCAATTATTCAATAACAACACTTCTGTCCAGTACACAATTCAAGGTCCAGTGACATTGCCAACTGTCAGTTTGTCCCACGGCCAACAGTCACAGCTCTGATTCCAGTATTTATATGTATGACAAGGTGAAAATCAAACCTCACTACAATCATGCAAGCTGCTACCGATGACGTGTGCTATATGCACTGCTGTCATTACTTCAAAGGCTCTCTGATTGCCTTTGATGTAAAAATGATGCACCAACCAGTTAAAATTCCCATTTAAAAAAATTTAACGCATCTTGCCCAAAGCGAACTCCGGAGAGATCAGAGTAGAGCTGAGGATCCTTAATGCCACAGTGCCTTTGCTTCTCGAGGGACAACGTGGTGTTACGCCACAAGTGCGGGACTGCGACCCTCAGGGAGGAGGTAATTATACGCTTACAATTTGTACTTTTAAATCGTAACTAAACCTCACGCGCAAAATCCACCAGTGGATAATTTTAGAAAACACACACAAAAAAAAGTCAAGGTGCTAAGAGGACCTTGTATGGGTTGTGTGTACGTCAGCTAGGGAAGCACCGATGTCAAAATTGTGGCCAATACGATAACAATATTAATATTGCTGTCATGGCCGATACTGATATTTACCGATGTCGATATCTCTGTGTAGAAAACATGTTTTTATGATAATCAAAGAGCTATTTTACAAAATGCATTTTTTTAACTTTTGTAATTTATTTTCAGGAATAACTGATATTTTCCAAACATCTAAGCCGACACACACGTCAAATACACAGGAATGATAATGGGCCTGTTCACATCAGCCCTATTTAGACATCGGAACGATACCGCCGGGCCAAAAAATTACCATATCGACCGATATTATATTGGCAGCCGGTGTATCGTGCACCACAAATGTCAGCCACATCAAATCACAATTTTAGAAATGGAGGATTTCACTTCCAGCCTGTTCTGTGTTGCCTCCCTATTCACCCTCGGTGATGGAGGGACGGAGAGTCCCGATCACTCAGCAGTGCAGAGTCCTGATGCAGTTTCTGAGCCACTCGTGCTGTATTTAAGCCGATAGAAGGCAGTTACTCATTGTATATATTATGTAGAATTTAAAAGCTTAGCTGAAAGGTAATTCCATTCTGCGCTTTATAAATATACAATCGAACATGTGATGCAGGGGTTCGGGGTCTCATACAATACAAGGCTAAATGATAAAATACTTCTTGAATTTGAGTGAGATGGAATCCAACTGCATAGTATTACCAGTAAAATACTGTTTAGTACTGTGTTTTTCATTTGTATCATTCGCTTTCAAGTTCAAGTTGTTGTTTTTTTTATTTTAACTAGAAGATGTAAGGTTGATTAAAGATTAGAACATGATGAAAGGGTAGAAAATAATACTTTAATCTTGAGGCTCAAATAACCCCGAACCCTTTCAGAAAGAGATGTAACTACTGAAAAGCAGCAAATGAGCTACAGAGATGTTGCATTCAAGGTTCAAGTAGTAACAGCTCATAACACATCCACATGACATGGATGGGTAGACATGTTCACCCTGTTGTTAAGAACAAGCTTAAAGCAAAAGATGGGATCCACGGTAGTTTGACCCAGGCAGCATTTACACATCTCATCATCCTCCGACGCTCCAGGAAGCAGCTGAGGGAGGAGAGCAGGCTGATTGACAGGCCAACAGATGAGATACAGCTACGTCTAATCCTCCTCGAAAAGAGCTTCAGTGAATTGACTGGAACAGCGGAGGACGAGATGAAGGAAATACTGATGCATTGTGTTTTGTATAGCCATTATGGAACATCTTTAGGATTCTCTCTGAAGGGACTTTGACAGCTGTGAACTTTGAGGAGTGAGCAGTCCATCGTATGGACGAGCGCTATCAACTGTATGGATTTTGAGCATAGCGTGGTAAAGCCTTCCCAGTTCTATAGTGGCAATGACATGAATACAACAGTCAGAGGCAGTGATCCACTCAATGGTGCCCGAGTGTGGAAGCAAAACACGAAGAAGCCGTCGATAAACAGTGTGCTTTTTCTCACACATTGATTTATTGGTGGTGGCACCTAACCTGACCATTTTCATGATTTCAATGTAAAGCAGCGTGCAGCGTACACGGTTCCACATTCTCACGACTGAACATTTCTGCTTCATCACAGCCCTTCCAGGACTAAGCACAGAAAATACCCTCCAATTCAGTTTAACACAAACAACAGTCACTGCACATGTTTCAATTACACATGTGGGAGATTCTGCGAGCTTAGTAGAAGCACAGTGAGAGCAGAAGCAGCAGAGGTATGTTGCTCTGAATACCCTTTTTTGTAAATTTGTATTACAAGACATCATGTTTGTTGGTTTACACAGCTACCCTTGTTAGGACATCTCACTGACTTCCATTCACATGGACTGCTTCACCAAAGCCCTAACCATAATCCTAACCATAACCAAGTGATGCCTAACTCCAACCCTGACCTAACGACAATTTAAACCTTAATTCTACCCTTCTACCCACACACACACACACACACACACACACACACACACATTATTCATATTCCATTCATATTCCAACACTCATGTCAAGTCTTCTGGAGCAGGGAGACTTCACCCTGATCTTCTGAGCCACTGACTTTAAGATCACCACAGGAACTCCTCCTCCTGAGCCATGCCACAAATACAAGATGTTTTGGATCATTCCTGCTGAAGTGTAATTGAAAAACCTTAATAATTTAGAAAAACTCCCCTTCGACTCTACTGGAGGTTATACAAAGGTACTTGTTTTTATTGTCAGCTTCTTTCATGAAAAGAGATGAGTTCTTGTTACAGTTTTGCAAAATTAATGTCGTTAAAATACTGATATTCTATGCAAATTATAAAAGTGGAATTTGATTAAGAGTACAGCAGCTGTACTAGTAGCTGCCTTCCAGAGCTTAACCACTTCAGAGGCATTATACTGAGATTTTCTGGGAAAATAAATATACAGTACACAAAGGAATGACTTGAAGGGAGGGTGGTGGTATTGTTACCCAAGGGTTACTGGTTTGATGCTTTTTTCCTCTCTGACTGTGTCGAAGTGTCCCAGAACAAGATACCGAACAGCAAATTGCTCCCACTCGTGGATGCAGAGCCTCAGTGCCAGTCAGAGGCCTGCTGTGTCAGGAAGGAACCCATGCCAAATGAAATATGCAGATCAATGATCTGCTGTGGCAACCCCTAACAGGAGCAGCCAAAAACAGTGAAGGAGAAACATGCAGTAAACAGTAACTGCCCATGCTTCAAAATATACTGTGATATAAAATTTGCCTTTACCTGCGCTACTCTTTGATGGCCCACGCAGACGGAATTTGAGTAAATACACACAGTATTGTCTCCTCCTTTACTCTGGAACTCAATTTTACAACAGTTTGGAGCATACTGGTAGACAGAGGAGAAGAGGTGAGGTCGCAAGACAGAGCAGAGAGAATAATACCTGCATTCATGAGGCGAGCAGCCCGCAGGGAAGGGGAAGCCTGCTGCCAAGTGTTGCTGCTCACTGCTGCAGTTTGCTGAGTGCTCCTTTTTATATTGTAGAAGAAGCAGCAGCTCGACTTAGAGCCGTGCACAGGCGTGGAATATTATATAGGCCATGAATTTAACATAGCACAAATTCAGTTTGACAAATGTGTTGTGTTTCAGCAAAACAAAATGGAAAAGCACCTAAAACAACAAGCTTTTTACTGTCAAAAACATGTCAGCTAATTATAAAGAGGCTGTATTGACAATCTCATCACATTTTCTCATCATTTTCAGTCATGAGACGTGGATCCGTTTTTAATCCATGACCACAAACTGTATAACCCCAGATACTGTGGCTGTCAATCTGAAGTCGATGAAAAAGGAAGATGCAAACATGATGATTATTTGCATCGCTGTACATTTTGCAGGAATGCCAAAACATTTCTATTTATAAGACTGAGCTGTCAAAAGTTATTACACAAATAAATAGAAGGTCTGGAAAGGAGTTTATGTGTGGGGACGATTTTGAGTTCATTGGGTGTCTCATGTTTAAAACTGACAGCTTATAAAGTAAAGTGAAGATCCTCTCCATATTCAACTTAAAGTGTTGGACCTTGGTCCAAGTCCAAGCCAGCGAGGTCGGGAACTGGCTTGTGAGGTGCTGGTGTGCTGTACAGTTCTGCAATACCATATTTTAAATTACTGCGTGAGACGTTTCAAATCTTAAATAGCTGCCTCTGATTTAACAACCCAAACAATTCAATTGCAGGGACAATTATCTTTGTTTCATGGTTAACAGTGTACACTGTAATCATTTCTGGCAGCACCTTGCTTATAGTTGCCTGTCTCAGCAAACCACAGTACAAACCAACACAGTGTTGTACAAACACGATTAAATTACATATGTTTCACACACTCCTCTGCACTTGACTAAACCGGCCCAATTGTGATTACAAAGTACCCGTTATGATGTCAAGCATCTGTTTTTCTTACAGCAGTGGTTCAGACTGCTGAGTGTAATGATGGCTAAAGGGCACATGAGTCGAGCTCTGCCGACCACAAATCTGCATCCTCTAATCCATAAAATTACACCTGTCACTAGAAAGTTAGATATATTAAAACTACTTCTGGATCTAAGAGGGAAAAACCATTAAAAACACAAAGGCCTTCAATCAGCACTTAATTAACACAGCAACCTTTTCCCAGAGCTGGCAATCACTTTGCTATCTGCCAGATTAGTTTAAGGACGTAAATGCAGATAGGAAATGGCCAAAACAACTTTGAGGCTATGGCAGTGCAGAAATAAGCATGCAAATAAAAAAAAGGAAGCAAGTGATGAAAATGAGGGGATTTTGGAATGGTCTATTAACTTCCCCCTCCCTACAGAGGTCTCAATGGACAGATCCCACCAAGGGCGCAGTTCTCATTAAAACTTAGAGGGAACCACAAACATTGAATTTCTCAAGAGTATTTTCCGGAAAGTACCTGAATAATATCACAAAACTATCAAAGTACCTGCTGTGACATACACAGTTATTAATAGCTTTGTGCTGACGTATCAGATAAGTTCAAAGTCTCTCACGTACGTGTTTGTATTCCAAGTGTGTGATTTGACCTGATAAGAAGTGTTCATAACATACTTTTTCAACAGGAGACAGTACTTGACTCTCTTTTCCTTTATGCTGTCCTTTAACTGTCTCTCTTGAAACCGTTCCACCAATACTGGCTACATGTAGGACCTTCACATTTACTGTTTCTAATTACATCTTGTCAATCTCTCTTGAGGTGTTCCCCAAGGTTCTGTCCTGGGCCCGGTGTTGTTTTAAAAGCAATTGAAAGGACTCATGCTATTCAGTTTGCAGGAGGCAAAGCAATAAAGTTACACATCATTTTGTGCCATTGTAAGATAAATAATAACACAGTGATAAGAGTGAAATGTGATACATTATAGCTACAGTAGTAAATCTAGTTTTGTTATATTTTTGCTCAATAACCAGGAACAGGTTAACCATTGCTGGTACTTAATAACTGTATTTTTTGTTGTTGTTTTGTTTGACACAGAGGACAGCATTCCTGTCTTCAGTGTCTGTTGTCCATTTCGTATTTGCTTTATCTTTTATTGATAAGCACTTTGACATCTAGTTGATGTTTTAGCGGCTTTCTAACCTTAAAATGGAACTGAGCAGCTGCAACAGTTAAAAGATAAAATGTAAAATAACAGTCATCTACAGGCAGATTGGAGTAAGAGATTTACCCATTACAAAAGTTACCTGCTACACTTAAAAACTGCTGGATGTTGATGATTCAGGATGCAGCCCTAAAGTTATTTAGTAGCTGGTGGATATAAGGGCCATCTGGCAGATAAAGATCCAGATATTCCCCTATGGAGTTGGTGAAGAGCAACACAGTATTAAAAAAGACACAATATTGGACTTTAGGGGGCATTAAAAAGACTGTTTGGGGGTATGTACAGGTGACAATATGTCAGTGTTGTGTTTACAGCTTGTTCACTTTATAGGCCACAAATAAACACAAATGCAACTTTTTTCTTTCTTTTTTTATATCAATTAGCTTTAAAAAAAAAAAAACAGTGAACACAGTGTAGAAACATGAAGGCTCTTCTGACACATTTACATCTTTTCACTGATCTACTAAAATAACCAGTCACCCTAAAACCCTAAAACTTGATGTACCCCTTAACAATGAAGTCATGCATGTGCTGACCTTTGCTGATCGTAGCTGGACTCCTTCCTGCGGCAGTGAAGAGTCACCACTCGATGGCCTTCGCTTCTCACGTCCTGACTCACTATCCACTGGGTGGGGTTGCTGGGACGAGCCCCGAGAAATGTCACGCCTTCTTTCAATTTCACTCTGTGGAGGAAGAAAGAAATGTTTATGAGCATATGAGACAGATTGATTATCTTCTGTTATCAAGAAGATCCTCATCCCAGGGAGTCAGCAACCAGCTGATCCGTGCATGGCAGCTGGGTCCACCTAGACAATGATTTTTTCTGTCATTCCATCTAATAATATATTATCCAGATGGTTCACAGCTTTGTCTTGTCTTCAAAAGATGTCCCAGCTGTTACCTGCATTTTAATCACATATTTTTGTTGTTGTTTCCCCGGAGGACAATTGGCTGTTGGAAACTGTTTTCCATCAGTTAATGAAATGATCAAAACACCTGCAATATTAATGTTCACTTTATGCTTTGAAATTCAAAAAGATCAGGTGTACATCTTTTCCACAAAAAACTGTGTCTTGTTTTTAATGACAAATATTCCTTTACCAATTATATGAATGAGCCAGAATTCCAGTCACTGTACATGAAGATACCACTTTTCTGTTGTCATGGGACAAAGTTGGGTTGAGCTAATGGATGATGTTGTGGTCAGTCGCAGATTATTGACAGACATCACACTGTTGGTCACAAAAAAATACTAATTCTTTGCTATATCCATCTTAAAGAAATAATTCCTTGTACTGTTATTAACCCCTTTCCACCGTTTGTCCTCCTGCACATTGAACTAAATAAGAATATTTGGTGTTTAGGATCTGATCAGTGAATTTGGATATTGTTATAGAATTATTAGAGTTAAGAATTATCTACAAACTAAACATGATCGTGCCCCATACTGCCAGGGGTATCACTGTAGTCACAATGTAAATGTGTCAATGTAGCATCTTTAAACCATGATTCAACATCCCTTTCCCCCACTGGTGAAACAAAAAAAAAAATCCATCAAGGCTTGTAAAAAATATGAAAATGTGATAAAAAAAAAAAGATCATTGAATCCCAGGAAAGTCAACTAAGCTAATCAACCGTTCAAGTTTGGACCATAATGAAGTCAAGGATTCAGTGCAACAGTTCTCGAGTTACAGTAGCATCATGAACGTTGGGTGGCGGCGCTCGTGGTTTCGTTCATTACCTGCCATCATCTGACTGCAGACAACAAAGAGAGTAGCATGAACTTTCCTAGTCACGGACGAAAGGCAGCATGTCTCACACACTGACTGGCAGCTAAGACGAGAGCCTTCCTGACAGAACAAGTGGGTTTCCAAAGCTGGAAAAAAAAAAGGACAAATAAGCCGTGGAAAGAAAACAGACAACCAACATCTGAGTTTCCTAACGTTGGAAAGATAACCAGAGACTGAAATCACCTGGATCAATAGTTCTTAATGAAATGTTGCTAAACCCAGATAAGCATCTTTCTAGCCTTAATCATGTACAAAACATGCAAGAACCTAATTTTTTATGAAAACTTAATTTAAGTTCTCTGAGCTTGAACAAGAAGTGTCTGTCGGTGCAGCCAGTTGTACTTGTGAGCACACAGAGATTTTTCCCCTCTTCTTTCTGACACCAGAAAGCAGAAGGAGCCAGCCACTGTACGTACAGTAATTTTAGCTTGACGCTTCAAGCTATGGCTTACAAAAGCAAAATTGGCCAAAAAGGTCAGTTTTCACACGCTCAAGTGCATGGTCAGTCACGTCTCCTTTAGCCAGCCATGAACTTCATAATCCACCAACACTTTGATTTGAGTGCAAAAAAAATGCGAATACTTTCAGATTGACAGCAACATGGACGAGCGCCCAGCCAGATGGGTTACAGTGCATTCTGGAGCAGAAAGATGTGATGGAGGAGGGGAAAAAAAATTCTCAAATCCTTTTTGGTCAAGTATCACTTTATGAATGAGCAAAAGAAATCCTTCTCAAGACAGTATTTGCTATGCTAGCCGGACACCAGTTAGTCCAAGAATAACTTCCCTCTTACAGTGTGGGGGCTGCCGTTCATGGTTAATGTGCTGTTTGCCATAAAATGGGGCTATAAGTGACCATTCCGTTATGCCGCTCCTCTCCCTCCTCTACCTCCCTCAGTCGTCATTTCTCTCTCTCTCTCTCTCTCTCTCTCTCCCCCTCTCTCTATGAAAAGCACATTATGACAGGCTTTCTTTGACTGAAGCAAAAATTATTGCATCATTGTCACTGGTTCAAAGCAGGAGGTAAATGTCCAGGGAAAAAAAAGTAAATGAAAACACGGTGAAGGATACTCTGTGTATAAAGAGTGATCTGAGGGCGGAATTGACAATATTAAACAGATGGAGGCGAGTGCTTTGTAAAATAACGTGGTCCAAAGGTCTGTGTGAGCCTGACAGCAAAGTTTCAGGTCTGAGGAGAAGACTAAATTATCACAGAGGCCAATCACTTTACCGATCCATTCCCCCGCAGGATGACAGCTTGGACCAAAGATGGTAGTTTGCTTTCATCTTGAATTTGTTGCTGCACTTTTAACATGCACGACGTGCTCGCCTGTCTGAATGACAGTGAATACATCTGCCCTCTCCAGTCAGGTCTGTCTCTTTGATGTGATGTCTTATCATGTTGTGAAGGGGCTTATATCCAAAGTGAAAACAGGTAATATGACAGATGGTATGCTTCCCCTCTGTGTGTATTCTGGTGTGTGTGCATGGGATAATACTCTATGTTTGTGCTGCAGTTTTCAAATTGATATAATGCCTCCTGGCCAGCTGCTTCCCTCTCCAGCCTGTGTACAATAACATCCTTGCAGAAGTTCATACGCGTCACCGTATCTCTGTCAGATTAACATATAATTAAGCATAATTATCATAACTTGTACAAGAAAAGTACACAACTGCAGGGCATGATGTCACACCCACAGGTGTGATAAATTTGGTCGACTGCTTCTTACCTGAGGGTGAAAGCAAAAACGGGTCTGTAAGTTCACATAAATAACTCTTAGTCTTTGGATTTGTCTACAGAAGGGGGCACAGCACATTTTAAAAAATTGCCAACCTGGAAAAAATATTCCTCCCCGATGAAGCTTCCACAGAGATACACAGGATCAGAGAAGCTGCTGTTACACCAGATGTGATGACTTAAATACTAGTTTATAACAGAGATGCCGCGGGACTGACTGAGGGTGGAGAGGTTGAAAGTTTTTCTTTTGTTACTGGGGTGGAGCGGTTCGCACAAATCATGCCTTTACTGCCTAATAGGAAATGTAAGAATGCGACGTCTCTGAAGCTTTCCCAAAACACAAGTGGAGCGACTGTATATTGGCCTCGAATACATTATTCATCATTCTTTATGGTGATGAAATAAAAAAATAAAAAATGCTGTGATTTTGTTGGTCTTGACTTCCACAATTGAGGGAATACAGTCAAAAGAAATTGAAACAGGGATTTTACTTGAATTTATTTTCAGGTGAACAACTTCCACAACACTGTTTTAGTAAAAGCAAATGTATAAATACTTCACCCATAAGGTGCATTTTACTTTCAAGTATTCACAAATAGGTGCCTTGAGTTTACAGATGTTTTTTTTTTTCTTTCACTGCTGCATCCCTTTGTTTTGAGTCTTTCCACATTCTGGAGGAAGGAGGAGAGAAGGGATCCAGCTATGATCTCTTGGACTCAACATGCCACCTTATGAGTACCTGGTAGGCAAATTATTACTTTTATAAACCATTTTAAAATTTTTGTTATTTCAGTTTTAATTGTTTCATTCAAATGAAAAGAATATTTAATGTTGCTCCGTTTAATGAATGAGTTTTTTTTCCCCTGTCGTAAGATCAAAGGTTCATCACATTAAAGATCCACAAGACCTATCTGCAACTTTGAAAATACTTCATGTTTAGAGGATAACTGACGCTGGATATTCATCCTACTTCGACTTAAAGTACCAAGAACCTGAGAAGTCAAATGGACTGGAATAGCAGGAAAACATTGCGAGGTTGTCGCCTTTAAATGAGACGAAGTAAAAAAGAAACACCAGAAAATGAAGTGCAGCCCGTTTTCTTCACCTACAGCGATACCTTCATACTCAAACGCGAAGAAAAGTAAACAGGTCCCAAGGTGGAACTAAATAGTCGAGCTACAGTTCAAAGCAGAGTAAAGGGATGTGCTGAGGAGGAGCTTACTGGCAGAGTGCATGCAAGTGTAACATAAAAAGCTCATGCACAATCTGTCTGTCCCCGCAGGAGCAGCGGGGTCTTGTATGCGCTTCAGCAATCAGGATGTCTATCAGCGGCTTCCAGTGAGGCTTCAGGATGTTTTAAACACAGCGGAGTCACAGAGGGGAGCCAGTCATTACTCCGCTGACCATATCAGAGTATGGCTGGAGAGACTTTTATTGACTTAAGGGTCCATTTGGCTTTGTAATCAGCCACTGTGGACATCTCCTGCAGGTGAAATAGCACTCACCCAATACAAGTACCACTGGATTTATGGTGCCTCACCCAGGGTGTTTAGGAAGACAGTGCTAATTTGACCAAAATCACCTCTTTTTTTTTTTTAGGAAGATTTAAAGGTTTTTCACCCTTTACAAAACGTGTCAGGACAAAATATCTAGTCTGCCCCTGTAGGTCAACTGTCATTGTGTGTATCTTGACCTTGAAAGTCAAACTCTGTTCTGTTGTGTGACCTGGCAAAGTTAAGGATGAGCAAAAAAAAAAAAAAAAATTCAAGTGGAACTCTTCGCAAAGTTTGACAAAATTACACCCCCACCCACTTCTGAAGGCGTGTACACTTTCAACCAATGCACCTGGGTTCCCCTCTGTCTCTGAGTAGGTCTCCTCTGAAGAACGGAGCTACAATCAAGGCTGAGCCTCCTGAATACCAAGTCTTACACAACCAGAGGGGAAATGAGGAGGCAATGGCCCACAGAGGAAAGGAGGGGAACCGTGTGAAAAGGTAACAGCATTTAGCTGACAGTTTAAAGTTACACTAGAACTTAGCAAAACTGTCAGCAATCATGAGAGAACCTGACGAGGTTTCATCTGCGCTGTGGCAAGTCTGAGCCAAACTGAGCTGAACAAAGAGAAGGAATGCCAGCGATGTGGAGGCAATCAGAGAGAAGAGTGGCTCATTCCTGATTCCAAAGCCATTTCATGTCATCGCGACCCTTCCTTGAATAAAAAAGTAAGGCAAATCATGCTGTAACAAGTGTATATTCCTGCATCCCTCCCTCCCTCCCTCCCTCTCTCTCCCTCTCTCTCTCTCTCTCTCTCCAGTGCCCGTCCGCCCTCAGACCTGATGCACACCATGACTCCTCAGGGGCTCCCTTAATAAATAGTAATGAGATAAGTAAGAGAGCTTCTTGTCAGCAGGGCAGTGAAAGGAATAAACATTTCCGGGGAAATCCAATAAGGTTGAAGTTGGAAGATAATGGGAATCCCCAGCTGGTGGTCTGTATCCTGCAAACCGGGCAGCGCTCCAGTTACCTCAGTGGCCTGCCTCCATCTGGCTCCGTCAGCCTGCTCCCGGCTCACATTCATCACAGGGTCGCTGACCTTTTCTGACCATTTCTCTCCACTGGGGACCAAATGCGTCCGCAATCAGCAGCTCCCCGAAGAGGCGTTTCCTCTTTCATTGTGCCATCCGGCCGATACAAACAGTGTGCTGGGAATGCAGCAGCTCAGAGGGGAACAGGGGCAAAGAGAAGCTGCAGTGTGGGGAACAGCAGCAGGACAGCACTTTGTTGGCCTGTGCTTGGCAACTAATGGAAGAGTGAACATGGCACTAATCTATGATGCTGCTTTTTTATAGACTACTAAGAGCAGACACTGGGACGACAAACACACACACACACACACACACACATGCACGCACGCACACCACACAGTGAAAAAAAACAAAGACAGCTAAACGCCTACACTCAGATCCCAAGGTGACAAAACAGAATGATTTTATTTCAAAAACACAGAAACTTTATCAAAGTCTTAAAAACTCCCCAAAAAGATTTGTACTGAGTTAGTGTGAGTCTGTGTGTCTGTACCCTGAGGGCAAGAAGAACTTGTCGATATTTTGTGATATTGTTGATGGATTTACTGGGCAACCTTCCTCCTACCGCCATATACATACATACAGTACACACACACACACGCGCGCGCGCACACACACACACACCTTACATTACAAGTCTTCGACAAATTCTATTGTCTGACCGTATGTTTGCATTAAAAACTTCTATTCTGTTGAAAATAGGAATGCACTGACTGCCCGACGAGGAACTGGAGACACTCCATTCTCAGTGTGACAGGCCCTGACCGGTGAACGGCCAGTCACTGTCACGTCGTATTTTCGATTCCTAGCCGGTGCACCTTTTCGACGGGAATAGTGGTGAGTCTATTTTTGATGGACACCAGAAATCGCCGCACAAACAGCATCGTATAGTCGGTCAATTTTCAAAATAAAACACCATGTACAGGCTCCCAATTGACAAACCAGACCTGAAAATGACACAGTATAAACACATACTTGACGTGTACATGATATAAACACATAAATTAAGAGAAAATGACCAATCAGCAGAATCTGAGCAAGTTCACTATGCCAGGGGGCAACTGGAGATTGCACCTTTTTGAGGGACCAACGTCATCAGCATCACAGCTGTGCTGGAGGAAATTTGGGGTCAGTGTGTTAGCTCTTCACTGCTAGTAATGAGGACATAAAGCTCAGGATTTATTAAACACATAAGGCCAAAAACCAACAACAAAACTTATCAGACACTTCAATCTCCTTCACCCTGTTGAGCTGCGAAGTTTGAGGAAGTTAGCAAAGGGAAAGCGGCTAAGGCTCGTAGTCAGAGCTCAAAGCCAAGAACCAGCCTGCAGCCTCTCCTCCTTCAACTGCTTCTGCTCCATGAGTGAAAGATATGTCAGACACAGCTGAATGTACAGCAGCTGATTTTCAGGAGAATTTTATTTGCTTCTCTTTCCAGTAGGAGAGCAAGTTATTAATTTATGTACTTTTTAGAGTTGTCAAAATAAGAAAAAAAATCCTGTAACCTGGTGCAATGTGGGGGGAACTATAAGAGTAATATTTTCTGTAATAAGGAAAAGAAAAGTTTCCATAATTTTCTAATTATTATTGTCCAAGAAAATGTATTTTTTTAATGTTTTTATATTGTGTCAAGTGTAGTTCTTGGAAAGAAAATCAGAATTGTCAAAAATCAGTATCGGCAGGTTCCACTAACAAAAACACTGGAAATCAAAATCGGCCAAGAAAAATGCATTTGGTGAATTTCTCGTTGCTAACAGTGCTGAGGGTGAGCAATACTCGATAAATGAACAAAATTGTACCGCAGATTTAAAGACAGGTGTTGTGGCTTCATCAGGTTCTTTTTAGACAATGCAGTGTTCAGGTGTCTATAAATAGACTGGCTGTAATTTCTCCCATCTCTTACCACACTCGGGCTTCTTTGATTAGGCCAATCAGCCTTCTGTCCACACATTATATGGTCATGGTGCCCTTCACGTAAGAACTGCACAGGTTCCAAAGAAAGAAAAGAAAGCACCCCTAAACTAGACCTACATCCAGGACAGGGTGTATCTTTCTGATACAGTTCTTCCACTTTTTTTTTTTTTTTTTTTTTACCTCTTGTTTGATTTTTAAAATGGCTCACAGAGAGGGAGGCAAAGAATGATGTGAGGCCATGTCAATGTTCCCTCAGCATTAATTCTGGGGAAAATAGTCTCCCAGGGAACATGGGGTTTAATTTTGATGGGGAACATTTTCTTTGAAATGAGAGAACATAGAGATGACTCAAATGTTGTGATCGCGGCACACATCGTGAAGCACGCCTATGACGTTGACACTCTTGAAGAGCGACCCTCCGGTTGCCACTCTACCTCTGAGTCATGCCGCCCTTGACTCAAACTGATATACCTAAAAACCCTGCCGGATGTTCCATCCTTATCTTGTGTACGTATATTTGTCATCCCCGGAGGATGAATCCTAACAGCTCTGATTACCAGAGTAGAGACCTCATGGTACAATTTCATCACAGTGCATCAGGATAGGATTTGGTATGATGCATATTCATCTATCCATCTTCAACCGCTTATCCAAAATCAGGGAACCCCAAACTTCCTTTTCTCAGGCCACATCGAGCTGCTCCGACTAGGGGATCCTGAGGCGTTCCCAGGCCAGTGTGGAGAGCAACACATATTGCAAGTGACAATTTGAGTCCAAACTATTTCTTTCAAAATATCCATTTCAATTTATTAAAACTCTACCTGCAGCGCATTGAAATATACCTTCGATATATAAAGGAGCATTAGGGCCAGGGTAGAAGGATGGGAGGAGGAAGTTTTTTTTCATTGTGCACTTCGAGAAAGAAGTCAAAATGTCATGAAAAATGACGACATGTCTAAATTAGGAAGGTTTTTTTTTTCCCTTCATGCACCTTGAGAAGAAAGCGGAAATGGGAAGTAAATAAACAATAATTAATTACTGCTACGTTTTCAGTGGAAAAATCAAATTACTAAGTCAGCGGTGATGTCAGACATCAGCGGCCGAGGGGTTTTATTTTAGAGCGTTTTAGGTCTCACTGTACCCTTCAAAGTGATGTGCTGTTGGCTCTACTTATTAACTTAAAAAAGAAGCAAAAGACAACAAATCAGACATTGTGCCATTTTTCGACTTGAATTTATTCAGAAGTCTTCGCGTTAGCCTGTTAGCTGAGCACGATGATTGTTGGGGGGGGGGGGGGGGACTGTTTGATATGTTTTACTTTGTTTCCTTTTAAAAGTTATTAAGTAGAGCAAATAGAACATCACATTTATCTAAATGCTTAACAGGGGTTTCCATTCTGGATCTCCAGTGCAGTAGAGCTCAGCTTTGACCTCTTGACTGGTGGAACTACAATAAACATTTTGCTGAATTAGTGTTGTATAGGCTTTTTACTGTCGGTGAACATTTCAGCACTTCAACTTTGTTCTTGACAAACCAACTCTTTCCCTCAAAGTGCACAAATGGAAAAAAAAAAAAAAAAAACAACTCCTCGAGGCCCCAGTACACCAGCGTACCCTTGACATACCTGGATCATAAAATAATTTCATATATTGCAATACAAGCTGGAATATCAATATAGTATCATGGGGTGAAAAATATAGCAATAAATAGCTGTATTGATTTAATTGCAAAGGCCGAATCCAGATCTGCTAGCCATCTACAATGGATTGGCATCCTGTGGTCAGTATTTCACTTTGTTCAATGGTTTGATTTTGACAAAATACCTGAAAAATAGTTGACATTCCAATTCATTTCCTGTTTAAAGCTGTCAAACGTGAGTATGGTAACACGGTCAACTAAGACCGAAAAGATCCAGTTTCAGCTGTTTAGCATCTGCATGTAAATATTGGGTTTGTTAGCATTTAACTCACAGAGATTCTCAGTATTTGGAAGAGAAGGAACAAAACTATATATGAGACCATAGTTAGGTGTGAGGGAGATGGTGACAAAGAAGGAGTGAGAGAGGAAGTCTGGGGAAAAGGCTGTGAGACTGAGACAGTGTGTGCAGGCGCAGAGCGTGACTGTGCAACCTGCAGTTTCTTAAATCAGCCTGTGTTTCGCTGCTCGTCTCAACCGTTCAGCAGGGATGGATACTGTGATACTTAAAGGTGCAACACACCAATAACAAAAGCTTCCTGCTGAACTGCAAAAGCTCCAAAAAAATCATGATCAAATGTTGTGAAGTTAGACGACAACAACAACAACAACAACAACAACAGCTAAAGCAGTGGAGATGTGATGCACTGACACAAAACATCTGAATCCCTTTCGGAAAGCTGTGATGTGAGCACATGGCATTCAATCTAAACATTCCTTTAATGTGCCCACTCTACGGAACATAACGGCACCGTGATTGATAAGGAAGCATTGAGGATTCAACACCTACATCTGCATGAATACCCAAATTCATGTCAGCATGACAAGCATATTAATTCTGTTACCTGGTGTGAAAATGTTATTGCAGAGCAACTGCTAGATCCTGCTAAAAAGGCTGAAAACAATATGAATTTGACTGAGTTGCCTTTTGCTCAATTTGGGGAGCCACTAAGTGCTGGTAACATCCTCCGCAGTAGCAGTCATTTACCCCACATGCCAGGAGGCACATTTCCCCTGCTTTTCATTTCTGAATCACACAGCAGAGATTACACAAGTATGCATTGTTCTGCTGAGTGGACATAAAAGAGAGGGGGGAAGCATTTTGTAGCGAGATCTGTTTGCCAATTACTCCATCTTTTGTGTAGACATGGTGTGAGCAATGAGAGGGAACACTGAAAATCCCATTTGAGGAATTCATATGATTGCTATCATGGAGTGCGGTTTTGTGGCGATGTCACAGAATGTGTCCTTCTAATTGGATTTTCAACAATGAAGAGCACAGCCAGAGAGGAAAACATGCAGGAAAGACAAAGAGCAGGGAATAGAAACAGTTTTCCATAACAGTTTAAATCCCGTGTTATTAAAACGTATTTGAAAGAGGCCAAATTAGATTGAGCAGGTAGAGAGACTCTGGAACGGAAGAAAGAATTTGACTCCTCTCTTGCCGCGGCAGCCAGCCAGCCATAGGCTAATCTGCAGATATAGACAGTAGCTTTTCACTCCGAACACAACACCCTCCAAACTCACACGAGCAGAGGCAGATACGCAGGTAGCCACTCGTACGCATCATATACATGGCTTATACATGTGTCTATACATGCCTTTGTACAGAAGACGTTGCCTTTGTAAGGGAGATTATTTACCAGCGCACGTTTTCATTTTTTTTTTGTCTTTTTTTCCCATTTCCAGTTGTGAAAAAAATGAGGCAACTTGACAGTTTCATGCAGAGAGAAAATGGTTCGCAAGTGAGAAGCTACAGTTCAGGCTTTCACGTGACGCTCACGTGCGTCCCATTTCTGGCTTCCTGTGCCATGTTGGCCAGAGCCTGAGGTCACGTTTACACAAAGATGATCGAGGTTATGATCCTAATTCACGCAAGTTTGGTCGCTGGACTCGAGTGCAAAGTACTGCGCTGCGTCCTGCGCCATGAATGCTGTTGCTGCTGTTGCTGTACTTCTACTGTTTACTTCCATTTCAGGCATCTTTTAGGAGAGAATGCCTATGTTCAAAACTTTAATCTGTGGCCGTTTTATCTTGTCAAGGCCTAAAACTTGTAAACCAAACATCAAGTTGTTGGTCGTGGGCCATGAATTCCAACCGCCAGCTCAGATCCATCTGCGATGTGGTTAATCAACAGCTGTGGGTGAAAACACTGGACTGTGTGGAACACACAGTGATCAGCTATTCTTCCATAGTTTGCCTCAACGGGATGTCAGTGACGAGTCTTCACACTTGAATATTTTTGACATTTCCAAAATTGGCAAAATTGTGTATTTGCATCATGCAACTCCAGTCATTCATCCAAGCCCATGTGAATTTCTGTTTGTTTGTTTCTTCACATTTACTTTAAATGAGAGATGTTGGCACGTACGGTGGCTCTGGGTGGCCTAACAGCTCTCAAAGTGCCTTTGATGGATCCCCAAAAAAAAAATGCAGAAAATCAAACACGTTCCCAAGATGTTAATGATGTACAGAAGTTTCCGAGTCCGTTTGTCAATGTGACTGATGCAACACAATTTCATATTTATTCTAATGAACAGTGCTCGTAACGGCTTTTGTTCTGAACTGAAACCACCAGCTTGAACAGCAACAGATGGACTGAACACCAGTTCTAATCAGTCAGTAACACTGTAGAACAACCAACAAATATTCTCTAAACTGAGCTGATGGAAAATTATTCCAGTCACCATCAATCAAGTGATTTGTTATTCCCATGTCTCCTGTAAATCACACCAGAGGGCATCAGCACAGGGTCCTTCGGGGACAGCACTTAGTATTCAGGATGCCATTGACTTTTTAACCTTCCCCCTGAGCCCAGAGATATTTACACAAGTCAGTAGCATTTAGCCGCCTTTCACACATCTCCTCATCCCCTTCCCCGCCCCCACAGCTCCGCTTCCCGAGGGGGTATGGGAGTTGGTAAAAGATAAGCTTTGTGTCGTGGCAGAGGCAACTGACACTGCTTCAACAACATGAGGATTTTGCCTGCAAGCAGAGAACTAATGCCTGACGCGTGCAGGGAATCTCTGAACCACACTCATACACCCATCTGCCTACCTAAACATGAAGGCACATGCACACATACACTCACACGCAAGCGCAGACACACTCAAACCAGTGGAAAAAGCCGAGACACAAAAAGCATCAATTCTCAACAGCAACTCTAATGCTTAGAAAATGGCTTCTAATTGGTGGAGGAGAACGGATCAGTGTGAACATGCAATCCATTACTCCGCAGTTTTTTGAGAATATTCTGACTAAGACATATGTCTACAGACATTTATAATCCAAATTAAACACAGTCAAATTCTGACTTGCTGGCTTGTCCCCAATAAAAAGGGTGGGACTCTTACAGTATTGTTTAACACTCTGTGACACTTTACAGTTATAACTTCTCCTCCTGTGTTAGTGAGAGAAAAGAAAGTGATATTAAGCATTATTCGACTATTAAGTTTCTTTAATTATTTCGGAATGCCGAATGATGAAGAAGCCTGAGTATTTTTTGGGATGTTAGATAAACTATGTCTCTCAGTAGACAAAAGATCATCAACTGCTGTAAAAACGCAAACTTGACACATTCTGCTCATGTTCCATATAAGTCCATTGAACGCTCCTGACACGTGGTTAATATGCATTTGTTACATTAAGACTTCCATCCATCCATCTATTGTCTACCACTTATCCTGTTAAGGATAAGCGGCCTTCCAGTGAGAGGCGGAGTTCACCCTGGACAGGTCACCAGTCCATCACAGGGCCAACACATAGAGACAGACAACCATTCACACTCACAGTCACACTTACGGTCAATTTAGAGTCTGGATTAACGTGGTCCCCTCTTGATGTCTTTGGACTGTGGGAGGAAG
The DNA here is from genome assembly GCF_037954235.1 of Aulostomus chinensis. NCBI lineage: Eukaryota > Metazoa > Chordata > Actinopteri > Syngnathiformes > Aulostomidae > Aulostomus > Aulostomus chinensis. The sequence goes on from NC_141325.1 coordinate 27,549,466, forward strand.
CTGGAGTACTGGAGAGAACCCACCCAGGTACAGGGAGAACATGGAGACTCCACGCAGAAAGATCCTGTGCTCCAGCCGGGGCTCAAACCACTGCACCAACGTGCCGCCAACATTAAGACTTAATAAGTGTAATTATTTGTAGACTTTATGAGGTTAGGCCAGTCAAAACAAGAAAGTCTGCACACTGATGCTCCCTTTATGTGCAATTTATTAGATGCACCAATAAAGGGAGCTACAATGTGCAGACTCTTGTTCCTAAGTCGGTCCGTCATTGTCGGTGCAGCACCTGCCATGAAAGGCTTTTTGGATGCGTGCAACTGCAATGATTTTGAGGTTAAACCAGTTATCTATTCGACACCTGCAGCTGGTGCAAAGCACTGCTTCCTGCCTTTTGGCTGGGAGAAAAATTAGGGACCACATCACACCAGTGTTGTGTGTCCTCCACTGGCTTCCTCTCTGTTGCATGACTGGTTTTACATATTTCCTGTCTCAATGGGAAATTGCTACATAAAAAATGCAAAATCCAAGAGGAATAAGCAGTTTTTTTGTAGACACACACACATACCGTATATACCGTATATATATATATATATATATATATATATATATATATATATATATATGTGTGTGTGTGTGTGTGTGTGTGTGTGTGTGTGTATATATATATATATATATATATATATATATATATATATATATATATATATATATATATATATATATATATATATATATATATGCCAAAGAAACATGGCCAAGGCTACTTCGGATATAAAAGTGTTACAACAAAATTCATGTTGCACTATTTTTCGTTTCCCCTCTCTGTGGCAGTATAAAGTGGCTTTACAAGTGCAGCGCGGCTCCTCACTCGTCTAGCAGGCTCTGATCAGTGCAGAGCACCCATCTCCCCACAGTGAGTCAGTAAGCCTGGTAAGCACTCAAGAGGAGAAAGGCCTCAGGCAATCTGGGACTCGCCCCCCTTTGCCCATAGCTGCTTTGAAGAAAATTAGCTGTCACTCATCTGATCGACACAAATTCATCCGCGACTCACTGACCTTTTCGAGAGGAAGCAGGGGAAGGGCAGCCCGCCCACCTTGGCTTGACATCAACATGCTGAGAGATGAAACAATAACAACTTCAGAAGCTCAATAAGATGACGCAGCAAAGAGTTCTCACAGGAAGACACGAGTCAGGGAAGCTGAGGCGTACAAAACGTTGTTGTTGTATTCATGTTGGTGCATGTATGAGAGTTGTCAGATCTGAGTTACGATCATGAATGGCAGGAGGAGAGAACATCAACTGGCTGAACAGAGATACTATATCTCACCCTCTTGTCACAAAATCCTCAGAGAAAGTAAATTTGACTTGGTCCTTTGACCAGAAGAGTTGATGTTCCTTAAAAAATTTAATTTGCAGGCTCACCAGGTAAAATCCATTAAAATCCAGCCAGCGATGTCTGCTGAAATGGGGCTGTTTCTTCAACAGCACGGTTCGCTGAGTGCTCTGCTGGCACCTTGTTGGTAAGCACAAGGCAAATGGGATTTAAAAGAGACACCGACTGCTAATGTAACGACACAACTTCTCAAATCATGTAAAACCACAGAGAGCCACTAATGTCCTAATGCAGCCCAGACAGGAAGCATCAGTCTATTAAAGACTCAAATCATATCAGTGGAACTCGCACCTGATTAGCTGAGACTCTGTCGTCTATTTATTGCGTGTGTGACAAGAGTGTTCTCGTCAAGTACAAATGAGCTGTGTGAACACAAGACATCACGTTAGTACTACATGCAGTCCAAAGAAAAAAAAATTAGAAAAACAGCAATCCTCACATCGAGTTACTGGGGAAATCAGCATCAAGTACAAATACAAGTCCAACATTTTACATATGACTCTAAACTGTAAAAGTCTAACTGCAGGTAGAAGTTTATTGGTGTTTTTTTTCCCCCACTTAAACTGGAAACTGAACGAGTCCATTAAAGGTCCACTCAGTCAAGAAGTGTTAACTAATTAGTAAATGTTATGACAGGAAATGTCACAGCGGCATCGTGTGACACTTCTGAGGAAGACTGCATGAAATCAGAGGAAAATAGGATTCTGTTTAGAAGAATATTTGCTAAATATTCAACAGAAGCAGCTCTGTCAATGCTGAAATACAATCAGCGATTACAGCCCAACACCAGACCACAGAGCCAGTGTCCCATCCTATTTCTTCCAAAGAGATGTGAGTAAATTATGAGGTTGTGAGGTTTTTCCTGATTATAACACAATACTGCCATTGGCTGTCATGTTACTTAGTGATGGTAGATTGAGTAGGATGCTCATAGTGGCACACATCAGTGGTTTCACCTTTTCATTTTTGGCCGGCTGGTAGTGGGCGGGTTTAATAATGAGTCTGATGGCAGCTTGAACCTCAAAAACTTCACCTACCGCCAACCACAAAACCTGGACAAGAAACCGCACACACACGTGGTGTTAGTGTAGAGCCAGGGGTGGGGTACCTGGGGTAAGCCCCCGCACAAGCCAGTGCCAGTCAGCCACAGCGTTCTCCAGCAATCTCGCCAGCACACATTCTGTTAGAGGATGAGTTTACCTCGGACACATCAGGCCCAGCGGGCAGTCGTTCTCGTAAAAGTCATCACACAAACTAAAATAACAACACAAATAATCATTTGATTCACATAGTGTCTTTCAAGACACCCAAGGATGTTAGAAATTGCAAAAACAAAAAACAGACAGTACATGTGATAAATGGATTATAGTCCAAAGGCTGTAGTGAGCAGGCGGGTGTGGGGGATGGAGAGCAGACCCGTGTCTCCGGGAGGGGTGTGTGGGTAGAGGAGGTCAGGTTTCTCTACACTGCAGGTGAATGAGCCATGCTTTGCAGTTGTACACGTTTTATACTTTAGGTTTATTTCCTTCCTGCATCACTGATGAGGATCCGCCGCCGCAGTCTGTGACTTCAGAAGAATTATTATCTCTTAGGGTGGCTTTGTTGATGACTCTGGCCACCTGTGGACCTTGTTGGCTTTTCAGCCGTCACCACATGACTCATTTTCAAGCACTGGGGTGTGTTCTGACAAATTTGCTCCCCATTAGAGGAGTTCTTCCTCAGCCCACACCTACATCCCTCTACCATGTTAGGTGAAAATCAGCCTTATAGTTTTTACATCATCCTGCAAACAAATAAACAAACACTGCAGAAAACATGAGGTCCCGGGTGGAGGTAATGATTAAGTTGCAGTTATGATGGTAAACAAGTATTTGTTATTTAAGCCTATTCATTTCCTATTTTTGGACTAAAAGTGTTTAATGTTGCTGAAAGGGGACTGATCAGTGAGCTCAGCTGATATTCGGTAATTCACGACTGCAATGAGTGCTTGTCAAGGAGGTTAAGAGGTTAACTTATTGACGCTTTTAACTTCCACGTTATTTTGTGAGGGCGTTAGTTCATATTCTATCTGTATCTGTAGCAACGCTGGATTTTTCTGCTGGATCACAAACATGACCTTTGCTGCTGCCTGGAAACCCACAGGAAGTCATTTAATCACACCGCTTCTCATGGAAGCCAATACTTTCCCGATGCCACAATTACACCGCGGTGTGCTGACCCCAATTATGTAACTCAAAGGTCTTCGGCAGAGTTAATTATTACCGCAGCTGGCAGTGCCCTTGGTCTGTGCACTTGACAGTACAGTACATTAATCAGCTATGATTGACAGCTGACAGAGCCAATAACGGTCCAGGTGAGGCTGTATTGAAGCGAGCAGTTGTTGTGCCCTTGTCCTGTATATGTGGTCAGAGAGCTGATAGACTTCCATGTTAGAGCCGCTTCCCTGCAGCGCTTCAGGTGCAGGGCTCTTACACGTCCCACCAGGGACGAGTGTCCTTCAGGTTCTAACACCAGCTGACGCTGCACTGGCAACAGAAAAGCAGAGAAAAGCTATGGATTCAAACATGAACTTCAAAAAAAAAAAAAAATTATCAGCAGTGGTGCAGAAATGAATCAACTTTTGTGAAAGTGACTGAAGCATGACAACACAGACAATAAAAAAAAACAAGCCGAAACAAAGGTGACAACCCCCACAAGGATTCTGAGGCTCTTTAAAAGAAACATCTACTTGAATTCTTACCTAAAAGTTCAGTAGAATCAAAGAGAGAAGAGGAAGAGTTTGAACATTTCCTCCTCCAACAACAGCAGTGACACACTTTAACTTTTCAGGAAGACACATGAGGATCTCTTTTATGAGGTTATTACATGATTTATGCAAGGAAATTCAGGAAGTGTATTAAAACAAGTGCAAGAGAGTGGTTGTTCACACATCACACTCAGGTGCAAGGCGAAAAATCAGCATCAGTGAACAGAGAAGTCTACAAATACACACACTCCACACCACAGAAAGTTTCTTTGCAACAATGTTTCGAACTGTGTTGGATCTTCGTAAGGTCAAAATGTTTGACAGGTGAGAAGCTCACCTGTATTTATAACTTCAAGTCCAACACCAATAAGCTGATAAGCTCAAGCTTCTCCTTAGCGCATTGAAAGTGCTTTAAAACAGATCACTTTCACATATAATGTCCTCAATATTTCACTGTAATCAAAGCTATTATTGAAGTTAAGATCTAGCCGTAGACACAGAGGAGCGTTTAGCAGCTAAAGGCCAAATATTTCCAAGAGTAAATATTGGACTTTTATTCATCAAATGGCCAGAGACATGAATCCAAATAACTGTTTGCTAACAGCTTCACCATATCGGCATTTAAATGTGGTTATATGTCATTGTTTTGTTTACAGCTTATTTCTCTGACCACCAAGGGGCAGTAAATAACACCACGTCAACTCAGCTAAAAATTACAGCCTCAGCGGAAGCGTGGCGTATTTCATCCACTCGTCCGAGTGAAATATGTAGAGAGAGGAGCCTCGGGTGCGCTGTGCACGCGACATCATCTGTTAGCAGTGCATGTCATGTATCATGAGGATTCATGATCCACAGCAATTATTTCATTGCTGATTACTTCACTGATAAAAGTGTGTTAATAAAGAGGATCATTTGTCTTCTGATGTCAGTGTGAGGTTAGAGAGACAACCGAGAGAAAAGGAATCAGCTCCCTCGCGTCCCTGTTCTCACTTGTTATCTATCGCTTCTGTCTCATCTTCTTGGTTCACGCTCATCTCTTTCTCTCTGACAATCTATTGTCATTTCCCATTGTTGTCCATAAGCAACCTCGAGTCAAGGTCTTGTAGTTATGTTCATGATGCAATTCCCCCCCGCCACAAACACACACACACACACACACACACACACACACACACACTCACTGCTAAGTGCACATTATTTGCAGTATGCTTCATTTCACCTTAGCTAAGGCTGTTTACTCTGCAGCTCTGTGAGTTAATTGGACTCTGACAATTAATACCACTTGTTTACAAAGTGCTGATGTTGCCGTTAAAATGCCCGTGATGAAAGTCGAGCGTGGCAACAGTGTTGCACTGTGAAGACAAGAGAGCTATTCTTACAGCTGGTTTGTGAGTGTGAGCGTCTGCCTGGAGTGGCAAATGTCTGCAATAAATCAAAGGAAAGGCCACAGAATAGAGTATTGTCTTGGGATCAGCTCTGATTCTGTCTGAACACCAAACATGCTTGGTGATTGCAGTTCATCTACATTCAAGACTTATTAGTTGTAAGATAACAATCTGCTCTTCCTGTGTGGTATTAAAGGTGGTATGTGACGCTCACGTGGCATCAAAATTACGACATGAATACACAATGAACCGTCTGCCTATGGAGACGTCTTCCACTCTTTTTGTGCTTTTCTTTCCCTTGTTTCACTTTAATGTGAAAGGAGCTTGAAGTCACCAGCGAGACAAATGTCTAGACAGCCTATCTTGAGCTATCCTGGAAATCAATCTGCAATGAGGTGCCTAATACACGCCAAGCAGATGTGCAATATCAAGCAAGTTGCTTGCACTGGCCTTATAGTTTTGAGTAAAAATGTATTTTACCAAGGCTTAGGAGGATGGATACAGCTGTCCTCTGCTCAGCAGCAATGAGATGGGGACGTCATACAGTAAATTGCAGACAGAACAGAAAAGTTGAAGCCTGTGAAATTTGCATTTTAACAGCTACAGTACACAGAAGTGTCAAGAGGCTCTGCAATGCAAGCTGATGCACTGAAACCCTGGAAGAGGTGAAGGAGGGAACATGTGAGGGGAGTCTGAAGAGAAAAACAGCGGGCAGCAGAAACCACATAAGGAAACAGATTAGAGAAGTTTTTCTGTATAGGTTGGCTATTTTACACCCACTCGGCTAAAGTGTTCTTGTTAACCTTCGCTAACCTTCAGGGCATAAAAACACAGATATATGAAAAGTTTGCCAGTCGATCTGTCAAATCAGGTCATAGAATAGTGTGTATCATATTATTAGGTAATGCTCATTTGAAAATTTAACGTATACACGCTTTCATAATACTCAAGCTTTGTGAAAGAAGAGCATCTTGAAAAAAATATGATCATTCCTCCACCAAAAGTCAGTTAAATAGCTACATTTAACTACATATCATTACAAAATGTAAGTAGATCCTTGCTGCCACAGCAGTACTCAGAGATCTACAAAGATGCCTTTCTCTCTCAATCTCTCTCAATCTCTCTCTCTCTCTCTCTCTCGCTCTTACACACACACACACACACACACACGCACACACGCACACACGCAGGCTGCCATTCAAGGTGCCCAACCAACCAAGGATGCTTCAGCGTGGTCTCTGGGGGGAGTGGGGATCAAAGCCATGTCCCTTTGGTGACTAGATGGCTTCTCTACCTGCAGCCCGATAATTTACACCGCTTCATCAACAAAGTACGCTGTGTACCTATAAAACATTACTGCAATGGTTCATTTCACACACCGAGAAAGTGAGCAGCCAACTATAACGAGTCACTACTTAAAAGCCAGTCTCCTCCGGCCACTGGTTTACAGCGTGCATTACATTCTTAATCTCGAAAGCACTCAGAGAGGCTTTGACAAGGAGAGGATAAACTGTATCCCATCGAAGGCCTAGAACCGTCTTCAGGATTCAGAATCTAAACTTTGATCCAGATAACCTCCAAAATATAATCACTTGCCTCCTCCAGGTTTACATTCATTAGTTTTTGTGACATCCTGCTAACAGCAGAAAACCTCCTTGATGGAGGTAATAGCATTTCATTGGTACTGGATGTAGAACCATACTACCATAGGCAGAACAGCCACAATGGAACCAGGAGATGCCACCACTGAAGACAAGGCCTCCTGCTCTGACTTAACTCACTTAGTTATTATCTTATGGAACTTGGAGAGAGAAAGACTGGCATAGTGAGTCCCCCCAGTTTAAGGAATCTTGGACTGGATGACCAACACTACACTTGACATTAGTTCTACAACTGGGTTACTTTGGACATTTAATGCAGTGGCAACCATGGACTTTTGTATGTTTTTTTATATCTAACTATGTCCCATCTGCTACAATGGTGGGTCATGATGTATGACCTATTGTACAGTGCCGCCAGCCACCTTAAGGTGAACAAGGTCTTTTGATTTGGGGTGTCTATCTGTAGATATACAGGTGGACAGGACGTGGCGTTCAAAACCTCCTCAAACTAGTAGAACTTCCTCAATTCTCTTTGTTTGCCTGCTGGGCAGCAGGTCGAAATTACCACTGAGATGGGGGACTGCTTGTGCAGTTGTTTGTATGAAAGATTTAGTATTGTTTATTAAAGTTTCTTGGATTTTGGAAAGTTAGCAGAGGGCTTCAGGTTTTTGAAATTCTCAGTTTCATTGTTTATTCAAATCCATAGTTTCTGCAGTGCAAACAATAAAGCCCATTTAAGTACTGACGATGAATTGTAATGGGTATTCTGTCCACAAGGGGAAGCCAGTGAGACAGCAAGTAGGACGCTACAAAACATCTTAACTAAAGTTGGGTTTCCCCAAATGTATTATGATGCATATTTTGATGCTTTGCAACAAGCAAAAAGGTAAATGGTAGTAAGTTTTGCTGATAATCAGCTGTTTACACTGCAGTCGCCTTCATGGATACTCCCAAATGTTGTCTCCGTCCCAAGACAAAAGCAATATGTCCAGCAATATATTTTCTTTAAATAGCTCCTCTTCTACTCTGCCATGTGTAACACTGCCTATACTGCCATTTTGTGGCAGCATAAAAGCTTATTTCAGTGTAAACTAGTTGATGGAAAGCACACACATCTCATGTTCTGCAAAATCCAATCCGCTGGCACCACGGTGGTGTGTGGTTAGCACTTTTACCTCACAGCAAGAAGTTGCCAGTTTTGAGCCCTGGCTTTAGCGCGGGATCTTTCTGTGTGGAGTCTCCATGTTCTCCCTGTTCCTGCGTGGGTTCTCTCTGGTACTCCAGCTTCCTCCCACAGTTCAAAGACATCAAGAGGGGACCAGGTTAATCCAGACTCTAAATTGACCGTAGGCGTGGCTTTGAGTGTGAATGGTTTGGCGACCCGTTCAGGGTGAACCCTGCCTCTCGCCCAAAAGCTGCTGGGATAGGCTCCACCCCCTCACGATCCTTGACAGGATAAGCGTAAGAAAATGGATGGATGGATCCAATTTGCTTAAAATTCACTTCATAATCTAAGACACTACTGGTCACTTAGCTGACAATGTTTTTTTTGTTTTGTTTTGTTTTTTTACTTAATTCATTAACAAAATGCTGTAAACAAACTGAAAAGATGCTCCCATGGGGGAGCCAAATGCAATGTTACATCCTGCAGCTAAGATCATGATAAGTGACGTAAGAAGTGAGCCAGACAATTATACAATATAACTGCTGCCAAGTTGTCAGTCTCCTACGTTTCCATGCTAATGCATTGGCTCACCATCCACTGAATCCGCATAACAGCCGTTTACAATCTCGTCTTTTTGTTCCGATCGTGGCTTTTGGATGACTTGTTCCATATTCTTTTCACAACGTCTCAGTAATGTTCGAGACACATCTTCTTTGATTATTGTTGTTCATTTTAGGGACCGTATCGCCTGGGGAGTTTGAATGTTTTGCCATGGTAAAGAACTCATAGTACTGAGGTGATCCAAAAGAAAATCCATAATCTCTTTTATTTGCCCTCAAGGTGACATCTGTTTTAAAAGAACTCTTATCTGAGCTGATATAAAAGGGCTTTCAAAAGCCATTTCACTGGCTTTTGTTGCATATGTGTGTGTGTGTGTGTGTGTGTGTGTGTGTGTGTGTGTGTGTGTGTGTGTGTGTGACTGTGCAAGTGTGCGTTGAGAAATTCCCCTGGTGTCCTCTGTCTCACAGAGAAAAAGCAGAGCAAATGATTATATGAAAAGGTTCCTCTGACGCCTCCACGGTGGAAGAAAAACCAGCTGATCATTCACCCTGCATGAAAACCATTATGTCTTTTGTACTGACAATAAGACAAAATGCTTTAATCTACTTATGCGAGCGTCAGTGCTAATCATGATGGCCACTAAGCCATTCTCTGCCTCTGTCAGTCATTTTGTTCTTTTTCATCCTCTGCTGTTGGATAATAAAATAAAAAAGCACATGATTAATAGTTGGAGTCTGTAAGATGTGGATTTGCATCTTTTAAAGCATTTCCAGCCTCCATAATCATTTTGATGCAGGCTCTTCTTTACCTTTTCTGGGCATGAGAAAGCCTGCAAAACACTGGCTGCTCCTAAATGCATGCAGCCCATGTCTCCAGCCAGCCTCGGCCCCACTTCCACCTGCACTGCTCCTATGGCCCCCCTCCCATCAGTATGGGACAGTTATCTCCCAGTATCAGCAGGAAACGTGATGGATGACAGCTGGCAGCAGAGAGAGCGGGGCTTCTCAGAGCACGTCAGGCCTGCTCCCACCACTCATTAGTCTTCCATTTAGCCCTGCACCAGACCGGCTACCCTCATCACACACACGCTTGAATGTTCTGGTCAATGATGAATCCCCAAACCTTTTGCTGTATGATGGGCCTGCAAGCCCCACTTGCAGGAGCAGGAAAGGCCACAATGGTTCTGCTCTTGGTCTTGAGCCACATGGACCAACTGCTTCGCTCTGCTTCTCCTGCTGTCAGATGGCATCTAAAGCTACAGGAGAAGCTGTCAGATGTCTGATGTCTTTCTATGCTCGATACATTTACTGCAGAGGACAGGCCCGCTCTCCAGGATGGTTTGCTATAGAACACCATGTACGAGTTAAACCATTGTGCAACAAAAAGAAAAACTTTTTTTTTTGTTTTGGCGCCAGGGGGCAAGTCAGAGAATCCTTGCTGTGCAGCAGAACATCCCTCGAATCTGCTGGAATTGTGTGCCTGTTGGGGAAACTGTAAGTGCATTGATTAGACCTGGGAGTGACAGGCAGGAAAGATCACCGAGGACCTGCAGAAAATTGATCTGCAGTGCCGATCAGCCCCTTCTGCAGCCCTAACAAGGCCCATACCTCTGACATCTGCCTGGAAAAAACTCATGTTGAACACACAAACACTGACATCGAAAGCACCCATTGAAAAAGTAAAGGTCATGACCTTTGGAAATGCCAGATGGTTAAATAACATCCAAATTTGGATGCACATATAAAAGGCCATGCGACGTTCAGTGGTCAAATCCCAAGGTGTTGGGTTGTGGAGATATAAAGCAGAGTACCTCCAACAGACTAAGGCACCTTTGATTTGTCATCTGTGCATGTTAACACTATCAAGATTTGATTCAATCATTATGAGCTACAACATCTTCCTCAAATCGCTCATTGAAACAAGAAGCACCACACAGTAAGTGCAAGCCAAATATTACATTATTCCACTGCAACTTCCTGGCATAAAATCTAATCTTAGAGTAGTTTCACGTTCTATCTCCCTGTTCCTTCTACAAGAATGGGGTCGCCTCAGGTTAATAACAGTTTCTTCCAAAGATTATTACAGGAAGGAAAGAATGAAATATAACGAAGGTAGCTGCAATTTGATAATGTGGAGCTCTGCTCTGAGTCAAAATGCAAATGGTTTATCAATATACATATACTGTATATACTTGATGAAATGAAACAGCTTAGATGTCTCACCATCTGGTAAGGAAAATGTACAGTTTTCACATTGAAAATGTTCGAGTGATCTCCCATATAAATCCCAAAAGGACGCAGTGTGTTGCAACAGGAGCGGTCCTAAGCCCAGCGCGGGTGCTATCTATACTGTAGCTGCGTTCAGACAGCCAATCCAATCCATAAATGTGCTTGATCAAGGAAGAGAAAAAAACTGTCCCAACAGAGAGAGGGGATTATGGGTGAAATGAATCAATACAGGAGTGAATGGGAGGATGGAGTGTATTGGTTTGGTGTGTAATGTGTAAAGTTAATCTATACTGTGTTTGCTTTCAAAACACTGTACAAAAGCCTGGAAATACCATGCAATCTGCAGGTGGTCTGACGGGTTTATCTTCCTATGTACCTGACTTACAGGTGTGTATTGAATTACAGTGCAGTGGCTGTTAAATAAATCGTGTGTGTTCAGAACAGGTTGATTGCTGCCTTCAGCTGATTCTGAGCCAGCCATCGCTAAACAATTGACCGTAAAGTCATAAAAGTTTTACTAGTTGCTAATTTAACATAATCACTGCAGCAGTGGAGCGGTGTTGCAGTTGTGGGTGCACATCCAGCACTACCCTATTAACCCCAATACACACTCTATATGCATTTACACACATAAGATGTAGCTCCAGAAGATGAAACCAAAGTCCTTAAAGGAATAACTTCACATTAGGAGATGCTAAATGATGGCTACTATGTTGTAGGCTGCTTTTTCCACTACACCTGGAGTACTGCAACTCTTCAGTACAACCTGTGATGTGATAAAAGATTTCAATTGCAGTTGAGATTTGAAGAGGCTGTGTTTAACCATCTTGGCAGCTACGGTTCAAAGTAGGAGCCGGATTAAAAAGAAGTCAACACTGTCATATTTGTGGATATTTCCTCTGCTAATTACTGACATAACAACAACTGATCATTAGCAAAGACATCATCCAAATGTGGGAATAATGCACATAGATACCAGCTGATTGATACTAAAACTGTTGAGAATATCAGGCAGTCAGTCTAGCCATTGTTTGTTGCACTTATCTTCTCTCATCTCCACAGCTGCAGTCAAAACATCTGCCCAAGACATTATGAGTGCACCCATATTCTGACCTTTATGGTAAAACGGCCCAGAGAGCTGACAGGGACGGCGAGTGACTGGAAAGCTAAACAGAATAAACTTTTAGTTCAAGGGAAACAACTTCAACTTCTACAGCACATTTTCTTTAGATCCCCAGCAATTCACCATCCAAAGTAGATGGGAGGAGCATGCGCGTGCGCGCGCACACACACAAACACACACACACACACACACACACACACTCAGACACACACACACACACACACACACACACACACAATTCAACTAGCACACTAATAAGACTTACAATGATTCAAGAGGATCTGATTAAACCGGCAACAATTGATTTATTAGGCCACAAAACACAAAATTTAATCATTTGCATTAAATGAGATTGCTGTTTCTGGCCAAAGAATATGTTTATGTCAAAAATTCCCCCTTCTTTTAACTCCTGTATTTCCTAAATCCCTTAACTAGATTTTCTCATATGATGCCAGAATTAAACTTGGTGAGCTTCCCTCGTTGTTTCTGTTGTGCTTGCTTGAATACTCCCTCACCTACAAGCTGTGGGTATCGCTGGAACATCACAAAACAGCGGTTAAAAACACAGGGCCTGATTGATGCTCCATCACCGGGGAAAGATGCGCTCTGAGAACAAAGACCTGCTCCACCTGTGGCTGAGAGATGAGTCGGTAGCTATGGAAACGAACAAATATATCACGTTTGCATTTAAACATATTTGGAATTAGTTTTTCATCTAAAGGTTTGAATGTCATCTTCAAACTAATTATTTCCTGCACTCCAAAGGGATGTTATCATTCCAGAGTCAACGTTGAATGGAACAGTTCAGCGCTCCTATAGAAACTGATGACGTTAACTATCATGTATTCACTATGCGCTTGATACCGCCAGTGAGAGCAGAACTCAGCTGGTATGAGGTATAATGGCACTCTGCCTGAAACCACTGATTTGATGCAGGTCTGAGCGGGCTGGCTTGACAGGGGGACTGTAATGGCAGGGGGCTGTATAACCTCCCTGCAGAGAGCAGCACTGTTGCCAGGTATACATTTTACTGTCTTGTTCCCTGAATGCATCCAGGCAGAGATCCACCAGCTGACACACACAAGGTGGGGATACACACAGTAAACCCCACATCTGAAGTGGTTTCCTGCAGATTTCACACAAAGGTCATCAGAACCGGGAGATTATTCATTGTAAGTGTTTGATTGGCAAGGCAACCAGCAGGACCGGAGGATTAGGAGAAGGTAAAAGAGACACATCAACTCTTGATACTTGGTAAGAAAAAAACCTGGAGCTGTGATTCAAGCTCAGATGTCAAAAACAGGAACTCTGAAATATGCTTTAGTCGCTAAATATCATTATCAACACAGTGGGTTTAAGCAGGCAAATTGAACATGATATTTCCCTCACTGCCTTATGACGTGACTTTGACCAGACTTTGAGAATTTAAAACCAAAAGAGAAACGCTGATTACGTTGGTCCCAGTACTACTCACGTCCTTGGGCTCTCCGCACATTTTGTGTTCTTGTGCCAAATCACTAATTTTAATTTTGAACAACAGGACAGCTGTAGCAATGAAAGTGAAACTTACACCTGGAGGCTTTTGCCTTTTTTAACAGGCTAGTGGTGATAGTATATTCCTATTATTTTGGTCTTAGTGGGAGGAGAACTTTTAAAATCTGATCCGCCTGGTAGAACTCATCACTGTCAGCTGACCGGGGACTCACTTTACAGAAAAGTGAGTAATTAGGAGTGAACCACTGTGGGAAATAGGACAAAAATAAATAAGCAGCCTATATGTTCATGAACACCTGCAAACCTGGTGTCCCTCCATCAGCTGCACTTCAGTGCTAATTAGCAACTGCAACCATGCCAAACTAAGTCTCAGCCTGCTGAACCTCCACGTCTCCGTATCAGGATCTCCGATGTCTGAGGTCTGCATTTCTACACAGCAGCGTGGCAAGGTGCTGAATATTGGTCTGGGCAGAAAACAATATCTTGAAGAAAAGTGTTCAACAGAATATTTTTAGAGTTTTTTTACTGTGTATCCTGTCAAGGGTCGTGGGGCTGGAGCCTATCCCAGCTGACATGGGGTGAGAGGCGAGGTTCACCCTGGACGGGTCGCCAGTCCATCGCAGGGTAAAAGCAATTATAAATGTTCAAAATTTAGTGCTCTGCAAGACCAGAAGAAACACCTGATCATATTTGAGCTTTGTTGTTTGGTTGTAGGCCCTGTGATGGACTGGCGACCCGTCCAGGGTGAACCCCGCCTCATGCCTGAAAGCTGCTGGGATAGGCTCCAGCCCCCCCCGCCCCCCCCCCCCCCCCCCCGGGGGGGATGGATTTTTGATTGTACCTTCTTCCTTGTCATCTTTATAGAAAGAGGTTATCAACAATTATCAATAATTATCAGTATTGACTGAAATGACATTTTATTTAACTTTTGGAATGTTTGTCTGATCCCTCAAAACTTGAATAAAATGCTATTTAACTTCACTTTTTATAGACCAATCACAGTGTGGGACAGGCGGGACAAATAACACAACAACTGACCGTCACATCCCACATGTATGAGTGCAGAACAACAAAAGGAAAGAGGATGGAGCTCTGATTCTGATGGCTGATCTCAACAAGACGTTATTTCGCCCCACAAATTCCACTTGATTTGTACGGATTGGCAGGTCTGTCTGCTTTCCTCTACATGTGAGAGCGAAGACCAGAGGAAGTGCTGTCATTTCTACTTCCTGAAATATTACTGTATGTGTCATAGCAACAAAGCAGCTCGGCACTAAAAGAAAAAAAAAAATCTGCACTTCACTCTTCAATGTTCCTGCCGAGTTACTTTGAGGAGAGCGCCGGGAGTTCCCAGCAGCTCAGGTGGATACAGGCCCCAAGTCTTTGTTTGTAGCTGCTTTTGGAGCCATGCGTAAAACTAAAGTTTCCAAGTAAATTGATCATCCCCTCTCAGATTTCACTCTCACATTTTTAAAGAGGAGAGGTTGAACAAGAAGCTACGTGCACAATTGTTCCCTTGACGACAACTCTATGTAGAATGTGGTCCATTCTGATGAACAGATGGGTCATAAACCGGGGTGCAAATATTTGTCTAGATACAAGAAATGGCGCCATTTACGAGCGGCTGTTCCTCAACAATTAAGTTCTTTGTCTCGTTTGCTTAGTTGTCCAAAAAGCCCTAAATTACATGGAGGAATCCCATCAGAGATAAGCAGCAGTCAAAAATAATTTACATCTGCTCATCAAATAAATGATTATGCCTCATCTGCCCTGGAATCTCCATGTTTGCTGACTACTTTTTTATGTACTTACCACGACAGCAAGAATGCATCGAGATAATTACACAGCATCAGTGAACGAGTGTCAGGGAAAATATAATACAACTATAGAGGCAATTACAGAGTTTTCAGGTCACATTAAAGCCCATGAAAATATGCAAGGCAAGCACTCAAGTTCGTCTTATTGTGTTCCCTCCAAGAAAGAGCACTAAATCAAATCACTGTACCACCCGAGCCGACTGCTAATGAGCTGAGCATCATTCAAGGTCTAATGGAAGATACATTTCAACCAGGCCAAAGAGTGTAAGCGTCATCTGCGCGACAAGCCGGACTTCAACAATGAGATGGATGTTTTCCTTTAGTGTATTAAAAAGCTCTCCTCCGCTTATAGTAAAAACATGGTTACGGAATTCTTATGAGGCCATTAATATGAAACATATCTATCCAACGCATACCAAACTTTAAGTCAAGAAATGGACAATTAGTATGATTAGCTGGGAAGAAAATTAAAGATGAAACAGAAGGATATACGGCCTGTAATTATTAGAAAAAGACTTTGATTGCAGCGCTTCTTGCAAGGGAATAAAAGTGTAAGTTGAAAAATGTAGTCTAAGTAAAAAAACTGCACAGAGACTGAATAAGATGACCCATTAATTAGCGCCGAATTACAGATGAATTATTGTAATTTAATTCAGCCATTCTACAAAGAAATAATTACAGTCTCCTGTAGAGAAAGAGATGTATTGTGATCTCTGACGCACTGCTGCTGTCAATATATTCATCAGTCGCGTGGGCTTGGCCTCCATTAGCCTTACAGTGGGCTGTTTGATTGTGAGGTTCAGTGTTGTGAATATTCATTAACATTCAATTAGCCCGCTTATCTCAATCAGCAGCTCAAATGTAAAGTTAAATCTTAAATCATAAGTAAGGTCTAGATCAGCAGTGTTTAAAAAGTCTGAAAATGACTGAGATGGATTTAAACAGCAATCATTTGTCTTCGTGACAGCCACAGATGTGTGTCATTATGTGTGTGTATAAATATACAGTAAATACTGTATGCACCTACAGTAAATGTGTTGTGGTTTGAATCAAATTCTGCTATGTGATTAAGTTAGAGGCAGAAATACAATTTACTGCATCAGTGGTACACAATTACATCAAAAAACAGGAAAAAACACATCTTAACTCTGCAGCATCCCTTCAGCCATCTTGTAATTTTGTCATTGTCATCAAGTTGAAACTGAAGCGTGTTTTAACGAGCTCTCCCACAGTTAGCCTAAAAAAAAAAAAACACACACACACACACACACACAACAGCAGTTTTTCTTTTTACAAACAAGTTTCTTCAAAATTGCTTTTTGCCACAATTGAGACGCAAACATAATTCCGAATGAAAGTAATATTCCAAAAGCTGCTACGTCTGAAATGCCTCACCCAGCATGAATTAACAGTACAGTCACTATACTCACAGGAGTCAGAGACTGTGAAACACAAAACTGGGGGGGGGGCGCTGGATCTCAGGCTGACAGGAGTCCAAGAGCATATCTGAAAGGAGCTGAAGTGGATGCTAAGACCCCGCATGAGGTAATGATGGGGGCTCCAGTGGATGTGGGAACCGTGTCCTTCTTCACTTCCACGCTGCTGCCTCTCTGTTAACTCAGTCTGCCCCTGGCTAGGCCACACTTCTGCTAGCTCATAAATAGGTAACAAACACAATAAGACCAATTTAAATGGGCAAGCTCAGCACAAGAGACGTGGAGGTTCGAGACCTCGCAGCCTCTCTCCTACCCGAAAATATGAGACTTCTTACTGCAGAAGCAAGATAAGTCTGCATCATCCACAAGTGCTGCGTGCTGTTTTGTTTTTGGCAGGAATGTGTCTCATTGCATCCACACGAGCTGCACAAAGTCTCTGCTGTTGACACAGTTAGCCACTTCAGCGGGAGAGAAGTTTGTTTTGGAAATGCACAAGCAGTTTGCTGCAGGTTTGGCGAATCACACTGAAAACCTCTCCATCTAAAAATAAACAAACTACAAAGAAGAAATTATTCATCATGACTAAGAGACATCTGATTTGCTGCATACGTGACTGAAGCTGCTCTCACAGAGACGTTTAGTCTTCATCATCTATATCTGGTCCCTGGAGCCCTTCTATTACCCACTTTCAAATGGAGATGCTGTTTCACCAAAATTGATTATGACTTCAATGCCTGTCAATAAATGACAAGGCATTTTCTTAGTCTTTCATCACATATTCTCCCCTGCAGGAGCACCCCGGAGCCTGCTGACTGTAATGAATCGGATATGAGTGTGACCGCAGAGATGAGCAGTGTGTTGTGGTCTCGTGTGAAGAGATCTATCATTTCTGTCGAGACAGCCACTTTTATTCATATCCACTTCTCAAACTTTTTTTTTTTTTTCTGTGGAAATATTATCTTTATTTATTAGCTTTAGCAGCAGCTAAAAGCTTGTGGGCGCGCTTCGCTGGTCTCACAGGCCAACAAGCTGGTTCCTCAGAGGTTCTTGCTTGCTGAGAGGCTGCAAGTAAAACACAAGATTCTAAATCTTAAGAGCCTTCATGATTATAAAATAATTTTATAATTTACAGGTTATCCAGTAGTAATAACTAGCTGCATACTGTGCTGCCTTTTTTGGATGTAATTCTCTGTCACACCCACAAACAGACAGATATATGGTTACAATTTATACAAATGTATTCAATAAAGTAGGAATGGATGATCGTATTGGCAGATCATTGATATTGGGAGTTATTTGTCCTATTTTTGTATACAACTGGACTTGTTTTGTGTATCTCTTCTTCGCTCATCATCATTGACGTGGACACCATCATAAATATGATTAATGGGTTTTTTGAAAAGTGCTTCTTCCAATACAACATATAACATCAACTTGTTTTATACTGATAATATCCACATCAGTAAATATTGGCTATTGACCAAAATCAGGTATAAGAGATCAGCTGATCAGATATCAATGAAGAATCTGACGTCATGCATCCCAAGAAAAAAAAGAGGGTCAGCCAGTGTGTCAGTGATACACTCAGTGTGTGTAGGTGCTGTGGCATTCTCGGTCAACAGGAAAAAAGCTGCAAAAAAGACTGAGAGAGAATAAAGTGCTGACTCATTCTGTTATCGAGGCAGAAATCAAGAGGGAATCTGAAAAAAAAAGTTAGTTGTTTAATTAAAAAAGAAAATTCTAATGAAGCCAAATTCTCCCGCGTGGGCTACAGGAGTTACTGTAATACATCAGAAGTAAAAATGTTCTCTGGAACTCTTTCCAAACTATGAGCAGCTTAGAGTGAAGATCAATATCTCTGGCTTCATCTGGAAATAAAAGGGGGGGAGGGGGTGGTTGAGAAAATGACATTCACTTCCATTAATTAACGACAGAAAGAATAAGGCAGCTCATCCACCTTTGTTGGAAAGCCAAAGTTTTTCCTCCACTCGAAATATTCCTCAGCACTATCAGGTTATCAGCATTTTATGTATATTTACATAGTTTGTATTAGATATTCCTTTAATGGGAATATCTAATCTTGCTATTTTTACAGTGATAACAGCTGGACGAGCTTCCGGCGAAGGTCCAGTTGAGGCAGTGTCCCCAAAACTGTGCAGTCACATGGAGCAGTACCCTGGCTGCTGCCCCGCCCCTCAGGGGACTGTCCTTATTCTGTGGGAAGCTAATGTTTGCGGGTGAGCCCGAAGACTTGTTGAGGAAAAAGGTTATAACTCCTGACTTTAACAAAGTCGGCGTAGAGCTTGAAACGCTTCAACAGAAAAAAAAAAAAAAAAACCTTTCACAGTTTATCTCGTCATTTATTGACACATTTACTTAAATTTAAATGAGCATTTTAAATGTTATCACAGTCAAAACTCCTATCGCAAACTTTTAGATGAATCACTTAACACATAATGGAACTGTGTAAATTGAAAAAAAAGGGTGAAAACTTTTCATTTCATTTAATATTCTCATCTATTTTCACCTGTTGCCTCCTGTATTAGCATCCAGTGAGCACACAAAATGAAGCGTGGTGGAGGATAGCGCCGCTTTTTAAAGACGAGGCAAACTGATTTCAACACAGTTACTCATTGAGTGCCTGTTGTATTCACAGTGAGAACACGACACTCAGATGTGTCAGAATACATGCAAACACACATCTGCGTGTGCCCAAACAAGCCTGTGCACACACAAGCAGACAAACACGTTGTGACTGCAACAGCCTGACAGTTTATTGAAATCTGTTTGCAAGCAAATGTTTGGTAGGATGTTCTCAACAGGAGGCGAAGAATTAAATAAACATGCAGAGGACCTCAGCCAGCAGTGTTGATCTGGAACAAACTCACAGTCATGTACACACAACACACACCTGCATCGCACGCGGGGACACACAATCATCCACGCCCCCTCTATTACGCACACAAACACACACAACCACCGCAGTAACATTTATTATCTCTTTACTAGGAACACGGAATGATGTGTTTTTTTGCAGCTGATTTCTTTCACCGTGTCTTTCAAAGACAACGAAAAAAATATATGATCACCGAAAATTGTTAATTTCAGGGATAAAAAAAAATGAAAATGAAACCTGCATCAATTTGAACTTGGGCAGTATATTTCCCTTTTTAAAGTTATCACCATGTGTGTTTTTTCCTCAACCGCCAAACTACCAGCTGCAATTTCCCTCTGTGCTGTTTTTTCCCTCTCTTTACACCACTACGGCCTGCGAGAGGAAAATGACTTTAATGCAACATCTTTTATCACGTATGATTTGCATACGAACCACCCAGAGATAAGGATGAATAATCAATGACATATAACAATGTGAACTGCTCACACGGCGATACCAGAAAACACATTATGATAATGAGCCCCGCGTATACATTAGCTGCATATTAAATTTAATGACCAAGTTCTTAAGTGCCTTTTCAATGTCTTTTCCGTCATTTGACTCCTGCAACTGTGCAGGTGTGAAGCAATGTCTTCATGCTTTGACGGCGTTAGAAGAAGTAGCTCCCGCCCGTGATAAAGCAGCTCGTCTGTGTTGCTCAGCATCGCGACTCTGCGTTTCATCCAGCACAACAAAGCAGGGACATATCAAAGTACGAGCAGAATCACACCATTAGAACTGCACCAAAGAAAGCCCCCTCGATCAAAGAGTTCATGACTCCGACTCCACTTCTGTTCACAGGAATGACATCTTTTGACACTGTCAGTCCACTTAAATCAAAACAATATCAATCTATTTTCTCCACATAATGTATTTATTCCCTTCAGTGAAATGGCTGCTGCAGGAACATGAAACTTTTATAAGTAAAAAAATAAATAAATAAAAATACTGCTTGATAATGTGATGCTACAATCTTTAGATTAAACCCTTTAAAAAAAAAAAAAGAGCGTGTCGGGGAACCGAGCGAGTCTTCACATTCAACCATCAGAATCACAAGAATCACAGACTCGCATGGCCGCTTCCAACCTCGGCAGAGGGAGAGACAGACAGCACTCCTACTGGGTTTGCTCACCACTAAGTTCATGTGTTATCTTGGTGATGACAGGATGAGATGTTTATAGTGTATATCTGTCACATACAAGTTTTAGAATAGAAGTTGACAGAAGTATTAGGCCTACAGTGGGGGTTTCCAAACATAGTTGCATTCAAGTAGACTGGGGCCTTTAGGGTGGCTCAGGATTGAGGGTCAGCGAGATTTTTCGAACGAGAGACTTCAGGTTCAACTCGGGATTCTCTTTAGTGCTGTGGTAACAAATGCTACAGACCCGACCTGCTCCGCAGCAGGCTGGTCTCTCAGGAGTTAAACCAGAAAAAAGGTCTGCGGTGGTACTTAATGAGGAGCATGTCTGTGAGCATTACCGATTTCTCTCTGCGGAGGGAAGTGTTTGAATATTTGCCAGTCGAACGTTCCGTACACAGCAAGTGTGGTGGTTCACAGTCTGACTCTAACAGACTGTGAAAGAGTGACACCAACATTCATAATGCCAATGTGAAATATGCTATCAGCTACAGCAGCCATTCATTTAATGTCAATCAAAAGTGATATTCGTCAGATCTACTCGGGCTGATAAATGTGCTCATTTACATATTCCCACACACGGCTATGTTTTTCAGCACCTCCTTCCTGCTTTGGCTGCAGCAAGCATGTATTATGGATTTATATTCCTCATATTTGTGAAGGATTATATTTGTTCCTCTTGAGTGACATTCCAGGTCTCCATGTAGGTGATTGGTCATTGGCTCCGCCCCTTATTATGTGACTACACACACACACACAAGCAGGTAGGAACATGCTGCCGTGTTATCGTGAGTTTATAACCCCCTGTTGTGGTGCCGCTGATCCCTGACTGCAGTTGTTTGACTGCAAAACGACAGAAATTGATTTGTTTCACTCCAGCTTAGCTGTCGGTACTAACAAAATGTATCTCTGCAAAACGTTTATCGTAGATTTGGAGAAATGAGCAGAGAGATATTTTGACATGGTCTAAATGATGTAATTTTTCTTTAAGACAAGTAGGGGATACACTAAACAGCCTATCAATCTGTAGTGTTTTCTGGTGCTCATTGTAAAATACCACAAGCAGAATGATTCTTAGTTTCAGGTTATTATACACCCGTGAAACAATGAATCCTACATTCCTCCTTAAATTCTACGCGCTCATCCTTTATTAAGGTGCATTTAAGCTAGCCATAATGAATGGAGCAATAATTAGAGATTTAACTCATTTAAAGGTGCATTTAGTTTTATTTCCAAACATTTGTTGGACACGCACACTGCAGGAGTATGATATCTGGACCTTGTCGACGTGCTGTGTCGGGTGAAAACAAAAGCGTATTCTCTCAATGCTCTCACTGCAGGGAGCTTTAGAAAACAAGAAAACAACCCTCAGTAGAACGAGGAGGCTTGAAATATGTTATTACCGTGCACGTTATTCTGAGATTGCTCCCGTCTGTCTTGCTGAATGTCTCCCTTAATCAGGAACACGAGGCAAGTGAGAATCAACAAGAGTGAAAGCACAGATTGTGGTTGAGAGCTCAGAGGGATGCTCATGACGGTGTTGACACTCAAAGATTGGACACGTGACGTCCTACGGAGGTCTGTCGCTCAGTGGCCAAGCTCAAGACACTTTTTTAAGACACAGCTCCTATTTAAATAGGAGATTAGTTTGCAGCATCAAATGCAGGGAGCGACATATCTTGTGTTTTTAGCAACAAACACAGTAATCGGCTCTATATAATACTTTAGATTAGATTAGATTGATGTCCAGTGGGCTGCATGGTGGTGCAGTGGTCAGCACTGTGGCCTCACAGCAAGAAGGTTCCGGGTTCGAGTCCCAGCTTGGCCGGGGGATCTTTCTGTGTGGAGTCTTCATGTTCTCCCCGTGCCATCGTGGGTTCTCTCTGGTACTCCGGCTTCCTCCCACCATCCAAAGACATGCAATTTGGGGACGAGGCTGATTGGATTCTCTAAATTGACCGTAGGTATGAATGTGAGTGTGAATGGTTGTTCGTCTCTGTATGTTGGCACTGCGAAGGACTGGCGACCTGTCCAGGGTGAACCCCGCCTCAGCCCCCCCACGACCCTTACTAGTAAGGAATAACCGGAAGACGATGAATGAATGAATAAATGAATGATCTTCAGGTAAAGGCAGCACCAGACAGAAAATGGAAATATCTTCATGTCACGACGACTCTGGCAAACGTACACAAGCAGCGACTAGTAAGTGTTCTAACAACGTAAAACTTTTACTTAGCAGAACTTCCTGTTTCTGAGTGACACAGTCAATTAACAGAGAGGAGGTCAAATCAAATCATAACCCATCAAATTGAAAGTAGCTTGTCAAGGCAGAAATGCCCCAGCGAAGCATGCCATGCTGGGCATTCACGAAGTAACAAATTGGCCAGATGATTGGCTATTAAAACTATGTGGAATGAACTTCCATTGCATGGTATCCATCACAGCTTGAGCCTTTCAGCATAATAGATGTGACCAAGGTGAAAACTAGGAGGAAAGAATTACAGAAGGGTTGACTGGCTGTTTTAATTGTGGTTACTGTTCTTCATGCATGAAGAAAGAGAGGCTCTGAATAGAAATGTTGTTTATTCATGCTCACACTGAATCAGGTATTGAGAATATAATAATAAAAACTCATGTGGGATTTGGCTCCAGATTTTGTTATAAAATGTACCAAGCTGAGGATCTAATAAACATTTAGCCGCATTCAGGGCTGCACAGGCAACAATGGCTGCCACAGAAGTGTGTAGTACACAGATGATAATGATGCAGCGAATATAGAGATCAAAGTCTTGCCACTCCAGTGATTAAGTGTCCTAGCAAATGCATATATGAGGACAGCCTTATCACCTTGGACCACACAGCGGCCTTTGCATATCTGTCGCTCTCAGATGGCCAACCTGCGCGCGGCATGTAAGACGCTGCCAAATAAAAACACCACAAGCATTGCCTCTGTGGCCAGCCTGCTCATTTGACTGATGAAAGAAATAATTCTGTTTTCTCCCTTTTGGAAGTTTGAAACGCCTTATCACTTCAGGACAACTAGCACAGGAAGGGCAGAAATCTGGCAAATTTGTTTGGCTTGTTAAACTGCTCAGGTTTACCTTGCCTGCAATTTTGAGCCTTAACAAAACATGCTTGCTTTTTGTGTGTAAGGGGGGCGGGGGGGGGGGGGGTATCCAATTGTAAAGACGAAAAATAAGAATTCAGCAGCTTTATAAAAAACATCACTATGTGTAGCCCACGCTGTTATTTAGCGTGGAGTATTTTTAGACACGGTGACAAATTGGCTTGACCCCTCACCGAAACATTTCCGGAGGTTTATAAATGTACTAAAGCAGTGTGATTAAGATTGGCTTCAGTCGTTACACCATAGGACATGCATTTTAATTAATGATATCCTCATTTGCATTGTATGTTAATTATCCAGATCATTTTGTCTCAGCTGTGCACAGTAATTACGACCTATCAGCAGCTTCACTGAATCAAGCCTTTTCCATGAGATAACTCAGCTCTCCACCTACAGCGTTTCACACACGTGGTTAGTTGCCGCACTGAAGTTTTGTCTCAAGCTGCAACGTTATAATCTATGACATTGGATCCAACTTCTAGAAAGCGCATCACCCGATAAAAGCCTAAAAACTGACCTCTCCTTGAAGATTTTATGTTACAGAGACCTCTAAAAAAAAAAAGCTGATTTTACTGAAGAGTGAAGTGTATGTATGACCAGAACCCAAAGGTAGTCAGTTTAACGTTCATGAACGTCAGCAAACTCAACATCCGCCATCTGGGACAGAAAGAGAAAAACTACAACCTGTAAAATGTAAAGATAATCTGTTAATAGTTGGCTGGGCAAGTATAGAATTTGTTGAATTTACCACATTACAGCTTTGGTTCAAGTGAACGTCTCATAACTGTAGTTTGAATCTGAGCAGATCTTTAGAGGAAACTTATACTTGAGTAACACCCGTTGTGGCTTCATTAATAAAAATTAAATTTTAAAAATTAAAACTAATCAGCTGCGGTGTATCAGGCTTCAGAACCACTCCTGCTTTCTGTTGAATGCAACAAATGAGGGCAAAGTAAGGACGCCAAAAACTAGCTTAACATTAAGCTGATGGAAGGGATAGTTCATCCTAAAATGAACATCATGGCGTTATTACCCTGATGCAGATGGAATGCGAAGATTTTTTTAGCCTACAAAACACTAGCAGAGTCTGAGGGGAAAGAGCATTCTAGTATCTCCCAAACAATTGAAACGTTAATAAAAATAAATAAATAAATAAATTAATTAATTAATGAATAATAAATCTATAACTTACCTGCTCATCCAAAGTGTCGGGAAGCTTTGATGTGCTAAAATGTTGTGACAAATATCCCTGAAGCCATGTTAGCGTCAGTAAAAGCATGTCATCGCGGCTTGCAGTCACAGGCGAGGTGGGGTTACTGAGGATAGTGAGGCTGAAAACATGGTGTCGTTTCGCACTTGGCATGCCGAGGCTTCAGAACAGTTTCTTCACTTCGGAAAAACAGTGTAGTGACGTCTTACAGTATTTTTTTTTTTTTTTGATTGTTGAAAAATTGGTCACGATTCTTTAGTTTGGGAGATTACAGCAATGCCTTTTCATCTGAAACTCCAGCAGCGTGTTGTGGACTGAAAAAACTGCATCCGACCTTCCATCAGCGTAAGGGTGAGGTGATAATGACTGGATTTATAATATTTGGGTGAACTTTCCCTTTAAGACAATGTTCACTGTCATGCAAACAGTATTTTCTAAAAAAAAAACTTAACCTGATTAAGGTCATAGCCTGAGTAAGACATGATCCAATTAAGACTTAGGGAGTATTCAAGTATCAGTCACTTGTATGGTGATTAAAAGTTCTACGGGGAACGTGGGGAACAATCAGCAGATAACACTCCTCAAAATGTGTCACAGGGGGACAGTTGCAGAGTTAAACTGGTGGTTGTGTTGAAGAAGAAGTTATTGTTAATGTAGTTAGTCATCCGCACAAACTAGTCTATATTATGTCACCATAACAAAGCGTGCTGTTTTTCAATTGATGTGTGAAATGCATCAAAGTTTCAATCATGTGGCCTAAACAACACAAATGTGAAAAGTTGCATCATGGAGAGCAAGTCAGGATAGAATGTGGGTTAAACCTGCTGGGACCAGGACACAGAACCCAGTCTGGGTCTGTTGACTGTGATGTACTACTTGTTTGTTTTTGAATTGTTATAAATTAATAATAGGTGTTGATGTAAAACTCTAAGGGCATATAAAAGGACTAAAGAATGCGCAGCAGTCAGACACATGGCTGCTGTAAACACGTCTGTCTCAGACTGACAGATGTAGTGCGCACCATGAAAGAACAAAAGGTAAAGCGATCTTACCTGAGAGTAAACATCTCTACAGGAGAGTAGGCTGACACCGTGATGAAAGCAGAGATGGTTTCTCTCTGTCTCATGGGTGTGGTGGGCACCAGGACCATAAAGTTATTATCCAGCCTGTGTTCAGCAAGCTGCGGAGGAATGGGGTTCTGGTAGAGCCTCACGCCGCCAATCCGTCTCAGAGGCGTAGAGGTGTAGGAGCCAAACAGCCCTTCCTGGCTTGAGCGGATGAAGTTTTCCTTCCTGGCCTCCTCCGAGTGGCATTCCCCAGCTTCTGTGGACTGCAGCATATAGTACAGCTCCACTGGGGTGCCCTCGGACCACTCAAGGTTCCTTTGGCGTCCTGGCACCACGCTGGGTGGGCTGAACCAGCTGGCCAAGGGCTCCAGCTCAGCCACGCACAGCCCCAGCTCCCCCTTCAGCAGGCAAGTGCCACGCACCTCCTGAGTCTCATGAAAAGCAAACATGTGCACGCAGGGCAGCTTGTTGATGGCACTGTAGTCATCCCAGTCCCTGCCTGCGATGTAGAAGAGGACCTGGACTTTGGGCTTGGCCAGGTGAATCTTGGTATTCATGATAAAGGTCTGAACCTTCCAGTTGAAGGTAAAAAGTGAGGAGGCTGGAAAGGTCCCCGGGCTCTGGAGGAGCTCTAAAGGAACCGGCTGCTCCACAGACAGAGGCCCATAGCTGGAGTTAACTGAGGGCAAACTTCTGGCCTGGTAGATGAAGAAGGGCTCAGTCCGTGACATCAGGCTAGAGTTCCTCATGAAATCTTGATTGGTTTCTTTGAGAAAGAAAGCCAAGTCAGCGTTGAGCACCTGATAGTTGACAGGCAGATATGTGGGTATGGAGGGGTATCTCTGCAAACCCTCTAAGACTCGGCACTCTGCAACTGCAAGAGAGGAAAGAAAAGCTGAGTCAGCACACAGAGCAAAAGTAGAAGCAGGTATGAGTGACAGCAATTAAAACTGGTGCAGAGGCACATTCCCTTTTCATTGTGAACCCTGGTGCTGGTGATGAGCGATGACTAACGCCGACTGATCTGGCTAATCCTGGTTAGCACCCTGCTAACAAATGCAGATAAATATATTTTATCGTGTCATCTCAGACTCATTAAATGTTATCAAACCAAATGTATTCTACAATACTACAGTTTCATTTGGCAGACATACAACACAAAAGAATTTAGACTGGAGGGAAAAACCTGAGCAGGTACGACAAAGTGCTTCAAGTTTGATTGGCTGCAGGTGCTGCCATCTAGTGGCAGAAGAAGTGCCAGGTTTGTTTTTTCATTTTCTTAAGATATTTATCAGTTCATCCCACATTTAGGAACAACAAAGGAGAAGAGTCTTGTTAGAGACTTAGAGCCATGCTGGACTGGGAGCACCAGCCGCCTCTCACAGGCACAGTGGAGCGGGCGCGAGGGCGTGTAGACCTGGACGAGGGATTCCAGGTAGGCAGGAGCTGTTCCTGTCACTGTTTTGTAAGCCAGAAGAAGACTGTGAAACGAGTCATTTCACCTGGGTTAGATGATGCTCAAACCATCCATTCATCCATCCATCCATTCATCCATCCATCCATACATTTTCTACAGCGTATCCTGTAAAGGGTGGTGGGGGGTGGAGCCTATCCCAGCAGCTTTCAGGCGAGAGGCGGTGTTCACCCTGGACGGGTCACCAGTCCATGGCAGGGCCAACACATAGAGACAGACAACCATTGGCTCTCCCAGCCACGCCTACGGTCAATTTAGAGTCTGGATTAACCTGGTCCCCTCTTGATGTCTTTGGACTGTGGAGGAAGCTGGAGTACCAGAGAGAACCCAGCAGGAACAGGGAGAACATGGAGACTCACACAGAAAGACCTAGTGCTGGAGCCGGGAATTGAACCCAGAACCTTTTTGCTGTGAGGCGACAGTGCTTAGATGCTCAAACCACTTTTCCACTTTTTTACAGCCACTTATGAGTGTTTTAAATCATTATTTTATGTAGGCATATTCCTTCATTTACTTATTTATTCTTACATACAATTTATTGCCTTGACTTGCAGTATTTTTTGGTCTTTTAAGGGAAATGAAATTTCCTTTTTTGTATGGTGCAAAATGATGGAAAATGACCAGAAAGGAAATCTTGACCTCTCAGATGCAAGTCCACGATAAAAAGTCTTTTGTGACTGCAGTGCATCATGTGACAGATGGGGGAGGGGCATTAAAATAAGAGAAAGCATTTTCATTGGATGCGAATTTAGTAGATGCCCTGAGATCAGGATGAGTCATTTTTTTGTTTTTACAGTAAGACAAAAAAAAGGGGGGGGTTTTGATGAAAAAATACAACTTTTTTTTAGTTTGTTTTCATTTATCAAATAAGATACAAATGAACACTTAACACAGGATTAGAGCATTAATTTTTCATTTCATGCTATCTTTAATTTTGGGAGATTTTGGACTTGTGATCTAATTCTAATAGTCTAATATCATTACCCTCAATTGCTGCTGCTCACCACGGTTGGATTAACCAGATGGGGGGCATCGAGCTAACAATGTGCTTTGACCACCCACCTGCATCCTCTGTACATTACTGCTACTCCGACCAAAACCCCTACACTGGAATAAAAGCTTGCAGGTGCCCATTAGATTTAAAGTAACTTAATCAAGAGAACTTCATCAGCAGGAAGCATCACATGAGCAAAGCATAAACCATCTCAACTACATTACTTTTCAGTGTAATAATACTAGATGGTGATGGACATGTTTTAAAATGACTTTAGCAATAGGTAACTTGTGAATTCCCTTAGAAATATGCTGTTAATGAAACTGTTGGGACCCACAGATGTGCAATGAAAGTGCCTTTTGGGGTCCCTAGGGGTCTGACTGAAGCTTAGAATTTAGTTAATAAGGGCAGTGTGGGCAAATTATGTTTTTTTTTTTTTTTCATTTTTGAAGAAAAAGCACTAAAATCCCACTGCACTTTTGCAGCTCTGCATCAAACAGACACCGTGAGTGACACGCTGGTGAGGGTAAAGACACATTTAGCAGCTCAAGAGTCAGATACTGCCTTCATGAGCTGACAGAAACCAAAATGACAGTTACAGTGGTTTGGGACTCAAATGCACCAGGAGGATAGAGAAATGACTCAGTGAGATCTGTAAATAAGCAGTTTGTTCGGTGTCGGTTATGTCAGTGTCAGTGCTTATAATGTGTTTCTGCAGGTTTAAGGTAATAAAAGCTTCAAACACAAGTTAACAGTCACTTAAAACGGTTCCCTAATAATAGGAGTATGACAATGTCGCAAGGCTAAAACTAAATCTAATTCTTGTATCTGTGGATATTCTCAGTCATCCAGGTCATGGTAAGTCTCAAAAAAGCATAAAAAAAATGGCAACTGGACTAATTCTTCTATGCCGTTTCAATTAATGTGCCGTGTTCCCTCCAATGTCAAAGAGCACCTTCAACATTTTCCTGTGGTAAAATAACTGAATAGACTAATAATTCCTTTATTATCATGTACGGCCCCATTGGTTGAGGAGCTGCACCACACACGTTTAAAAAAAAAAGGTTTTAATCACAATGAGAATCGGCTCTGACCTTCTTCTCAAGTGCAATCTGCCATGTGATTACCCTCCCCCAGCACACCCCCGTCTTCGTGCAGGCTAGCGGATGATTTCTTTCCTCTGATCACCCGGGTAAATCAATGTCCTGACAAATCAGACCGGATTTGTGATTCATGTTGCCCCTCTTGACCTCAGCACCGTCCCCACTGAGAGACGCAGGGGCGCAGGTCTTCCTTGGACCCTCAACCCAGATGTAGCATTAGTCCTACCTAATGCATCAGCCAGCAGCCCCAGAGTAAACACTTTAGATTTAG
Source organism: Aulostomus chinensis (assembly GCF_037954235.1). Taxonomy (NCBI): domain Eukaryota; kingdom Metazoa; phylum Chordata; class Actinopteri; order Syngnathiformes; family Aulostomidae; genus Aulostomus; species Aulostomus chinensis. Next base: position 27,579,734 of record NC_141325.1, read on the forward strand.
ATCCTGTCTTTACATGACAGCGAAGAGCACCAAAGAGCGCTGTGTGTTTTTCCCGAACAGGCATCAGCTTTGTGTTGTTTGTTGGCAAGAGGCATTGTTGTATACGTGACACTGCTGACAAATGTGCAGCAAGAACAAACCCAGACAGAACAGTCGGGAACAAAGTTCTCTCCGAGTCCCTGGATAATAACACTGGCACTCTCATGTCTTGAGTAAAAGCAGAGGCCTGGGCACCTCACTCCCTGTCTTGTTCCTTATTGTTCTCAAAGCTGACATAAAGGATTAAAAATGTCTGACTATTTTATGCGTCTAACCTACAGTTTTTTTGTGTGTGGCAGAAAGAGACTTCTGCCATATTTTATTTTTAGATCAAAAGGAAATAAAACAACTACATTTTGAGGGGGATGAAAATAATTCTTATGGCGACCAGAATATCCACTTTCCGTGATGTGAAAGATCATTATTACAACAGTAATGAAATTCTCTGAAGGCCAAATCCTTTTTTAAAAACTCTGCAAGGCTGCTCTGATAATGATCATAATGATACCAGCAGAAAGAAAGAAAGAAAAAAAAACACATCCAGACAAAAATGAATGTCTCCAACTGCTTAAAATTATACAAAGAAAGTAGAGGGGCCTTTGAGTAAAAACATGTGAAAAAAGACTTTGTTCCAGAATGAATGACAGGGTGAACCTATCAAGCGAGCTATTTGAATAAAGCAAAGTAAATGAGCAACAAAACAAAATCGAACAGCGCGGTCATAATAATGATGGCAAGCCAACACAAAAGAGGAAATGGGACATGAAAAAGAAAATCTAATACACTGTCAAAAAATGACTAATGGACGTTTGGAGACAATAGTAAACAAGGTTCAAACTGATGTTAATCTACCTAACTTTAAACTGTGTGTGATGCATGCTTTGTTTTAATGAACACCATCAATTCAGGGAGCTTAAATGGAGTCCATGTCCCTGAGCGGTCCAAAGCCACTTCACCTAACAACAGCATATAAGCATGCAAACCTTGTTCAGGGCTGCTGCCTGAAAAATGACACTGAATTTATAAACTAGAAAATAATCCTTTCTCCAGCCAAATGGAGCCTGGAAATCTCCAAACCCCAATCCAACGCAATCATAATCAGCTAGCGTGTGTTATGGATTAGAATGAGTAATGATACAAAGTTATTTCAAGATAGATCACATACTCTTTGGTTCTCGGATAAACTGGAAAACAAACCGAGTGCTCCTAACGCGGCAGACCTTTGTTTTTCAGTGCAGCATGGGGGGCTGATATATCTGGGTCCACCCTGAGAGATTATTGCTATATACCCTCCAGTTCATAAAAATCATTTGGAATATATGCCCCTCAACTGCTGTGACCCCTGTGAAACAGCCCCCTACTACCAATGGAACAGCTTTGCAACAGAGAAACTAGCTGAATTTACCATCAAGCAGCTAGCCTTCGTTCAGAGGTAAAAAAGAGAAACGATATTTGTTCAAATCAACCACAATGCAGAAATTTGTAATTTTTTTTCAGTACAGTTCGTAATTGTAATTAGCAGCAAGAAATATTAGTTCTGATTGGATCAAATAAGATGCCAGGTTTTGAATGAGGCATTTTTAGGCTAAGTTTGCATCAGTGTTGCTTCAACCGGAAGCGTAGGGGATCCTTACACTGGATTGTGAATTATTGCCAAAAATAAGTGCCGGGGCAAACAACAGTTTAAGTAAAAGCTAAGTTTCATTCAGTGAGATAATCGACTCAAATAAACAGTTTTACTTTTATTTTTTGGAACTTAAATGCACTCAGTAGAAGAACAAAGCTTTGCTGTGGGACGCACGACTTTGCCTTCCCCACCTATAAGTTTGTGCTTCTTCTGTGTCCAGGGTGATGATATTCAACACCTGAAGTCTCTTTTAGCCACTTTTAGCTCATTTTTGATACAAATACAAAGCTTTGAGTGTGATATTTACTGATGCATTTTATGCAAAATTCTGAAAATAATTCTATTTAGTTTAGTTTAGTTCTCATTCCTGTGCCACTCTATGGCCTCTTGCTCTCATGTTGGCCTGAGGGCAAACTGGACGCTATTCACTCACTTTCACCTCTTAAGGTACAAATTACTATGGTCTCAAATGTGGTCTCAACCAAAACAGATCATGGTAATGCAGCAACCTGCAGCAAAGTTTACCGTCTCCGTTCAGCTAACAAGCTGTTAATGGTCAGCAATGACCTCCAAAAATAAGCCAGTTGTTTGCTAAATGTAGTTCTCTTACTGTTTCAAAAAGCAGAGTAAGACATGCGGGTGTGGGGGATTTGATGGAGGCGTTCTCACAATTCAAAAATACAAAAATAATGAATGTGGGTGTAATTAGGTTTGCAACTTGAGTGCTTGGTGTGTGCTTTCCAGTTTGTCTTTTAACTCCAATGCTGGGAGTAAGACTTTAGAAATTTTCTCCATTAATAAACAACTCTCATCAATCTTTGCCAATTCTAAAAACTTCCACTGCATTAGCAAAAGAAAAATGTAATTCTGACTGCAGTAACACTGACTACAGTAGTGCAAGATTTGTTTGGAGTGTTGAAAGACACCAAACTTGCTGGTGATATTTCTTCAACAAAGAGGTTAGAGGAAGAGACTCAAACATTACTTTCAAGTAGTACAGAACTGCAGAGACAAAAGAAAAATAACGATAATTCAACTCCGAAAAATGTCTATTTCAGCATACACATTATGATCCACATCATGTATAATTAAATTTCCCTATTGTGTGGAATTTGATTGCAAAAGAATAGCCATCATTATGCTGAGCAGGATAAATTCAAATGTTGGAGTCTCTTCATCTCCCAAGTTTTAATAAAAAGGACTTCTTCGCCCTCTCTATATGGAAATGCTGTGTTGTCTACAGCACATACACTGAGAATGGCTGCCTCATTAAATCTTACCGGGGAGGGGACACAGGGAGAATCTTGCTTCCTGCGCACAAGCAGTTATTTAACTAACAGTGTTGCTCCAGGGATGACAGTGTCAGTTTGGGCAGTCGTATTCTGTTTCCGCCACTGCTGGACAGATCACGTTGGAATTTGTTAAAATAAATATTGATGGCAGGGGGAGAACAATTCTAATGGGACAATAGGAAGAAATGTCAGATGATTAACTGGCTTCATATGGAGCCCCCGCTGAAGTCAGAGACAGTGAGAGAGAGAATATGCGCGCATTGGAAGAGAGGGAAAGACATATTTTGTGGCCATGAGAAGTTGTTCCCTTGATTCAGTGACTTTGAGGCTGTTGATCCTCCAACTGAATGCATAAATTAAACCTGTCACCTCCCCCAAGGGAATCAGATTTGCTCATAGAGCATCAGTGCACAAGTCCTAATTATATGACATCAACATTTAAAACCATCAGTAGGACGCATGAAAAAGAAACCAAATCTTCAGCAAGCGATCATGTAGGGAATTAATGGATACAATCAATCAATTAACAGGTCAAAAATTAAGTCAACTCAGTACAAAAAACACACATCAAATGCAGAACAAGTTGTATTGTGACATTGCAGTCTGAGCTGATTGAGCAGGTGATGCCTGTTTTTGTTTGCATCCTGCATATAAGACTAACATTCATTCGTTAGTAAGTGGCAACAAGCTATGACTAAAATATGAGAAAAAAGAATTGAGAGAAAAATATCTTGCGACTTCAATTGAACAAAATGTTCGGACAACTGCTGTGGACCTAATAACTAAATTTAGGAACCAAGTTGTATCTAATTGCCTCAACAACAACAAAAAAACAACTTTAAATGAGGGAGCAAGTTACATCCTCTGGCCTTGAAGTATTGAAGTTGAGCCAACAAGTTGTCTTGAGGCTTTTTGTTCACTCCATATCGGCAATGCCCATCCAGGACTCTGGAAATACCTGGTATCCAGATTCAAATTTTGGAAATGTGTCTCACAGCATCCCAGCCCTTTCCTGTCCCGATTGGAAAAAGCTGGTCGATGAATATATTTAACTAAAAAGGACAACATCCACTACGGAGCTATGAAACAGGTGGAGTGATTTCAGGAAAGCGTAAGTAGATCTCACTACTTTCCCCCTGTTGGCAGTATTGAATGACTTACAGTTCACTGGTCAGCAGTACAGAAGAATGAACATAAAACTGTCAAACTAGATGTTAAGGTGCGTTCAACAGGATAATAACAATAACCAGGCTTCCCATCTGTTGTGTGTGCAGGCAGCTGAAGATTATATTAAGAGAAGTGACTTTACTATCTACTGCTGATAGGAGTTCACTTTCTTTTCTGGCACAATTTGGGGTGAATTCAGCAGCTATGGCACCGCATTTTGTTTTCCACCGCAACAACAAAGCATTCTGAATTCATTGCGGCTTTGATTCAGTCTGGCTTCTTTTCCACAGTAACATCAGCCAAGGTTCATGAGTATTGTATTATTTTTAGCCGTCCACCATGCCAAGATGATGGACAAAACAGAACATAGAAAGGAGGATGAAGTCATCGAATCTGGAGGCTAGAAGATAGACCTACATCTGACTCGTGGCTGCATCTTTCTTGACACTCCCTTGCTTCTTTATTAAGGACTGTTGAAAATGAAAGCTCGAAATGGGAATGCACAACTCACGATAACCGGATAGCCAGCTCCTAAACATCAGCATGTTCATGCTGTCTCGCTACTGACGAGGCACTTTTCACCACTGGGCCCTGGTGCAGACCCAGCTGCTTCTGCGGCCGTACACCTTCAGTGTGGCAGAAACTGCCTGATGAGACATCTGATTTTTCCTTTACAGCTTCTTTCTTTCAGGGTACTTTGGAGTAGCAATAACCTATAAAGCTAAGATAAGGGGTGTTTGAATGATTTCACACATACTGTACTGTGCATACAGTCACAGTGGGACTTAAGCACAGATTTAAGTATTGGCCATAACACAGCTCTGATAATGCAGTTATGGATTAAGTGCAAAGCTCAAAGGCACACTTGCAGACAGTATTAAATGAGGGAGGGCAGAGTGTTTACTTTACGTTTACTTGCCTTGGTCAGATTTACGTGATTTCTGACAGGCTTAAAGTACTTTAGAGAAAATGTCCAAATCTCTGTCATTTTTCAGTGTAACCTGCAATCTGAGGCAACATGAAAGTGTGCTGCATTAGAGATGTCATATTTAAGGGAATTATTTTAGCCTGAGCAAGCTCCTGCCTGTCTGCCTGGTCTCGTAATACCACTTTGTTCCTCAGGAGGCGACAGTGAGTCAGCGTAGAGGTTCTGACTGATCATGTGACTGACGCAACATTGCTGCTGCCTAGCACCAACATGTAAGGAGTCCCTGCAGCAAACCAGCAGTGTATCAATGTGTGGAAATATTGAATATTAATATTATTTGTTTTCTCTGACTTGGAATACTATCACATGACAGCGGGTAAGCGTTCATCCCACACACATCAAGCATGACTGATGAAAGCAAAAAACTGTGACTGAACGAGTCGATGACAGGCTTATCGGCTGGATCTTGTGGGAAAATTGTTTTCCTCAGTTTTTAAATCCCTATATTCTTTGCACTTGGATGGATGTCAAGCGCTTCATTTATTTATACAGTTTAAAGTTGCAGGGACATTTGACATTCGCAGACATTTATGTAAATGGTCAAATCTAGCCATCCTGGTTAATTTAAAAAGTAGTCCTGCAGGTGTGATGACAAGCAGAAACCTGCCTCTGTAACTGTAGCCATTGGGTAGGTCTGTGCAGTGAGTACACCTGAGTCACCAACACCTCAAGAGACACACTGGGGACTGATGCTAGTGTCTGTGTGTTTTAGCCTCCTTGCATGCACGTTTGCCTCCCACAGTTCCCCGAGTTCGAACCCAGTGGTGGTCAGGGCTCACACAATATGGATTGTTGAGAGTGAGGTTAGGGTGTGTGTGTGGGGGGGGGGGGGGGGGGGTAGTGCTGTGGAACATCATCAAGTAAACATCATTCTCCGAACGCCTCAAGAAACAAAAGACACGCTTGGTACTAAAGCTGGTGTGCATGAGTTCACATACCAGCGGTACAAGGTTTGAGTGCAGTAGCAACACACATTGCACAGGCTGTACTTCATCACTGAAAATACTATACTATACCAAGTGCAATCCAATTTTGTAAGTACATATTGCTGCTAAGCATTTCCCTCACCTTTGTTTTTGGCTAATGGCATCATCCGCAATTAGTCAAGGTTGTTTTTCATCGCTCAAAAGTTGGCTTGAAAAAAATCTCATCATGAAACCACAGCAGTATTAAAGTAGCAAAAGCTCTTCTCTCATCTGTCTTTGGAGCTCGCCATGTGGCAGCGATGTAGCTGCTGCAGTCCAGAGCTGACAACTTAAAAAAGAAACTCATTCACAATCTCATTCATTCAGCCATTGATCAAAGCATGTTTGCATGAGGTGAGTGCTGAAACGTCAATCAACTGGTCAAGTGAGAGATTCACCCTCAGCTCATGCTAATCAACAGAGGATCACCTTGTTTCTGACAGCAGTGGTAGATACCCCACATTTTGGTGTCAGAAATGTTTTACATCACATTAGCTTTGTTGTCACTTCACAATATCTGATGGCACACTTGCAAATAGTCAATTTAGGGTTTCAGATGAGACCAGGCTGAAGTTTTCTGTCAGCCAAGGCTGGCTAAGGAGGGCCCCAGGTGAGTGCTAGCTAGCCAAGCAGCACACCTCTTGGACCCAGCCTCATATAGACTCAGTCATCCTAGGACTGAAGCTCCACGTACGCTTCTGTCGAACTGGAATAGGACTGGCGGAGCGAAGAGCAGCCTTCACACTCAAAGAGGCTGAGTAAATGAACAGCCACAATAGAGGACACCAGGGACAGAGGGGCCACGTTCCTGCTGTCCACTCCTGCAATAATACGGCCGAACAGAAAAGTGAACGGCTGCAAGGTGGCTGGCTGGTCGGTTGCCAGCGTTTCTGCTTCATCAAACACATCAAGACAGACAAGAAATAAGGAACAAGGACAGAACGTGAAATAGGAAGTGACAGTCATAGAGAAAAGGTTGAGTGAATTTCTGGATGCTTTTCAGCTTTTAATCATCATTCAAAGATCTTAAGTCCCCCCCAACAACTATAGTCTGAATGTAGTTTAGTCAGGATGGAACACAGCAATTCCATCCCCTTTGACCCCCGATGAGACTCTGAGTCACTCTGAGCTTTGCCATGTAAGCCAAAGAAGACAATCTTAAACATGAGGGATGAGAGAAAGCTCTCGAGTCCCATTGCATTACCCACATCATATTTCTCACCATGTCCAATTAATAAGGGCTATCGAATTTGTGACCATGCGTCAAGAATAATAAATACAATATTTCCTTCAAGGATCATTTGGGGATGATTTATGCTTTTGAGTCACCAAGAAATTCAAGAAAGAAGGACTGGAAAAAAATCAATACATGACACAGTATGGTATTACTTCATGCCAGCCTCCATAGAAAAGGAATCATTCAGGCAGATAGAGGTCTGGGGAGTCCGCCTGGCTGATAAGTAAGAGTCATCGAGGAGGAAGGTAATACCATAATAAAAACTCCTGAAAGGGGAATGGGCGATACAGGAGACTGTCCTTTGTCTTTGACATGAGCCAAACTCAATGCACAATTATTGTTCTTGATTAAGGGTCAGTATAAATTAGCCGGTGTGTGTGCGTGTGTGTGTGTGCGTGTGTGTGTGTGTGTGTGTGTGTGTGTGTGTGTGTGTGTGTGTGTGTTCTGGCGGGCTATGAAAGGACCTGCTGGGGATGTTTGTTGCTTTGCCTCTAATGGATGGCCACATTTAAGACGCTAAGAGCTAATAAAGAGTAATGGGCCTGTGGCTTCACTGGGGAGGCGGAAGAGCTATTTTGGGTTCATGAGAGAAAGCATCATCTTGGGGATTAAATAGTATCGACTGGCAAAGAGTAAACATTGCAATACTGTGCAGCTATCCTATTTGGAAAAGCTGTGGATGAAAAACAGGAACCAAAATAGGCATCACTGTTAGTGGCTGGGCGGGTCAGTGGGGATGTCATTAACGGGTGCTGAGAAGGGCCTCTAGGTGCTTGATATGTCTGGAACAGTGTTATCACAGCAGGGGACTGCAGAGTGAGCGGCAAGAACCCTGGGCATTCTGAGTATCCTGCAGGCTGACAACAACACATCCTTTGTGCCATCCAACGCACATGGCTGGAGGGGAAAGGGGCTGAGAGCATTTGGCTCTGATAGGGTGGCAGAGACAAGCACATATCTGTGTGCCAATCAGTATTCCCGCAGCCCCTCAAGACTTCTCCAAAATATAAACTGAGCCCCTTAATGAAGCTCTTCTCCTCACACTGGCCTTGATGGCAAAATGATATCATAAATCAGGCTAAATACGGAGGCATTCGAGTAAGTTGGCCTCTCTGTGGGCGTGCAGGGACATTTAATGGTGAGTGAGCTGTGTTAGGGGAGGGGCACATGAGGGCGGGCCTGCTTGGATTAAACATTATATAATAATTACACAGCAAAAAGGATTAAAGAAGAGAACTACATCATGCTAAGGACAGGGGTGAAAAAGAGGACAAAGATGTCTGCCCCCCCAACCCCCCTCCCACTGCCCCCCACCCCACCCCCTCAGATTTTTTTTTTTAATGGAATATCAGTTTTAATATGTTGAACTGTTGTTGAAAAAAACACCCCTGGAATTGTATTCCTGTAATGTTGTTGCTCCAAAAGTAATTTAGGAGGGACACCAGTTCAACTGAGTGCAGAAACAGGCCAAAAAAATTTTTTTCATCAAAGTTAATCAAACAAAACAAATACAATATGAACAAAATCCACACTTTTTCAGGAAATAGAGACAGAGAGAGAGAGTACAGATTCCCACCATTTTACATCTAATACAACCAGAGCTCCAACTGCTATCTCAACCACCACAAGTAAAAGAAAGACTGTCACAGGTTAATTTCAGTTCAGTATCTGCTGTTTTCAGTGAGCCTGACATTTGCTCCACATAATGGCTAATGTCACGGTAATAAATGCATTAATTAACTAACTTACTCCAGAGCAGGTCCACTCAAGCTATACAGTAAATGTTCAATTAATGTCTCAGGAGTAAATGTTAGCTTCATATTCCACAACAAATGCAAAAGTAAAAGGATGAATTATGTGGTGCTAATTATTTTTAGCAGGGGAAAAAAAAGTTGATGAGTTAAAACTGTGGCTCAGAAGCACCAACAATGAGGTGTCTTGAGCACAAAAAGATGTTTTTCACCACTACATCACTTCTTTGTGACCAGGAGGAAGAAAGAGCCAGACACACATATTCAGCTTGAAGCTAAAGCAATGAAACAGCACCAAACAGTCAAAAAAGGTCGCCCTCTATTCTGCCAGATTTTCAGCAGTGCTCACTTTTCAGACAGTTTTGCTGTTGTCAGCCTTCGGCTACCATTAGCTTCAAGCTTAATACACATATCTGGTTCTTTCTGGATTCTGAAGCCGTCAAGAAGTACTCGAGAGGCAAAAAAAAAAAAACACTTTTGGGGTTGAGTCTGACTTGAGTTTACCAAACATCCAAATTACAATGACGAGCGTTTTGTGGAATCAAACTAATCACAACAGCCTGAAACACAAGTTAAGATTATTGGAAAAAGCAGCGAATTTTGTCAAAAGGTGACAAGTAATCAGCCATCATCAATCATGAGCATGTAGAATTGCTAGTTTAACGTTGTGATGAAATGTATTTACTTTTCTACCTTCAATGTGTGATCAAGGAATCACATTCATGATGCTCCAAATCAGAGAACCAAATACATCAAAACTTCAAATGACAGAAATATTCAACACAAGCAAGGGAGATTGATTATAAATGGTGGTGCCTGTCTGTGTTTTTACAGCTTGAAAGTAAAGCACTGCTCTTCTTTGACATGCCTGAGGAAGATGAGGCAGCATCATAATGGAAGTGGGTGCGAATCGTAGCCATAACATGTTTTTCTCCTCTTAGGGTCAGGAAACATCAATAAAACTTTCAAGCAGATGCTGAGTACAACTTTGGAGTTCAAATTCTATTCAACTAAAAACATCTCACAATGACCTAGAATTTGTTAAAGCCAAACTCGTGAGGCTTTCAGAGGGATGCAATTGAAGCAGGGGATGACAGCAGTAAAATCCTTAAGTTAATTAAATCAGTTTATATAGTCAGTGCAGAGAGAAGATTTTCCCCCAAATCCACTTATTTATAGCAAGGTGTGAAAAACAGAGCAAGTAAATGAAAGAGTTCTGTAGCGCAGAATCTCTGCATTCCTAAGCAGCTCCTTATCAAACCCTCCTCCCGTCTTAAATGCTGGTAAACTTCTCCCCAAGGTCACCAACGTGTAGGATGATAAATTCTTCAGGGAGCTCTCCTGACAAGCCTGAAGTTCTGTGAATGCAGTCAAACTACAATGAGGCTTGGCCGGCACGTAGTGTTGAGTTTATAGGTATTAGGTGAGTTTTCTATTTTCCACAGCTTCAGACCACAGTTCACTTCTAATGAGCCGACCATAGTTAGAGGAGTAAATGAGCTCGATCGAATGACAACTCTCAATTGCAATTTAATTAACTCTTTCCCAACCAACCTTTTTGAAAGGATGCCAAGCATTTTTTAAACATATTTTCTAAACACACACACACACACAATATTCAGTGCTATTGATATGTAAATGTATGCTTTTTTGTTGATGACTGCTTCATCATTTTCAGGCAAAATATGGAAATTGTTCCGACTGACCACAAAATAACAGCATACATAAAGATTGGCTGATATGTATAAGATAATATGTGGATGCCTTCATTTGCGCTTTCAGATTTTTTGCACAAATTTCAGAAGTGGTTCATTTGCATATGAATGACGTGAGCAGGGAAGATGCAACTTCAGGTCAAGGTGTGTGTCTATTTAAATTGGACCTGTTTCAACTTGCACATGCAGACAGTCTCTAAAAAAAAACAAATTTTCTATGTGGAATTGCAGATAAGAGTTTCCATCCACCCGTCCATCGTCGCCTGCTCCTCCTGTTTCAGGGTTGCGGGGGGATGGAGTTGGGAGGTGGGGTGGTGAAGCCCGCTCTCATGTCCCTGGACATGTTGTTCGTCCATCGCAGAATTTGCTTTTTATTTGTATATAAAAAGGGCAACTTCCAAACAGGGATCACTTTTAAAACACATCTACATCTATTTATCTAAAATCTCCCATAAAACACTGAAAAGATTTTATTTATTATTATTTTAATGCCTACAATTCCACCAATATGAAGATTTCAGTGGTCCCTCCAAAACATGGAACTCTGAACGCAAATATTCTCATTTGTGTATTCATTTACTCGGAGAAATCCTGACCACATTAAACTCAGGAAAACACAGATTATTCAAAACAGAATATTTCTCACATGGACTCTAAACAAGGGGATCTCCCTTTGATTCAGCAACGGTTTGGAGAAATGATATTTCCTTGTAATCGCCTTCCCTGAAGGTGCTCATTGTTGTGGGATTGTACAGCAAGAAGGAGACTGCACAGATGTCATTAGACAGTCTTCTCATCTTTGAAAACAGGTCTCGGTACCTGCTTTCTGCTTGGCTTTAACTCAGTGATGCACAATGTGCTCTGAACTGTACCAAGGGGGAAAAAAGGGAATAAACACATACCGGGCAGTAGATACCAGCACTAAATGAAATTGACAATGATATATTGCTGTAGGTATCCTTAACCTCCAGCTGCATAGGGACTTCAAAGGACTGCACACACACACACACACACGGCACTGGGTTGTGTACACCACCAATACACTGCACAAGGTCAGTACTAGGTTGCTAATACATAGTTTGAAATTTTGCAATAAATAATGTCAGGACAGTTTCAAAAGAGTCTCATTCATGCACTCAGCTCTCTGGTATGCTCCTGAACTACATCAAATGAAATCCCATAAGCTTTAACTTGAAAGACTCTCCAAGAAAACTGGCTTAACAGTCCATCTCCTTGTATACACCTCAATAATACAGAATCACACTGAGCCTGGTCCACATCCTGCTCACACCTCACTCTGGCACCATTACGCTCTCTTTTACAACAACAACAAAAACTTGTCAAACTCAATGACAACCTCCTCATATTTGACAAGTGTAAGTCTTTCATTTCATTCTTCCAAACTACATGATTCCCCCATCCACTGTATTCTCCATCTAAAAACTCTGGAACAAGCTTTAGAACACTATGAGAACACTGGAACAAGCTATGGGGCTGCAGCTAACTGTTATTTCTACAGTTTGTTTTGACGATAATTAATCCTTGAGTCATAAAATATCAACAGTGCTCAGAGCCTAAAGTCACATGTTCAAAATGCTTCTTTTCTCCATCAAACACCCAAAAAGCTTTATTTTCTGTCACAGCTGACAGCCAAAGAAGCAAATCCTTACATTTAAGGAATCTGGACTCTGACTCTGAATAGTTACATCTCACTGCACCTTCTCTACCACTCCCCTGTCTCAAGGCATTCCCCAGGGTTTTGTTCTTGGTCCACTCCTTTTCTTGCACTACTTGTGCAGACATCATCAGTATCTCCGCTTCTACAGCTACGATGAAGACGCCCGGCTCTAAATCTCAATGATATCAACTACAACTCACTCCAGCCTGCCTAAATGATATTGCTGATGCAAGTTAACTTGCTTTCGTAACATTATGACAAATGTAATATGATCATGTCCCCAACGTCTGCCTCAACCCATTGATAACTGCCCTTCACAACCCCCACTGCCTCTTTTACAACAACCTATCCAGTTCTGGGTCTCCCTTCTGAATCAGATAGCCCTCCATAAACCCCTTCCAACCCTGCCTCAACTATAACACTCCACCACCCAGACCTGGAGCAACAAAGCCTTCTCCATTGCCCCTCGCTCTGGAGAGCCAGCACCATTTGTTGCTTAATATGTTGACAGAATATTCCAATTTATCCTTGAATGATAATCCAGAGAAAGAAGATATTTGGGGTAAATTGGGAATCGTACCGAATAGTTTGTCGGGCAGACAATTTTGTTCAGAACTCGCAGTTCATATAAAACAATTCCAGTTGCTGTAATTTCAAAAGTGAGAATGAAAGTCTGGGCTTGGCCTCACTTTCAAAGATTAAGCAGGGAAGATTCTGTTGAGTTAGTTTGTGACCATGATACTTCAACAGGAAAATATTGCTGAAGATGACATGTTTTGATGAGCAAGAAGTGCTTCTGAGTTGAGTTCAATACAATAAAATAATGATTCTGAACAAAGCTGTTGATGAATCTCACAGTAAGCTTAATAGAGTTGTTGTTTAGTAGAGAGGACAGCAGAGGTTTTGCCAGTAATTTCACTCATTGGAATATTGGCAGATATTTCAAAATTATTCTCTAACGAATTTCTCCTTTCAGGGATAAATTAAATACCTGCCAACTCACCTAAATCCTTATTGACATTGGTTCAAACAAATGAGACTGCAGTGATATGTCCATTACTAACAAAACTCACCTGCTCAGTTACTCTTATTATTATTATTATTGTTATTATCACTATGTCTGTGGTGAAAGAAGGGTCTATTCAGTGATTCGTTCAGCCTTTGGAGAAGCTTTCACTGTGGTTCCAGTTCGGCTGGTTTTAAATCTGCAGTTTAACCTAAAGTCGGTGAGAGTAAGTAGTAACTATACGAACAAGTACTTCTATTTTGAGCCTGGGAGCGAAAGCTATTACAGCACAAGGAAAAAAATGTTTCTATTTCAGACTAAACTCAAAGGGAAGGCGGTAAGCTTTCACACCGCTGACAGAATCTGTTTTAAAGAAATATTTCCAACTAGGAACGTGGACACATTTCCTTTTCAAATCCTCTCTGCCCGGTTGCCAAGATGAACTTCCATCCAGTGATTGACAGCAGCCTACTCTACAATCAGGAGAACTCGTCTGGAGGAATCCTAAAAGACCACATGACTCTTCTTGAGCCAGTAATACCAGCTTTCTAACATGCTGGAAAAAAAAAAAAAATCTGAGGAAACAGAAGCTCATTATAATTTCAGTTCTTCAAACATTTCTTGGATGCGATGGGTGCTGTTCTGTAGGAAGAAAGGAAATCTCCTTCACGGCTGGAGTTTATTCTCAGTAGACCAAGCTAAAGCACCATATTTTTTCTCTTGGCTAACTAATGTTCGATTGAACCCCAGTGAGGAGAGGAGCAGGGAGGGGAAAACAATATTACACTGCCTTCTAATGAATCTCTTGCTGTGAAAAGGAGAAAAGGGATTGCAGTCTAGCCATATTAAATGATCCGCGTAAGCTAATTGGGGCCCTATGAAATCTCTTTTAAAGTTTTCCAGGTTCTGTTTTATTCTGTTTCACGAAGCATGCGATGTCCACTTTAATTTTCTGAATCCTGTTTTACGATTTGATCTCATTTAGTCATGAAAAAGAATCTTTAATTACTTTATGTGGTGAGTGGCTAAAATTGCTGCTATTCATTTCCTTTAATTAAATATGTATCAGTAAATATAACTTGTAGAACAGTAACAGCAATGCTTGCAATGGTTTAAAGTGGCTTCCTGCATGTCTACACTCAAATGTCAGTATAATAATCCTGATTCTTCAGTTCTTTGATGATTGTGCTTGTTATTTTTTTAATGCATTTATGCTTTAATGTTATTTAAGGTCAAGAGCTAAATACTGGACCTTGAAACTCTTTTTTCTTAAAGGATAAGTGGCTAATTTATCTTGTTATCTCGAGAAAGTACATGCTGTTTTTTCAAGTTAGCTCAAAGGAAGTTTCTCAAGATAATTTAATTTGTTGTAGTCTCAAAAAAAACATTTTCTCAAGTCTGGCAATCTCAATTAATTAAGTCTTTCCCCACCAGTATGTTTTACAGCAATTTTGATCATTTTCATTAATTTTTCAAGTATAAAATTGATTTGACATATATCTGTGTTCATTTAGTTGTTTTTTTCACTCCTGTATAGCTTTTTTTATTGTTTTGTTTAAAAAAAAATAGTAATTGGCCTAGTGTGCCTACAAGCCCCCCAAAGAACCAGCATATCCATCTGCCTCCTCTGCCTCATTGAAGGCCTCTGTATTTGGCCTGGTGAAGCCCCTCAGGACCCCTGGAGAATAACATTGATTCATCTGTAGCGTCTTCTTGTCCGCTTATTTTTGGACTTAGCTGTGCAGTATTCTATCTCAAAGAGCACAATGTCTCCCTCTATCACCAGTAATGTAATAATAATAATAATAATAATAATAATAATAATATAAAAAATTGTTGAAGAAAAATTTGTGATGGCAGGGAAGGATTGTCTATCACATGACGGAAAATCTTGTCAGTGACTTATCTCAAGAAAATGGCTTTTGTGTTTGAGATAAGACAATAAATACATTTTTAAAAAATGATCAGTGCAACCATCCTTGGCTTCCGTACTTGGCATCAATACCTGGCTCTCCACCTGTGTGGTGACGCTCCATCACGCCACTGCAGTTCACTGACTTTGTCCTGGTAGGTTGTTTTTTTATTGTATATTTCTGCTTACAGCCAACCAAGCAAGCTACAAAACAGTAGTGAAAATAACTTCCAAATGTAACTCAACCTTATTTATCTGATAAATCTCTTAGTAGCAACAAGTTGTCACACTCGGTCATTAGCAAAAGAAAACTCCTGCGTTTGTTTACTGCTGTTTGAAGACCCACCGGGCCATCCCTTCCTTGTATGTTGCATGTGTGCCAAAATGAAAAAAAAATCAATTGAATCTAGTGCTGTAATCTCCCAGTCCACTGGTGGATTTGTTAGTCAATACGTTCTGGTTCCACCAAAATTCTGATTGGTCGATTTTTTGCCACGTTAATTTCATCAGGAGGAAAGTACCAAGTGCTAATGGGGGTGTTTTCAAAGCACCCTTGTTTCACAGATAACGATCCATCTTTGAACACCCCCCTTGTTTTGCCATTTTGGACTAGCCCGACCCGCTAGAGACAGACAGACGAAAGTGTACCAGAAGGACAACATCTGGTGGTTTGATGAATGTCTATTTAATTTTGACGGTTTCATTTCAAGTCAGTCCTCGTCCACCATGTCGAAGACATCTGCAGCGTGGCAGCATTTCATGAAAACAGATCATGGAAAAAAAGTTGAATGCAAAGTTTGCAAACAACAGTTTTCATGTCACAGCTCCACTACAAACACGACGTATCACCTAAAAACGGTGAGCTAACTTGTCCACCTTCGGTTGCCCCGTCAGTTTTGAGTATTTGAACATATCAGAATTGACATTTCAATGTTTTAGTCTAATAATTGTTTTTGTTTCAATTGTAAAAATTCTTACAGTGGACCTGCCCTTTTGTGTTTAAGAGTAAAGTTTTAAGTTAAAAGTCTATTTGTGTCTCAGCCGCGATGCTGAGCTCCTCTGTTCAGTCTGGCTCTGTGCGCAGGACAAATGATAGCGTCGGTCAGTTATTATAACGTGACAAAAACAATTGTCTAAATATTCCTCAACAGGTTTTGTGCTGATAGTTGACACAGTATATTTTTCATATATAAAATTAGTCGATTTTTAGTCAAAATTTGAGGGCTTCAGTCGGCCAAGCATTTCTTTGGTTGATTACCCCTTGGGGATTAATAAAGTATCTATCTATCTACAGCCCTAATTGAATCTGCTACCCGAGGTTAAACCGAAAGAGAAATCTTCAATTCAGGGCAATGTGGCGTGT
Source organism: Aulostomus chinensis (assembly GCF_037954235.1). Classification (NCBI taxonomy): domain Eukaryota; kingdom Metazoa; phylum Chordata; class Actinopteri; order Syngnathiformes; family Aulostomidae; genus Aulostomus; species Aulostomus chinensis. The sequence continues at coordinate 27,596,474 of NC_141325.1, forward strand.
AGATTGTTGGTGGTGGGACAGACTCGCTAACTCAGAGATATTTCCAGACATCTTCCACAGTCTCCGTCATTACTTTGGAAAACAGTAAATATTCCGGTGGGAGAGTATGTTATCATCTATTCCTTATCAAATTTTTATTGCGCCGGTGGAGTCATTCAGCTGAGGTTAAAGAGCTTCCACCCAACACTAAAGTATGTCTGACTATAACTTTGACACAGCTGCTTCCCTCAAGAGATACGCGCTTACATTTGCTATAAAAACACAATCAAGTAAACAGTCTTGCCAAAAGTTTGTATGCTGACTGTGTACCAGGGAGAGTGCTGGTATCTTATTCAAACCAGTAGTGAAACAGCTGTTAATATCTGAGACGAAGCAGCGAGTCAAGGCCCTCTGGGCCTGTCGGCAGAGCTGTAATTTAGTGGCCTCGCTCCACACCAAAGATTGCAGCGTCTCAGGGAAGTGCATTTAAGGTTCCCACCTCCTCATTCACAAACAAACCAAGCATGAAATCACACAGACTGACAGGTAACTCGCTTTCTGGATGATTCCAGTAACTTTTCATTTACGTGAACACTCGAAGGGGGAAACAACACAAGCCTTATTCAAGTGATGAGCTAATCAGTTGCCGGTCTGGATGTCACAGATGAATGTCTTGTGCCATGAGTTGGGGTGAGCATCATCATGTTCAGTGACTTCAGGCTCAAAGAAACTATGGAGAACTTCATCTCATTTGATCCTTTCCTTGCATTTTCTCTCTTCCATACAAACAAAAACAACAGCAGGAAACTACTTTTATCTTCCTCATCTTAAGCTGGGGTGTATCAGGGCTAATGAATCATCAGCATTTGAATCGATAGCTTCTCTGATATCCAACAGTACTTTCTCTCTTCATAAGAAGAAATTTCTGTCGGATAAATGAGTCAAATCCTTCATGTTTCCAGACATGCAGATACGGTGCATTCTTCAATCTTGAGATATATTTTGTGTGTGACAGGTGATTCAGTTAAGATAAATTGCCAGGCTCAACTTTGCAGACTGGACGGAGATCGTTGTCTGATTCAAGCTCTAGAAAAATGTAACCACACTTAAGATCACTCTCAGCTCGCCATTGTCCTCCTGACAGTGGGTAGAACTCGACCTCACTTCAGGGATGATGTCACTCTCTCTCTCACTGTCTCTCTCTCTCTCTCTCTCTCCAGTGTATCCTGCACTGTCTCACAAAGCTGTGCAGATAATGAACTTTAGTACTGCTGACTGATCAAACTTCCATCAGCACCCAGTCGTTACTCTGTTGGCACCCATTAAAGTAATGAGTTGCGCACCTACTTTAGTTTGGATGCATCCCCTTAATCTTTCCAAGTTCTCTCTCCTCCCCCAGGTTTGACCAAATCATGACACGATCAGATAAGATAAATCTATTTTTAGTTGCTGTCCTTTTTACATTGTCATTTTGTGCCTTTTCCCCTGTTGTCTGCCGCTCTGAGCACCACGGACTACCACATGTCTCCTCTGCGACAAATGAAGCCATCAGCTGCATCTTTTCAAAGCGAGTAGCATCACCTGGAGGATGTAGCATGTGAATTTCCCTCATCCCTGAACAGGTGCTCCGACCTGCAGGGCCAGGAGACCCTTCCACAGACACCGCCAACTGTGTCTGTATGGGTGACCAACCAAAGACCAGCACAGGGAACTGAACCAAGTGCTCCAATTATGTAACACCCTAGACCACTTGCACTACCCCACCGCCCTGTGTCAGATTTATTTGATAGCATCAGAATCCAGCCATGCAAAATGAGTATCCAGCTGTGCAACATGACAATCCAGCTGTGCCATCTGCAACATAGCCTGCCCTGAACATTTGCTGAAGGAATAGTGTCACCAGATCTTATTTTTACTGTTGTACAGTACATGTTGTCATCCAACCTGAGGTCCATGTGTCTTGGCAAAACTAGCCACATTCAATTTGTATGAAAATGGCTCAAATTGGGTTGTTTATCCAGCACCAGGGTTGAAATGAGCAACATTCAGTCTAATAGAAGTGGATTACAATGGAAAATAAAAAAGGTATGTGATTTTGTTCAGTAGCTAAAAGGCTCGTCGTGTTTATATGTGCGGCTTTTATTCGACTAAAGCCCAAATCTGTAGCAGAGAAGAAGCTACAGGAAGGACATGTTTTGTCGAGTTGGTGTGAAAAGGTGCCACCATTTACGTCATTAAAACCTACTTTAATACCGTATTCCTGCTTCTCACTGTATCACCACAGTCCAGTCATAAAGCACTGCTCTATTTCTAGAGGATATACTAAAAATAAATCATAAGTTCACTTCCCAGTTCCCTCTGTGAAATTGTGTGCGACTCGAGATCTCTTATCAAATAATTGATAGAATCCCCCTATATACTGCGCTTTCAGATTTTAGGTAATTTGTATGCTTTTGTGAGAGAGAGAGAGAGAGAGAGAGAGGATCTGCTCTTATTTTGCTTTTTCAGTTTTTATTTCTGTTTTTCTCAGAAGTGAGTTTACCGCGTTGTATCAAAGGAACAAAAATTCTTGGATCATTCTCACGGGGCTGCAGAGATCAGCCCACCCTTCCCTGCTGCTCAGCTCACCAGACAAATTTCTCAGTCGGACCAACTTTGCCTCCCTACCATGCAGGTCAGATCATGTGCATTGCTTTGATCTGAAAAAAAAAACTTAAGTTTAACCTGACATGCGTACTTGTTTTATAGATCCTTTATTCATATCTTTGCTTCTTTTTCTCACTTCAGCTCCCTGTCCTTTGGCACAGATATTGATGCTCACCTCAAGAAAGCCGTCTAGAGTTGTTACTCCTCTGTCAGAGCAATATACTCTAGTTTTATATCCGGCGAGGCTGCAGGAAATACAACCCGACAGAGAAATCCAATATATGGACAGATTTTAGAAGGTATCAGCTGGCAAAGACCTTGCAGTTTCTTCACTCTTGTGGGCTAAATTAACCGTCCTACACATGGCATGCACAATTAAGGATCGAGCACAGATTACATCACCCTGAATTTCAGTGGCTGCCACAGTCCCAGAACATCTAATTACAGGGTCTTCACACAACAGTGTTCAAGGATTGTCAGAGAATGCACCAAAACACCACGGAACTAGGCAGCAAGAGCAATCACACACAGCCCAGAAGGGCGAAGAATCACTTGCCAAGTGCTTATTCACACTTACCACAGGCTCGTATGTGGGAATAGTTAGCACATCCTCTGAGCAAATCATATCAAGGCCCACATCATTGTCAGTGGATCTGTGCCAAGAGGCTGAAGCGACACAGCAGCTGCTTTCTACTGTCTGAACAACAAAAGTCAGCATATCGCCAGGATTGTAACACATGATGGAGGGGAGGAGGTGGTGCTAGACTAGGGGGTGATGATTTCAGAGCCAGAACAAATCCTACCATTGTGCAGGTTTTTAGAAATGTTGCTCTTAAATGAATCAATCATAAAAATTGCTGACAAATTTGATGTATCGTTGCTCAGGTCAGTACTACTCGACTCTATACTGTCTATATTCTACTGTGGTACAAAATACTGCCAGTCTTTTAATAGATGCTGTGATAACCTCCCTGCACTCCCTGCCAAAAACTTCAGTCGATTCTACTCATCACCTTCAACACAATCAATAGCCTGCCTTCAGCCTAAAACTGAGACTTTAACCAATTAAACGCCAATAAGTGGGCTTATCACTTAAATACTTAAACTCAGCCGAGGAGGTCGTGTTTTCAGTTTGTCAGCACAAAAACAACACGGCTGACTTTCGCCAAGAGGAGTGTAGTCGTGGCCGTGGAAGAAGCTGATACATTTTTGGACGGATTACTCATCGTAGATTACTCAGATTATTCCTTTTTCAACTGTTAACAGGACTCACCAGCTACTAACTCTGATGTGTGCAGGGGTGAGAGTGCTTGCACCTCAAGTGTAATAGTGCTTGACTACGAAAGTGCCAGAAGCCAAAAGTTGGCCTTGCTGGAGGTACGCACCCTCTGAGCACTTTTTAGCTTTTTATTATTCCATTGTTGCATTGCTCTTGAATAATTTCATTGAAGTGTATTTTCTGTTACTGTATGAACCCTTGTGCACAACTTCAATAAAATAGAATGACTGATATGACTCATTTGAATTTTAATTCTGAGAACAGGTGGAAAAGACAGCATTCAGTCTGGCATTAACATCCTTATATCCTTTTACTTCCAATTTGAATTAAACTGTCATATTTTATTGGCTAATCTTTCCTTATCCTTGGGGTCATTTCCTCTTAGCGTGGTGTGGCTCTGTCCAATTTGTGTGAAATTGAGGGCCTTGGGGTTAAGACGAGAGTCTGCAGGAGCTGATAGTGGCTCCGAACAAGCTGTGGTAGGAGGTGTCAGCGATGGCCCTGCTGGCCCGTATGACCGGCGACTCGCTGCCGCCACGCTGTCTGTCCTCCCTCATCATCAGCTCCACGTTCTCCAGCCTGAGAGCAGCAAAGCAGCATGAACGCAGCAGGCTGCCAAATACTGGAGGGCGCTGGCCGAAAAGGATGAGATGACGAGGTGCAAACATCTCACTCATGGATTCAAAATGCACAAAAATCAGGACATGTTTCAAACGGGGATATTTGCTTTAGCTAACATTATTGCTCTTTGACTTGCAATATCTTCACACTGCCTCTCTGAGTTTGCTCAGGGGAGTTCATTAAGTTTGAGCCACTCCTGCTGGAATAACTTGCACACTGATTGTAGTCTGAGGTGGCCGTTGCTTTTACACTGATTAGAAGCTGGTGATTGTTTCAAGACTGATTGGCGACGCACACCGGCATTCCAATTACAACAACTACCATCATGCCAATTTTCAGAGTGTACTTCAGGCCATTTACATTTAACTGGGATGTAGCAAATGAAGCACTGCTTTTTCTGTTGAGGAGCTCTAATCAAGGCTGCACAGAAAAATCATACCTGATCATGTTACTCCAATAAAGGAGTTGGTTACCAATAATAGTGACAGCAAGAGACGATGAAACATTTACATATTAGAGGCGAGAGCCACAGAGTAACTAACGATACTTGATGCTCAACGACCGTACCACTATATCTGCGTGTGTGAGGAAGAAATACCCCTAAGAAAGCAGCTTCACTGTGTTTACAGGGGTTATTTTCATTTATTTATTTATTTATTCATTCTTCCTAAGTTCATTTTCTTCCTCTCTATGTAAATGATGATTTAAATACAGAAGTAGATCAAGAAGAACAGATTGTTGATTTTTGGGTACATGGGTGTAGACATTTTTGTATGTCTGTATGCATACAGATATTAATAATTAGATATTCTTGTTAGGTATTGAGTGTTAGATTAGATCAATCAGGAAGCAATCAATAAGTTATGGAGGAGGGTTTAAGTTTGTACTTACACTCCCCCTCTGTTTCAGAAATGTAATGCAGGTCATCCACAGTTTGACATTTTCTTTTTTCTTCATGCTTTATATTCTTAAAATGATCAAAACAAAAATTTCAATCAATCAATCAGCTGTGGTGTCAGATACAAAGGCTTTCATAACCGGGATGAAAACAGAAGACACTTAAAGCCTCAAACACGACACACACACACACACACACACACACACACATATACAAACAGTACCGTGCGTGCACACACACACACACACAAACAAACATGCCAGCACACACATACGCAAACACAAATACAATAAACAATTTGTCAAAGTATCAGTGAATGAAATTATACCACCAGCTGGGCACCTGGAATAAAAATCGAAGTATTTGGTGCCGGTGCATCAATATTGTATAGCAGTAAAAATCATCGCAATGAACTGTGGCATCGATAGTGGCTGTTTGATAACAGAGTTATTTTGAACAGAAGGTTCTGCCAGCACAGAGCTAGAGTGACAGCTGTCAATCCCAGAGCTGCTTCAGTAGATGTAAGATGTTGATTTCATGCAATGTCTTCTGTTTGTTTGTTTGTTATATTTAGCTAATGCTCTTTGTTTCATATCATAAAATGTGCTGTATCCGAAGCACCTTCTCCATCTGCCACAATTCATTCTTTATGCTCGGTGCATCGGCTTGCCGTCACAGATGAAAGGCCACAACAAACTCTTGTTCCATCTCCACAAGACAACAGTGGTTCTTCACCAACAGAACGGACTGCTCGAGGGAAAGAACTAATATGTTTCAAAATTAAAATTCATTGCTAGTTTCAATGCCGCTGTTGAGAGTCCGACTGTGTGAGCGTGCCACTCTGAATCTGAAAGAGGCGCACAACTCCCATTTCAACATAATCTCGACAATCAATCAGCCTCACCACAAAGAAGTCAATGGGCCTTGACAGTATGTACCTGTCAGATCATTGCCTGTAATGCATTAGGCTCTAATGCCTCTGATAGACGGCGACAGCTCTGCGCGCTCGGCTCGCTCACATGGAGAGGCGTTTTGCTTTTTTTTTTGTCCAGCCACCTGCCTGTGATTACTTCAATCAAAAATGCAGAACCAATTGCTGTTATGGAGGCATCGCCACCGACAGGAAGGAAGCTAGAAAAACAGGAAATGCGCCTGCCGTCCACTATGATTCGTCACAGGATAAGTTTGTCATGTTTACTCTTAAGCAGAAGTAGTCACCTTACATGCATCCTTGTTTTTGCAGTGAATTCACACTCGGCATAGCAAAATAAACTTGTTGAGTTATGTGGTTTAATGCAGCCTGTATTACACAAATATCTAATGTTTTTTCACACTGCTATCTTATCTTTGCCACGAAAGCTCCTGGGCTTATGACATTTTATTACTGAAGTAATAAAAACATAATCCACTTTTTATTCTCTTGTGTTTGTTTGGGTTTCTTTTAACACAGAGTAAAAGTGTTATAAAAGACGAAATGAAAATACACAGTAAAGAAATGGGTTACAATATAATGGCAGTAAATGCATGGGGTTTTATGTGGGGTGGTATTTTCAGGAAATACTGCATCATAACTCAAAGCTGTTAAGATGAGCAATGTGCATGGAAGAACCTGGGATTGCAAACTAGTGTCTTTGCAAGGCAAATATATTTATATGGTACAATTCATACCAGAGGCTTGCCAGAGTGCTTTACACAATACATAAGGAAAAAAGGAAAAAATAAATAAAAGCAAGCAAGCAGAATAAAAACACTGAAAATAAAAGCAAGAGGAAAAGAAATGATAAAACAAACAAGCAAAGAAAATTAATTAAAAGCAACTGAAAAGATTTTTTTGTTTGTTTTGCAGCATGAAAAGCATGAAAATAATTTCCAAATGTATTAATCATCTCTCAGCAAACAATGCAGATGTTTCAAAGCTAAATCCATTACTGATGAACTGCATCAGGGTGTTCCCGGGCCAAGTGTTTGTGAGTGGGCCGAAAGACTGAAGAAAACAAGTGGATGTAGCATGTCAGCCATTCAACTCCTCGTTTCAGCATCAAATTCACCATTTTGGGTATCACCCACAGAGTCTGACTGACACATCGGTATCGACACATATTTTGTCTGATATGTGCTTTTTAAAAAATTACATAAGTCCAGAAGGAGGCTTGGGGTCAATTTTCAATGATTAAATTCCCCCTGAAGTTTAGCGCACAGATTTAACTGTTCAATATCCTGCCTTTCTTCATTTGGATAGCTTCATTTGAGGGATCACATCACAATGAATGCTGGCCGATATGTTTGTTTTCTAACTCCCTAATATTGTTTAATTTTAGTTCATAGTCTCAAAAAATGACTTGTAAAACCAGAATTCCTATATAGCACAAACAGGGAGGGACATAACATAAATATCCGCGTATTTCGATCCATGTTCATACTGGCATCAGAGCTTTGCGGCTGGGTTTTGCAACAGTGCAGTTGCCCCCTAGTGGCAGCGGCATTGAACCACGCGAGCTTCACTTCTCAGATCTGGAGGGTCTGTCCACTTCTCTTGCTCAGCCTCTCGACATTTTTTCCAGGATGAGCAGGCTTTTAGAGCTAGTTTTTGTGTTACAGAGATATTGCATCAGCTGACATAAAATATGCACTTGAGTCCGCGGTAATGTGACCACAGGAGATGGTCAATTTGAAAGGTAATTATGTCAACCACAGCACCGCCACTCTGCCTTAATGAATTTCAGAACAGCTCAAATTCCTGACCCTGCTCCTGACAGCACGCTGGCTAATGCTACTACAGCAGTCCTGGTTTTGATGACAAATACTCAAGTGATTGGGACCAAATTGGTTCCAAACACCTATGTTGGCTCCAGACCCCTCTCCTTAGCACCATCACAGTTAAATAAATGTTCAAATGCTAACAATGATAAACATGGCAGACACTTCCTGCTAAATAACTGGATGTTAGCATCAGCATAGCTCAGTAGTTACACTTGTCATGATCTGCACCACAGAGAAGCATTTACACTTCTGCTTGTGTCTAACACTAGCTGGCGGCGAGGCCTCTATGATGCAGTGATGAGCATCCTCGTGTATTTCACTTAGACACGAATAAATAGTTTTTAGAGTCTGGGCTAATTAAAGTTGAACAACAGCAACATCTACCTGGAAAATTCTCCAGATTAGAGGAAAAGGAGGAGTGGAAATGAGCGCGTGTAGGAGGACATGTTATTTTAGGAGGCGGACCAGTTACAGCTGTCGGTGTCGGCCTGATGTGTGGTTATTTTTCCCAGGAAAAAGGTCGTCGTCATAAAAAAGGTCTATCATCATGAAAACAGCTTTGATACATTTTCTCATAACCAGAAACCAGTTGAGCTAAAAGTTTGCAGAGCCCGGCCCTCCTGACTGCCCACTCTTTCCCCAGTGAGCCAGCGTGATGGTGAAAAGCACACAAGTGAAGCCACGTTGCTGAATGATGGATGATGGATGGATGGATGGATGGATGGATGGATGGATGGATGGATAGCCCAGCTGACCATTTTTGCTGGGGGTTAGCTTTTAGCTCTTAGCACATTATATTTACAACCCAGCAAACTGTAACTGTATTTATCTCCAAGTTGGAAGCAATGGAGGTGGACACAGGGGGCAGAGTGGGGGGTGTGTGTGTGTGTGGGGGGGGGGGGGTTGCACTATGTGGATGTCTGATTACTCTACAGCATTGGCAACTACCACCGCAGGCCCAATGATAACGATGAAATAAAGAAAAGCAGATATTCAGGCTTGCGAGCATCAAGGTCAGCCGGGAGTGTGGTCACCATGCAGGCAGCTCAGAGTCATGGAGGAGCAGCTGGAGGACAGAAACGTGCTCCAGAGATCCAAACTTGGAGCTTCATATTAGATTGAAATAAGTAATGGGAGCGGAGTATACGTGACGCGTTGAACGGATTCATCTGCTCAAGTCATTCAGTTCCATCAACATGTGTTGTGTGTAATGTTTCCTGATTGGAAAGTGCATTATTTACAACTGCAAAACTTACAACTCTTCCGTTTATTTCATGGGATTGTGGGAAGTTATCAGGCTCTGATCTGGATGCCACCCCCCCCCCCCCATAACCAACAGTTAACAGCATTAAAGAAGTATTTATACTTTAAACCTGACCTTTTATATATTTCTGCCAAACTGGAAATTAAAGAACTTCTTAATTCTGCTAAAAAATCATTCTCTGGGAAGACGATGACGGATGATGAAAAGATTTCTTGAAGTTACAGTGTGAGCGTCCTCCTCCTCCTCGTCCGCCTCCTCCTCCTCCTGCTCTCTCAGCACAGCGTGACTGAAGCGCACGAGTCTGGCCGTGAACTCCCGACTGATTTATGAAGAAGAGGTCCTCCACTCAGACACGACTACCCACTGATGAGAGTGTACAAACACTGCATCAGCATGTTGATCTGGTATTACAATGACCCCTTCCACAGGCCACACAAGCCCTCCCTCTCGAGCTCTTCATTCATTCATTCATTCATTCATTCACCGTCCTTTCACATGATGTTGAGCCAATTATATTATCGCATGATAAGGAGCCAATTAAGACAGGGCAGATGGGCTTTGTGGAAATACTACGGAACGTTACACTGATGATGTCTGAATTTATGGGGCCAAAAACCCTCATTGGACCCCCCCCCCCCCCCCCCCCCCATTGGAGAGCTACAATGTGTTCCTCCTACTCACACTTTAAGGATGATGAGCATGAAAGAGCAGTACAAGGGATTTAGATGAGTCCACCTACTCAGTGTGTCTCATAAATTCATTAAAGCAAGCAAGGCCTGCAGATTGACACACAACCCCCCGAGCGTTTGTGAAGTCAGTAATCGCACAGCATGGATCAGACCCCACCTTACATTGTGCTGTGTTTCTGTTTCTTTTCAACGAGGAGAAACTAAGGAAAAACACCCAAGGTCTGCCAAATTGGATTTTGGAGGAGTGAAAAATCTGCCTCTTTTTATCAACGTCCTCTGACACAAATCTCCAAGGTGCACCGCAGCATGCTCAAGGCACAGCTGTAAGATAGCCCTGATAAAAATACCACCAAGCAGGGATTTTAACTGCTCTTTCCACGTTCTCTGATCCGTAGAAACACGGAGTTAACACTGACGGAGCAGCAAAATGAAATTACACGTCCGTTAAGACAGAAATCCTAACAAGCATACGTTCCTGATACAAGTATAATTGATGTGCTGTCAATGGGCGGAAACGGAATTTAGGATTAGCAATTCTCAAGGAGATTATCTGAGAAAAACCCAGTAGAAACATAGAACCGGTAATTTCACAGAACTATTGAGGAAATAAGACAACACACATGTCCAGCTACCACCTAAATCGATAAGATATTGATAGAACACATTCCCCGTGTAATACAAGCAGCAAAGCACCACAACACACATGAACGGTCTGTCAATATCAGCTGAAGGTTGAGCCAGGCGTCTCTCAGTGGCTCAAACTATCCTTCGCTCTCTGCTCTTAACATAAAATGTTGTCCTCGGTTGCCGTTTGTCACCTCTCATTTCTTGGTCACTGCTCGCTCAAGGACAGGAGTTTAAAGGACTGCCAGGGGCAAAGACGAGAAGCTGGATGTGTGCCACATCGGTGGGGCACCACAGCTGTGTGACATTTCTAAGGACAATTACATTTTAAAAAAAAACTCCAGAGAGACAGAGAGAGAGACAGAGAGACTAATAATATGAGTTGGTATAAAATGTTTAAAAAAAAAAAAGGAAAGAAAAGAAAATCATCCACCAGGACGAGCCATATCCCTTGACAGATGTATGAGGACAGACACATGGCAGGGACAAGCGACAGCTGGGTTTGTGTGCTTAGTACTTAAAGATGTAGACTGAAGGCTAACCTGGCTTGATCCCCTTTTGGATCTTCCTAAGCTCAAGGATAAGATGAGGTGGCGTAAGATTGGATATTCCACTCAGGAATCCCATCGAGGCGTTTCACTGGCACACCTAAAGGCTCCACTTAATAGAGGACGTGACAGACGGCTTTAGAACACAGCAAAGTCACGCTATTTCATATGTCGGCTGTGTTTTTTTGCTCATGCAATCCAACAGATTTCAGGGCGTAAATGATGACTCCATTATGTATTTTTCCAGCGTGTATCTGATCTTGTGTTTTCCTGGAGTGTGTTATCATCACTCTTGTCTCCGTTCACGCAGTGAGGAACTGTGTCCTGCAGCTCTGCAACACACAGCGCTCAATTAGGACCCTACTGTGTATGATTACTGAGAAGGCCTTGGCATATGGCAAACAACATTACTGAACGCTTGGCTGCCGGTGAGTCAGCGGCCATCACAGAGGAGCGTTCACATGAGGGTCTTCCACCTCCTCTAGGAAGAAAGCCTCATCAAGGTGCATCGCTCAGCGGCCTTTGGGAAATACGCAGCAGTAATCTTTGCTGTCGATATCTGCTGCAGAGCTTGACTTTCTACAAGAAAAGTTACCCCTGAAACTAAAAAGATATTTCCTAGTAAAAAATATTTGCAATATTAGACAAGATGATAATATTTAACCCCTTAAGGGCTTCATTAGCCGGACCACCAGCCGCCCCTCGTCAGTCTGGCTGCCTATCAGCCCGCTCTCCTCCTCCTCCTCCTCCTCCTGGCTCCACATGATTGATGCAACGTCATGAACACAGAAAGAGAAATTTACATTTTCATTGTTCCAGCGAGAAACTCTGGCATTCATGTTTCTTTTCCTCATAACCAGCAGTGATGCTGCTGTTGTGATTTGAGCTATGAAGATGTGTCATCACTGCAGCAGATCTCTATAACTTTTTGCCATAAAATAATTATAAGCTGTGGAAGTAATAACCTAACAAGCCAAGTGATAATAAAGCCCCCTCAGCTTTGCACCGCACAAGAGAATCACTGTCATATTGAAATATTCATGAGATAAATGTTATTTGAGTCCAGAGCAGCTCTGGGAATGTTGTACAGGTGGGAAGCCAGAGTGATGGGCTGAGTGCTCATCATATATCAGCCTGAGCAGATATGAAGTCTAATTATTGCCAGACTGGGCAGGCAAATTGTTCATGTAATGTATTCATGAATGGAGGACTGATAATATCACATGATGTTTCCCAGGATGAGCTTGTGAAAGCTATTTCACTTCTGCCTTTACTTGCAAGAACATGAGATAAAAGTAAAGCAAAAGACACCAATAGAGAGAAACGGTGCTTACCTCCCAAAAGCACCACCGCCGACTGGAGCAAAAGGATATGCAACATGTTTGTTTGCGCCGTTCGGGAAACAAGAATTCCTCCAAACATGTATGGAAGCCGAAATGGCTTAATTCACAACAACAACAACAACAACAACAAAAAATCAGACTTGCTGCATCGTTAGTTTAAGAAAAGAAAATCTGGTGAAACTGACGTTTTAATCCACACAAATGCTAAAAAGAAATAACAGAGTGCGTGAAAAATGTTTAGCGCGCCTTTTCGCGACTGTCTGTTCTACTTGTTTGTTTTTGTCTGGAAAATTCAAGAATTGAAGAGAAGGATCTTGCGCGCTTGGCGTGACTCTTTCCAGCATTTTTGGAGGAGAAATGGGTTAGACGCCTGGTTTCATGGTAAAGATGCCACTGTCCCCAAATCAGTTCCATCCAAACAACACCAAAACCTGCTCAGTCCCTTCCCCTTAGACGAGCCGGGAGTCTGCTCTAGACCCTCCGCATCACCGGGCTCCTGAAGTTGGCTGCTGCGTGGCGCGTAAAGTCCCACACTTTTGGACGAAGAATGAGCAGCTCCAGCTCTTCGTCGTCTATTTAGGATGAAAATATAAAAGTAGATAATTTGTATCATTACACAGCAGACATCTTCCCCTTGGCGACCTTTTGTCAAGTCCTGATGAGCGCAACTCCTGCAGCCAAAGAGCGCGCTGTTCCCGGAGCCGGAAGCCCAGCTGCTCTTTCCATTCACACTTTGGCACCAGGTGGTTCAAATATTCTGCGAAAGTCCGATTTCACTTCTTCATCTTTTTATGTTTAGCCTCTGTAGGGGGGCTAGAGGCTGCGGTTGCAGTGGAGGTTACGCACAGCGAGTCCGTCCAATGCGCGTCGAGAACAGCAGACAGAGGGAAGCCTGTGGCGGTGACAATGAGTGACACTGGCACACACATCGCTCCAGCTACACGCATACGCACGCACGCATACACACACACACACACACACACACACACACACACACACACACACACTGAGCAAGCAAACCTTTTGCATCAAACCAAACGTTTACATTCTAAACAATGATGAAACGACCACATTTAAAACATGTAACATATTCTCTGGACGCTGTTGTGTCCTGTCGAATCCAGTCCCCCTTCAAAAGAAAAAAAAAGACTTTAAAAGTTGTTATTGGACATGTCCAGCTGTGTGCATGAACGCGCCACTTAGAAGGCACTAGCGACCCCATGTGGCAGGAGCGAGAAGCTGCTCGAGTGTGAAGGTGAAGGATAACAGACAGTTAACATTGTGGACTCCATTAGAGGGGGGTGATGAAGGTGACTGACCTCAGACAAATCACTGGATGAAGGCATGTAACTGGATGATGATCCTGCCAGGAAATCTTCAGGGAAGAATGTTCCCGTGCGGTTGTAGGTCTCAACACTGACTTGTTTTGGTCTGTTTCCACCTTTCCTACTGGGACGTCTTCATTCTTTCACTCATCTTTTACTCCAGTTTTTAGTACAGAACCCTGGAGTGGCTATAAAGAGAAATATTCTTTGTTTGTTTGGTGTAGGTTTTTTTGTGAGCATCAAGAGAAAAATAATTATTTAGAGGCATGAGATATAAATTACTCCAACAACTTGGTTATTTTTTTGCATCAACATGGAACTCATTCCTTCATTTTGGTTGTTTTTAGATGATAACTTGTTCCCTAAGTTTAATTCATTCATAGACATAACATATAACTTCTTCAAAAATACAAATTGAAATGAGGGGATGACATCATCACCTCAAAATAGCTTAATTGAGGGAACAAGTTACAGTATATCTTGAGACATCAGTGTTCCTAAACAGAGGGAACAAGTTTTATCTTGAGGCCTGGAAGTAACTCAGTTGTGTCTATCTATTCCAACAAACAAATTTCCTCTCTGTGGTCACTCCTGGGCTCCTTTGGTTCGGGCCTTGAAGAATAAATGTACGTTCCAACATGCATCCAACATGATCCTGCAGACTGTGCTCTGGGTTGGAAGGTCTTTTGTTCCAGGACACTAATTGTTATTACCAGCACCAAAAACCTCCAGATGAAAACCTGACACCCAGACATTGCAAACTTGATGGTATTTTTGCTCTTACATTGTGTGAAGATTCAGCAAAATGAAAGTGCTGATGACTTTATCAACCCTGAATTTTCTTTAATGGAATGAAAGATGATGTATCGCTGTACGATGTTAACTGATTCCACTGAGAGCCAAATAGATTTTTTTTTCCCTCCACTGCAGAGGAACAAGAGCGAAGGAACAGTAAAGATCCATGGCCACTCAATACAAAGCCATCCGGTGAGTGACCCTCAGCTGAAGCAGCCTTCACCCCTGATCTGTCTCTACTCCTCTCGTCCTCCAGGGCTGCGGTCAGGGCGCATCTGGCAGCAGCCCGGTTTGGATTTTGATTCAGAGGAGGACATTTGTTCAGACCAAATTCATTTGGGATGTTCAATAATAATAATAATAAAAAAAGATCCAGACAGTCTTGAGTACCAACACATTTGTTGCATTTGTTCACAAGTGAAGTTGTACTGTTCATAATCATAATCAATATGTGGAGGTATAAATGTGTGACCTGCTAACAAGAAAACTGCCCATGGCAGTTTCCTCAAGTCTTATATTAAAATTCATGCTACACATTCTCAGTCAGTTCATCGTATATGGCTCAGATCGCTGGCAGCAGAGCTACAAGTGGACGAACAAAAGTTAACATCTGTTGGAGATGCAGGCAGTGGAGCGGGATTAGTCCATCAAAAGGAAATGAATAACCAACTCTTTTCAAAAGTATTTCTGGCATTTTCCAAGTAAAACTATAAAATATTTACTGTTTTCTGACTCTGAAATAAAAGGACTGGCTTCTTTTTTTGTCATTAATAAAAACTAAAAGAGTCTTTGGGTTTGGGCGGCATGACTCAGAGGTAGAGTGGCCATCTAGCAACTGAAGGGTTGCTGTTACAATCCTCACTTCCCCCGGTGACCATGTCCAAGTGTCCTTGAGCAAGATACCGAGCCCCTAATTGCTCCTGATGGCCCTGCGACGGACTGGTGACCCGTCCAGGGTGAAGCCCGCCTCTCGCTCAGTCTCAGCTGGGATAGGCTCCACCCGCGACTCTTAATGGATAAGTTCTATAGAAAATGAATGGAGACTTTGGGTTTCGGTCTGTTGGATGAACAAAAGAAGGAATTAAAAGAAAGAAATTTCCTTACATTTTATAAACTAAACAGTTCATCGTAAAAATGTTTGCCAGATTTACTGATTATTAAAATAATCACGAGTTCCAGCCCTGGTGAGCACCACTAAAAGTTCAGAGAAACACCTAGAAACCTGCACGTAACGGATGAGCTTGAACTCATAGCTGCATCTGTCCTTTCTTTAACATGTCTTTTGGCTGATTTTACATTCTGTTTTTTTCGTTTACATCATCGTCAATGTGTTTGCAATTCAATCCTGGAAACAAATTCACTGCAAAAAGCATTACGGTGGGTTGGGGGGGCAGGCGTGTTGATGTAGAGCAGTCACTTTCCAAACTAAAACGGCAGGCTGGAACATCATTCACACAAAGGCTGGTAGCTGTCCAAAAGTAGCCGTTCGTGAGCCTGACAATCAGACGAATCCCTTGAAGCCCACGCTGCACTGAGGTCCATTCATCTGCTGGAAGTCAGAGAGAGCAGCGCAAGGCGCCCGAGAGGCTTAGGTTACATCGTCTGGAGCTGCAAGTCATTAAAATGTAGCTGAACTCCTCTCGGGTCTGCATATGGAAAGTTCATTTTCCAGGTTAAATTACATTGAAGACGTCGGCGGCTGTGAAAACACACACAATCCATCTCCAACCTACAGATGATTGGCACATCGCCCGTACACAGTGAGAGAGTCCAGCAAAACAGAGAGAGGACGTATTCAAAAGCAGAGGTTAAAAAATTCATTTGATTGTGTCTTAACAGATGTGGTGTTTAGATCTGCAGACCTCGGCGAGGACGCCTCCTCAGACTTTGATGTCTGGAGAAAGGTCTCAAGTCTTTGATGTGTTTAAAAAGATCTGTAAGCTTTCATGTCTAGAAAATAGACCCGAAGACATAAATGCCAGATACATAAAGATACGGCAAACTTTGAGGGATCTGGCCCTTGTTTTCCCACACTTTAGCTCCCTGTAAGAGCACATTTATTTGCTGTTGTCAAGAATCCTACATAGTTGCCACACTCAAGCATTAGCTGGGTATTCAACATACCAGAGACTGCCTTTTTTAAGTTTCTGTCCCACATCATGACCTTCTGTAACTCCCTGGGGTACACTATCCTATACTCTATATCATACATAATGAACCATCCCTGGTGTCTTTTTTGGTGGTATCCTTCATCCATGACCTAGCTTGTCCTCGTGTCATTTGGAGACAGGAGGCCCAAAATTCATCACCACCTTTTATTCTCCTCCCCTGGCCAATCTGATCTGATGATAGCATTAGTAATAACTGCTGCAGGACGCCCCGTCGCCCTCTGTGCCTCGCCCACCCCCGGCCTGTGCAGATTACCAGCAGCCATTCACAGCCCATTAAATCTGTATTTACTTATCAGCCTCTCTGGGGCCATCACTTTGTTTTCAAAAGTGATGCCCAGAGGGAAAGAGAAGAGTGACCTTCCTGTAGCCTACAGTGCAGGAAGTCGCCAGTCAAAATGGTTTGTCCTTTATTTTGCTGCCTTATCGCAGCAGTCAGTGTCTTCAAATAACTTTAATAACTCATCAAATAGGAGATGCCAAAAAAATGTTTCTTTCAACAAAGATGAATTATATGACTTGGAAAAATATGACTGATTTGATTATTTGTTCTGCCCAAGAAGCAAAGTCTGAAGAGTTGACTGCACAACTCAAAACAGCACACACACGCGCACACACACACACACACACGCACACGCACACGCACACACACACACACACACACACACACACACACTGGGGTAGCAATTAGCATGCTCACGGGCCAAACAATACCCACAGAAATGGCCAAAAGTGGAGCTAAAAGATGAATAAATCCTGTCCATACAGGTGGCCAGACACTCAGCTTCAGATAAATACCAATAATGGGCTGTGTTAGTTTGATTTCAACAGAAAACTTCACCTCATTACACCTTTGTTTCAGCTGTCTCAAGTGGATGAAGCATCGCTACACTAATTGCTAAAGCTGCCATTATCACTGCACGGATGGTTTTTATTTGCTTGTTTATTATGTTGAAATGCTAGAATAAATACATTTTGTAAAAACCTGATTTAATGCTCTGTTTGCCTACAAGTGACTGTTGAGTAACACAAACATCTCCTCCAAACCAAAGGGTCGCTGGTTCCATCCTCACTTCCCTCGGTGACCATGTCAAAGTACCCTTGAGCAAGACACTGGCTCCAGCCCCTTAACTAATAAGCGGTATACAAATTGGATGGATGGATGTTTCTCCTCTGTTTGAGTGCTTCATTGCTTTGCTTGAACATGCTGACAAACGGGGGCCAGAAATCATACAAGCTGTGTTGAAACTAAGTCACCCAACTCAGGTTATTTGATGAGACTGATAAGATTTCCAATTTTCAAACACTTCAAGTTTAGGAGTTGGCTGCCACAGAGCACACTTTAAAAATTCACACAGCTCTTTTCCCTTTGGTACTGATTTCTTTCAGAACCAGCAGGATGCAACATGCTGCTCTGTGTTGCACACTAATCTGGCAGGAAATGAAAATGAAATGAAATTAGATACAGGCGAGACATTTAATTGCATTGGAGAAATATCGTCAGAGTTTTTTTTTCAGGATAATTGGCTACCATCAGCTTAAGTTAGTAATGTTAGCAAGAGATGATAATGGCTCTCTCAAGGAGGCTGAGGAGTTTGGATAGCACAGCTCTGCTCAGCTCCAAGCTTTTATTACCTCCAGTGAGGAGGCAGTGTTGACACTGGCCTTTGTCTGGACAAAAAAAAATGAGGCAGATTTTCACCAAACCTACTTGGGGGGGGGGTCCAATATGTTTCCTACTTATTCGGTCGACTGGATCCATCACAAATTTAAAAAGAAACGCATTCATGGGACATAAAGCAGCATAATACCAAATACATATTCTCTAGCGCCACCTGGTGGACACAAAGTGATCATGCAACCCCAAGCATGCAAAAGACTGCTTCCTTTATGCAAAATTCCAATGTCGGGTTTCTCCACCGTGTAGCTCCGCACACATCGCAAAAACTATGAGGCCGAATGCTGTAGCATCGGCTAAGGAAGATCCCATTCAATTTTAAAGCAAAGCCGTCTAAAAAGGCAAAAAAAAAATACCAGTTGATTCGGGGTTTTGGTGAGTTCGCCTCACGTGAGGTATTCAGCTGCCCATGAGCTGACAATGGCGCAGACACTGCTGACAGCTGACATCAGCTCAGTCTCATCTATACTGCCTCCTGCATTGTGTTTTATATATGCGCCTTGATTCACCATTGGACGCCATGTTGTCTAGACTGATTTCCTTTGTGGATGTTGTATCTTTATGTGAATGCGTGCTGCTTTCAGCTCTGCTGCCCCTTTCAGAGTGACTAAGTCTCATCTCATCAGTCAAACAGCTCAAATAGTTGATGTGAAAAACTGTAATTAAACTGTGTTTTCACTCATTTAAAATAAGATTATTGAACTACAAAACGGGGCTGCACGGTGGTGCAGTGGTCAGCACTGTGGCCTCACAGCAAGAAGGTTCGGGGTTCGAGTCCCGGCTCGGGCACGGGATCTTTCTGTGTGGAGTTTGCATGTTCTCCCCGTGCCATCGTGGGTTCTACTCCGGCTTCCTCCCACCATCCAAAAACATGCAATTGGGGACTAGGCTGATTGATACTCTGAATTGACCGTAGGTATGAATGTGAGTGTGAATGGTTGTTCTGTATGTTGGCCCTGCGATGGACTTGCGACCTGTCCAGGGTGAACCCCGCCTCTCGCCTGTTGACGCTGGGATAGGCTCCAGCCCCCCCGCGACCCTTAATGTGTAGGAATAAGCGGAAGATGACGATGGATGGATGGAACTACAAAACTTACTGAGTGAAGTTTAAAAAGTCTTAAAAATACAGTATATCAAATTGCATAAAATTGCCCGATTATTTTCTTTATCCCTCTGCAGTAATTGTGAGCGACAGTTGAGAAATCACAGGACAAGGTGAACTCTCCTCATTCTTCCTTACACAGACAGTTATTTCTTATCAGCTGGAATGTAGCATGCTCTACTTTAGGTGTGCTTAACTTCCTCTGACCTTTAAAAGGGCTGATTATTTCCATCCACAATCTTCACTCGGCAATACGCTGCCAGCACAAAAGGATATTAGGCCCAGACCTGCTGGTCTGATAATGCAGGCTCTCGCTATGGAAGTGAAGGAAACGGAACCACAATGCTCTGCTCTTCTATTATCATTTCGCTGCCTCCACCTTCACCTTCACCAATGGTATTCTACCACCTTTCACCTTAGTCTGCAGCTTTTTCACAAGCCGAGGAGTTCTGTGTGTGTTCTGCATTATCGCATCTTAAAAGTACTTTGAATCCATGGTAATTAACTTCTACTTTATGCATCATCCTCCAGGGACAAATTATACATCTTTGCATAGCCTAGAATTCTTTGCAGCTGTGTAAATCTCCTCAGTTTTGGGAGACTCCCATGCCTCCAGCTCCCCTGACAGCACTCTTCGATAAGGAACAGAGAGAATCCAAGTAGGAAAAATATATCTAAATGGTTAAAAGATTCTTATTTACTGATGGTAATGTCGTTATAAGGTTCGAGGGGGTCACATCTATCAACCAGGGAACAAATAAAAGTCTAATTGTGTCCTGCTTTCTTTTGCCTCTGGAGGAAATGTGAATCAAATAAATGATGGCCTTGTTTCAAAAGATGCTCAGTCTATTGCCAACTATTTGTGGCAAACAAAGTAATTTCGATGCCAGTCTTTGTATTGATAGATGGGGCCTAAATTTAATAAAGAGTCTATACGTAAGGGGTAAAGGAGTGGAACAGCAGTTGTCTTCCTCCCATTTTGCCCCCATCCTCCAATCCGGCTGAAAATTAGATCACAAGAGAAGGAAAAAGGCGGGTATTTTTTTTTTTAAAGAACACCACTTTTTGATACCTCTAATCAAAGTGAGTTGTTTCAGCAGTACTGAAATAGCTTACATTACTACATCAATGTGAAATGTGTGTCTTTTGTGGGTTCCTTTGTTCGTGATACTGAATTTTAAGTTTGCCAAAGGAGGGAAGGTAAAAAGCAGTAGACCAGCTCTGAGGTTCAGGTGTATTTCGCTTCAGGGAGAACAGCGTAACACTTGAGAGTATTTTTGCAAAAACAGATTCAGGCATGATGTTTTCATGACCACAGGCAGCTGTAATGCAACATTAAGACTTGCTGTGCCATGATGACTTTCATAATCTTCCTCAAGAACCTGAATTAATGGAGAGCTTTCGGCCTTGGAGGGGGCCCTGCTGCTGAAATAAAATGTTTTGTTTTTTTCATGGCCAAACCCTAGATTTGTCTTATCACCTGCTGCTGCAGCTGCTACTGTTGTCAGACAACAACAACAACAAAAAAAACGGTGTTTTTGTGTGACCGCACAGTGGAAAAGATATAAATTAAGTCCAGGGGGGAGAGAGAAATGTTTACCTCGCTGAGGAATCCTGACAGGCGTGTGCACAGAAGCCTATGAATTAATCACTGTCTGATGTCTAAAAGGAGAAGTGAAGAATAATATTCATGTAATCACTCAAAAAAAATTGAAGCAGAGTGCAGTGGGAAACACAAAGAGGAATTCAGCCTCTTGGGAGGGGAATTGTGTGGAAGCTGACACTCATTCAGGGAACAATGCTTTATTGATCAGGTGATTTAGATGTGTAAATGATTATTTGAGAGTGAAATAAAATTGAATTCAAATCAAACCTTGATTAAACTGCAGAATTTTTGTATTCCACTTGAGGAGACGAAGTCTCGACATGACAAACACATTCCTCCAGTGTTACATTTAATTAAACAGGTGCATGATCATCCATCCGTGCGCTGTGCATGAGACTGCAGGCTCAGAGATGGTGCTGGCATGTGCTGCACTGCTGCCACCTAAAGGAAGAGTTTGAATTTATTTAATCAGGAGCCTTCCCTCTGACAGATCACTATCCCATAACATATGATCTTTATTTTCATACCATTATCAATTTAAATGAAACACATTTGATTTAATAAATGAAATTGTAATTGACCAACTTTTTTTAAAAGCCAAGCAGTGAATTATCACAGTTGTATCATGTAGCAGATAATATGGAGTCCAATTTTTTTTGGACTTTTACTCTTCGTATGTCCCACAGTTTGAGTCTTTCTGGTAACCATCATTCATCATTGTAAGATAAACATTATTTCTTATCCGCAAATTAACAAATATTCAGTACAATTTTTATTATTGTGTCTAAATTCGAACATTTTTGGAATAACAATCGTTTTCACTATTTCCTCGATGTAGAAGACAGCGACATGTGTTTCTCTGTTGTAGAAGGACCAAGGGTGAGGAGGAACCTTCGTTGTCGTTGTTGTTGTTCAGGGGAACGAAATTGCGTTAGAAGGGGCGGACACTTCCTGTTTAGAACGAAACCGGCGCTGCCGTGCCGTCCACCGGGGTGTCTGAGTGAGTAACTAACTTTGTCACGTACAAGTAAATTCACTTAAAAGACCCGATTGAATTATTACACTAATTTAGCAAACAAACGGCTCATTTGAAAAGTTTGGTGCTCAAAATAATGTACCGGTGTAAGTTAGCTAGCCTGATGTAATGTTGCGTTACAAGCAAAGCCGAAGTTGAATCATGACAGCAGACATTAAACGATGTTAAGGACATTCATTTACCTGTAAAAAAAAAAAAAAAAAAATCTTATGGTTTGATGGATTGTTGCCAATTTGCTTGAGGCGTTTTCCAGCTAACGTATTCTGTCCGTTTATAGATAAAGCCGTAAAATCTAGCTGAGACGCCCTCACCTCTTATCTGTGTTTTCTAACGGTCGGTGTAGTTGGGTTGTTAACGTACCGGCGCTGTGAAGACTGGAGCAGCTATGCCTTTCCTCCATGGGTTCCGAAGGATCATATACGAGTATCAGCCGCTGGTGGATGCTGTCATGGAGGTTATCGGGCCGGAGGAAGCAGCCACTGGTCGGGATGACAGGTGCACCTGAAGCCATAAATAAATCGGCTGTGTTCATTTTTCTGGGAAAAAAAAGTTTGAGTTTTTCTTAGTCATTAAAATTAAACAATTGGAATAAATCTCAGTCATATTGTTCTAATAAATTCTATGTGGAAGAGTTTATTGATAAAGGTTGATACACACATACACAATAAGTTTAACAATGTTGACGTTTCTTACAGTTCAAGAACATTAACATTTGTTGCGCTTGTGTTCTGAGCCAGACGTCCCGCAGATGATAGTGGTGTGTGCAGCTCTCTGGTGGAGCTCCTGGAGCGAGAGTCCCAGTCAGACGTGTTTGAGGAGGGCATCAGCTATGCCCTGTTCAAGGTGGCGGAGCGAGGACTGGTAGACGCAGCTGAAATCCTTCTACGCTACGGAGCAGATCTGAACTTTGAGGGTGAGGATAAAAGTCATGATTCTTATACTCTTACTTTCCTCCCGCAGTCTCACAGTAAAACGCTCTCGAACCGCTCTGTTTACACATCTGAAAGAGAT
This sequence comes from Aulostomus chinensis, assembly GCF_037954235.1. Classification (NCBI taxonomy): domain Eukaryota; kingdom Metazoa; phylum Chordata; class Actinopteri; order Syngnathiformes; family Aulostomidae; genus Aulostomus; species Aulostomus chinensis. The sequence continues at coordinate 27,619,846 of NC_141325.1, forward strand.
AAACATGTTTTTAGTAGTTAGTTGAGTGTGATGCTTTTACTAAAAATGCATGCACAACAATTTCAAATGTATCTTTGATATTTTGTTCAATTTTTCTCTGTATCAGCAGGTGTTGAGGTCAACAAGTTACCGGCCGTAAAAACATAGTAGGAAGTTCCGGACAGAAACTGGTCAGGCAAAAATGGCAAAACCTCAGCGAAAAAAAAAAGAGGCTTTCTCTGGTTTTAACTGGAAATTATTTAATGTTTTACAATCAGAAATTCAAAAAATTCTCCATGTTCCACTGTCCCCAGGTCAGTATAGAAATGTATTTTTGAAAAGGGAATGGCCATATAATAGAGCATATTTTGAAAAAAAAAACAACTGTTGCTGTACGACAACAAAACAATATACCATTAATATAACAGAAATTTATACAAATCAATGTAGAAATATGTCCCTCATACATCATAGTTTTTACAATGATTTGTAATAACACTCTGGTAGAGTTTCTCTCACTGACTAATAGCATGCCTCACACTTCTATAACATTTATAGCAGGGACGGCCAAGTCGGATTTGAGGGAAAATGTGTTTGAATTCATAAAAATAAAGGCATAAAATGATAAATTGCATCGGAGAATACGAGAGGAGCTGCCTTTGTGGAACTGAATACAGGGAGCTGCATATGTATCGTGAGCTCGTTGTCATCCATTTCCACCTGAAAGAAGAAGTTTCCCTCAGTGAGCTGCAGTGGAAAGTACAGCATGTCTTCCTGCTGTGATAAAACCTGCCGGGGCTCGTGACCTCCGGTGGCAGTAAAAGAAAATCTTCCCCCCTGGGACATAATTAGGGGGAACCTTGCAGAGGTTGATTGATTCATCTTTCATATCCCTTGAATGCTTCTTTCCAGAAAGTTAACACTGACAAATTCACGTAGCATGCAGAAACGCCCCCCCCCCCCCCTCAAGTATTTGCCATCTTTAGCTTTCACACTCATATTATGAATGTTTGTACCAATAGCGGAAGAGTTCTGCGCTGTTCCATCATAGTCAGAAATAGTTCTTCTCTATGTAAAAGTAAAATGTGAACTAGTTGTTTGGTGCCTGCTTAAGAATCCTGAACACGCTGCAACTTAAGGAAATATAAGCTACTTTAGTCTAATTTTGAAATTTCTGGGAAATATTGTGCAAATACCAAAACACGAAGCAAACAAAAAACTAACAGCCACTTGGAGGAAAAACTCTTCTGGCACAGTGGTGATCATTTTGTATTTGTTTGCCTGATTTATATGTTAAGCAACAGCGTTTTCCTGTATATGTTTTTCTATCTCAGACCCTATAATGAGTTAAGATAACAGTTAAGTTGTAGTCCAGGCGGTGTTTTCTGCATTTGCCTCACTTTGGACATCATATGCCCACAGCACATCAATGAGGTCAGCCATTATAATTCAGTAATTTTTCTGCCTGATGGGTTTATGTTTATGTTTGTTCACATAAGAACGCAATCTACAGTTTTGCAGTTCATTTTATGTAGGTTCTATTACTTTTGGATATTTTTTCACATTTTTCGTAATTCTAAGGTTGGACGCTAAACAGTCAGAAGAATTAAAGCTCTTGAGTGACACAAAGGCCTAACGTGAACTGCATACCGTTGTTCCTAAGCTTCATAACTTTGCTGTGACGTGTGTGTTTATTTGAATCTCCAGACCCGGTGTCCTACTACAATCCGCTACATATAGCAGTAATGAGGAACAGACCAAACATGGTGAGGCTGCTGGTGGAACATGGAGCAGACGTCGAAAAGAGGGAGAGGGTGAGACACATGATGAAACAGAAAGAAGAGAGATGTATACACTCGGTTCTGCTCAACCTGTTGTCTTAAGCTTGTGTCTTCATAACGCGGTAGATCCACGACAGCAGCCCCCTGGATCTGGCCACCGAGGAGTCTGAGCGGCTACCAAGCCTGCTCACCCTGCTCGACCTTGGCGCCGATGTGAACGCGTGGGATCATAAATATGGTGAATTTACATTGCACTGCCCAATTTGACTGATGGATTTATTTAATGGGTTTTCAATGTGGGAGGCTGGCCTCCCCACAGAGCCTCCAGACAGATTCAGGGGAGAGTCAGTGAGTGGAAGAGGGGGAAGAATTCTGTTACATGTATAAAAGCCTGAATGCATGTGATCGGTTAATGATGAGCAGTAGTGAGGGAGAAATATTACCGTTTATCCAACTTTCCAACAGTCAGAAACACAGAAATGACTCAGAACACATAGCTTTCATGTTTACTCTGAACTTTCGTCAAACAGTGATGTTAGGTTACAGTATGTCTGAGGAGAGAGCCCCTCATCTCAGACTTCGAGGACCCCTGATTGAATTGATGTTGAAAAGTGAACATTTTGGTCTGGCCTCCAGGAAAGACGGCTCTGATCCATGCCATGGGGTGCTGCGATGGACTCATTGTGCACAACGCGGACAACATCCAGCTTCTGCTCGAGAGAGGTATCGAGTGTAAAGCACTTGTCATCCCTGCTAACCTGTCTTATTCAGACCTGCCGTGTGGATATGCGTACCGTCCCACTTCTGTGTTATCTTTAAGTGACATGTCAGGAGCTGTTGGTCGAAAGGCCAGTTAAGAGCAAAGATTCACAGGGAGACAAAACAGCTGCAGGGAGAGTGGCAGCGGTGTAGACCGACCCATCTCAGCTGGACTGGAGCACCTGCTGCTCAGCTCGTGGAGTCGCCAGTGATAAACGATACACTGTCTCATCTAGTTGCAGCAGTTCAAACTGGCAGGTTTCATGCCTCGTTTCCTTATATGGACCTTTTGGACTGCTGAATCTGTTGACGCACTTCAATTAAGTACCGGTGGAAACCTCAGTATTCTCAGATGTGCTGTGAAGCTCCTCCTTCCATTCAGCCTCAGGCTAGTATTTGCCCTCAGTATGCTGGAAAAAATGTAGCTTTCCTTTAGGTTTGACTGAATGATGTTTCAAGACACGTGTGTACACCTCTGCATAGTACCGCGTCAGTGATCCCTTCATTCTAATGAACATCTCTCTTATATGTATTCTTCCTGCAGTTTCAAAAAAGCGATGCCTGTGTCGGCTTAATCCCCCTGGTTACAGTTAGATGGCGTTCAAGCTGTGATGTGAACACCAAAACTGTTTGTGACCACTCAATTATGATTCCAGACACACAGAAGCACATCTCAGAAGCATCCCAGAGATGCTAAAACCGTGTTCTCAGTCTTTCTCTGACAGAATCCGGTTCACTCTTTAAGAGTTGCACACATATGACATAGAATCCACTTGTTGTTCAAATAAAACTCACGGCTTACTCTCGATGGCACATCACATCATGTGGTAACTTGCTGCAGAGGACCAGAAGTCTGCATTTTCACGTGACTCAAGTTCATATTTTAGAAGTCAAAAAAAACATGAAGCGAGTATGCTACAAAGCAGGAATAAAGACGATGACAAACACAACACAAGCGCGAAGAAATCAGTGGACAATGTAGCTTTTTATCCATGGCAGAAGACCGAATCAGGAAGTTACTAGCAGTAGTTTGAAGATGTAGAGAGAATAGAGCAAATGTACGAGTCCCTGGTAAGACTTCAGTCCCATCCCCGAAAAATGTCCTCTGAGAGTCTTCCTTATTGTCACCTGTTGTAAAGAGTTCGAATTTTTTTAGATTGTCAGTGGTGGAAAAAAAAGTAAATGAGAATTCTATTTCAAAAATGGTTAATAGAAGTTGAGCAGTCAGAGGATAAAAGAAAGAAAATATCCGTCCGGCTGCTGATGGATGGAATATACTGTAGGTTCTAAAAAAAATGGAATGAACTGTAGTTCATAAATAATGAAATGAAAGAATTTAACAAAATGCCTTTATTGCAAAAAATACTCTGGTATTGCATTGTGGAGAAAGTGGGTTTCAGAGCTTTTACAGCTGGAGTCATATGAAGTCTCGTGGCTTTTTGAGAGAACAGTAATAAATCACAGAAGTACCCCAGTACTTAGTTTGTCTAACAGTCATAAAACCAAGTGCTTTCATTCTGTGCTGCTCCTCCACCTCGTGGTCGCAGCTCAACTCTTCTCACCTTTCTGCAGTAAAATCTAGTGTCTGTTTCCACCACAATGGTGTTTGCATGCAACAGTATGTTTTGGTCTTTGGAGCCTGAAAACACCAACTTTTGATGCTGAATGCCATTGTTGCTGTCGCTGTGTAAACTGGAATTATTCAGATCCTCTAGTACTGATGACACTGGCAACAATGTGCCCACCACTGAGTTTCTCAGCAGAATGTAGGCTTCTGCACTGCCGAGTGCTGTGTTCATGGGAGATGCATTGACTGCATGACACCGTTGTAAGAGTTCCCCTGCAGGAACAATGAACTGATGCATCCTGCATCTCCTGCACAGGTGCTGATGTAGATGCTGCGACTGTGGATGGAGAAACAGCTCTGTCGTTACTGGTGTTTCTGGTGAAGGAGGCTCTGGATGTCAACGCGGAGGATGCTGCTGAAATGGGCAAATTCTGCTTGAAAATTACGCGTTTACTGCTGACCCACGGCGTGGACCCCAGCTGCTGCTTGAATGATGAAGGCGAGCCAGCCCTCACCCAGGCAAGCCTGCAGCACTTTGACCTGCTCTTCCCTCTGGCTGTGCTCATAATTCAGAGCGGAGCCACTTTGTTTTGCACCTATCATGGTGACTCTTGTTGGACAGTTGACAGCCTCATCTTCCAGCGGCTGGAGACCACCCTGCAGCAGTGCACCGATCAGAGTCAGGCCTCTGAACTCCTGGAGCAGGCTGAGGTGTTGCTTGACTTTGCGAGGGTCAACACCCCCACACTGAACATGCCTCCAAAGCTGAATCTCCCAGCGTCTGGGCAGGACCCTCACCCATACGCTCAAGCTCTGCTAGACCTGTACAACCGAGAAGTAGAGTGTGATGCAAGCCCTCCTCCTCTCAGAGACCTTTGCAGGGCGTTCATCAGGAGCCACCTGCGGCCCTGGCCACTGGAAGACAGAGTCCAAGCTTTGCCTTTACCAAACAAACTGAAAGACTTCCTACTTCCTGAGCGCACTTACACAACAAAGCCTGGCTGGGACCACTTCAAGCCCCAGCGCAGTGAGGGCTGACCATCCCACTGCTCTGTCACTGGCTATTGTGTGTGGGTGAAACGACAGACTGAACAAGCTGAAAACACTTGTAAAACATCCTTCAGTGTAACAGAAACAAACAAACACAGGCTTTTGTTGACTCTTGTTGTTTGCAATCTGTGCCGAGTATTTGAGTTGCCTTTGTCTTCACACGAAACCTCTGTACAGTTGAGGGACCCATTCTTGTAGAGGAAGTTGCGATACAAAATAAAAGCCTCCAGATGGCAGTGTTGTGTTAGCATATTAGAGGCAGCGCACATGTAAGGGTCAGAGATTTAGTTATTCACACTGCAGCCTATTAAAGTTGTTCCAGCGCTGTAGAACCCATTTATATTTTATTCCCTCAACATGATGGTGATGTATTATATTTGTGTTATTCTTGCTTAATACACAAAGGCGTACCAATACAACAACCGCATCCCACTGAGTCCTGGTCGCACGGAAACTATGTGCATATTACTTGTCAACATTTTTTTTTTTTTTAGTTGACCAGTTTGTGGCAGTGCTGTGCTGAATATGTTATGACACTGGCTACCTGTTAGGGTGTGATGTATTTACCTCTTAATTATGTTCATAAATCAGACATCAGAGTAGTTGATGCTAAAATAAGCCACCAAGACTACAATGGTTGGAAGTGTAGACTACACCACTGCAGAAAGAGTGTGACTCTAGACGTTCTAACATGGTTTTACAGTGACATAATGTAGCTGCAGAGGCTGCTGGCGTGGAAAGTTTGACCAAGCATTCTTAATGCTAATGTTTAAATTCAGATGAATTTAGGGACCCTTCCTTTCCTCTCGTTCGCTCCCTCCCAATTACAAAAACACGTTCGGTAGCTCCCGTCTTTGGCAATAAACAGCACTTACAGGAATCGGACTGTGATTGTGGCACATATATGTGTTTGCGTCCATGTGTGTGACTAGCAAACTAAATAGGACATTGTGTTACACAACTAACCCCTTCCTGACATTGCTGAAGCTGGAGTGGCTCCAAGGCTTGCAGGCGCTCCAGCTCCTCTTGGTTATCTAGGTCACAGCCTCTGAGGAGAAGAGCCTCAGCAGCAGCAGCAGCAGCCCTGCATGACACACGCTTCACTCTCCTGTCTGTCTGAATCTCCCCGCATACTCTTGACAAAACCTCAACGCTGGCCCTGGTCGAATGAGGGAGAGAGGGAGGAAGAGAGGGAGGGGGTTGCAGGAGGCAGAATAGTGGAAAAAAAAGCCTTTAAAGATACAGCGATGGCATATGTGGACTGGCTGAAGGAGGACACATGGAAATGGCAACATTGGATTACTCTTATACAATACACAGGCTGTAGAGACATAATCCACCCTACCAACAATCACAACTCTTTCAAAAAACAGTCTTCTTCTTTCCATGGACTCAATCCTGCTTGTAGAAGGTGATAGAACAGAGATGGTGTGTGTGTGTGTGTGTGTGTGTGTGTGTGGTGGTGGTGGGGGGGGTTAGTACTCTCCATCCAGCATTTATTGGAAAACACTGCGTGTGAAGCTTGGTACTGAAATTAGTTATTGATCTATTCTCTCCCCGAAGCCCATGGGTCTTTCCACCACACCTGCTCGTTCTCTCATAGCCTTTTCTTTCACTGCAACCCCGTATCTTTCAACCTTTGCTTCCAGCTCCCGCCTGCTTCAAGCCTCTGCATGTTTTCGCTCGTTTTGAGGTTCTGTTATTTTCTTCACGTCTGCATTGTATGGAGGGTCCATTATTAAATAAGGCCATGGCAACATCTACTTAAAAGTTTCATATTTAACATTCACATCTAAGTCTTATTTTGAGGAGCAGCAAACAACAACTTTACATGCCTTACGGTCCACAATGTGATCATGTCAGGCCTCATTCATGAAATGTTCTCAGGAACAAATTTGTGCTTAAATAGTAGGACATTTTATCCCTCTGTTTTGTCTTACAGACAAGAAACAAAGCCTGTCATCTATCTGTGTTCTGTCACAAAGTCTTTGCAAGATTTGGCAACTGAGTGACAAGAACTAAATATATATGTTGGTTTTGCTATCTGTCTGTAAGACTATATTGAGGGCTGAAATGTCTGAAACGCTGTCCCCCATCTTTGAAATGGTCAATTCTCTGATATGAGCTCTTTCCCACATTGATAGAAGAACACGTATTTGAGATTCTTCATTCTTCCAACCCTTAACGGGTCCCTGAGGACCATCTCCTCTGTTTTCGACATCTTAAACACTTCAGACTAAATATGGCGCTGTGAATGATATCACACAGAAAATGGTATTTTGCCTATCAAATACTCACAAATAGGTGTCTTGAGCTAACAACCCCCAACACCCCACCCCACCCCCCCCATTGCAGAGATTCATCCATGTATATTTGACTTGTGCTGACTGATGGCTAACATCTACAGCTAACAGCTACAACAACAATAGCAAATTTGCCCAAAAACATCCTTTTATAAGGTCTCAACCACGTCGTGCAGTATAATCCTCGTCTTCTATATCCAGCCTGATACCCAGTACTCCACAAACACTTTGATTTGAAGTAAAACTCACAAACTGTAACACTTCACCACGACTGCCATGAGCACAGATGGGTTGGTTCTTCTGACTGTGGCAGCTGGTCACACTAAGCACGTCCTCACACTTCCAAACAAAGTGTTGTAGGGTTCTTTATTTTTTTAAATTTATTTTTTTTTTTGCAAAGAACAAACAAGCAAGCTATGAAGCTTTCGCTTTGGCGCTCATTCACGGTGGCACTGAGCGCTACAACTCATCCAGTTGAACACTTTTGAGTGCTTGAACCACAGGAATTACAGTTTGTTTGTTTTTAGCTCGAATCTTAGTGTTATGGATTGTGAGTGATCATCCAGCTGATAAGGAAGACACGGATTACACCAGACGATGTGCTTGAGAGTTTGTAAACAGATGTTTTTTAGCAGTTTGCTCGTCCTTCGCCGTCAGTTTCCATTAGCTTCAAGCTAAATTTACGTGGCTGGCCCCCTCTGCATTCTGAAGTCACGTAGAAGTGGTGCAGGAGGAAAAAGTGCCTCAGTGAGCTCAAGACTCCCGCTTGTTAGCATGTGAAAGAAAAAAGTTCTTGCATGAAGAATCTGTTCAAAGTATTACTTTGTCTAAAAAGTGTAATTAGCTTTTCAAGGACCCACAAATAAGTGTCTTGAACTCACAAAGAGGTTTTTTCCTTGTGTGTTAGTGTTATTTTGCAGTGACTCCAGGATTTAGAAGACACCAGTCATATATTTTTAGTTTGAAGCTAATGGCAACTGACTACTAATAACAAATAAATACCGTCCAAAACGCCTGTTACCTTTTTGCGCTTGAACCAGAAGTGCTGTACTTTGTTGGATGGATGTTTTGGACAGTGTTGGTGTTGTTAGCAGTCGGTCTCTATTAGCTTTATGCTAAAAATATCTGAATAGTGTTTTCTGCTTTCACTAGTAAGTATCCAGGGAAGGGGGAAAAAATGACACCTTACTGTGAGTATTTAAAAAGCAACTTAGTGTTTTTGGATTCAGTGTGCCTTTATTCAGAATAGCATGCAGCACAAGGACATTTTAAGAACCCATTGTAGAGGAGACATTTTGTAAAACAAGCAACATAGAACATTTTACTGATGGGATACACATAAAAATCTGATTGATTAATATAAATAGACAAAAAAAAGAGGTACTCAACTGTTTCAAGACCAAAATGAACCTCTTTCAAATAGCACATAACATAAAACTGGTACCATACATCTGTTTTCCTGCATAACAACCTTAACTTTGAATCAAGTCGAATTTCCAATGAGCCATTTTTCAGTTTGCTTGTTTATGTCTGCCATCGGCTCACTTCCTCGTCCGGTCCGACCATTTTCACTTACCACCACGTCACCAACTGAAAGACATTGTGTCTGTCCCGGGCCTTTTCTTCTCTCAAGCGCAGCCGGAGCAGAATGTGCATCTCCTCGTCTTTCACGAGACATTGTCTAGACACGGGATAATTGCAGACATCACTGAACACTCAGCTGCTGCCTGAAGCCTCATGGGAGTTGGTTGAGGTGGACTTGGACAGATATGGTCAGCAGTCAGTGATGGGTGGGGAAGGGGGTTATACTGCTCACACACACACACACACACACACACACAAACACCCCTTTTAGATTATGTATTTATTTGTTTGTATATTCAGGAAGAGTTTGTGTGTTTGCTGGTGTGAAGGCAGGATTCAGCCATGTGTGGGAGAGAGGGAAGCGAATGAGAGCGTAGAAACACACAGTACCAAGTGTTCATAACCGCAGATGTGGTGACTTCATCAGAAAAAAATGCACTCCGTCCTATTGCTCTGCTAGTGCTGATGGAGTGCACCAAAACCAGCGGCTGCTAATGCTACAAAGGAATAAAGTATTTATTCTGCAGTTGTGTTGTTGGATTACAGACTGTGTATTTATCTCCTGTGAGATTATTGTTGAGTTTTGAATGTGGGGGCTCTGTGTGTGTGTGTGGGGGGGGGGGGGGGGTGTTCGTTGGTGTCTGAGCTTTGAGAGATGGTCGCAGGTCAGCGGGTTCACCCAGGGCAAAGGACTAATCTCAGTGGGGGTGGATTGGATGCTGGATGGCTGAATCCTGTCGGGGCAGGCCACCTTCCTATTCTACTCCAGGTGTTGGTTCCTGCTTCAGACTGACACACACATACACACACTCAGTGTTGTGTCTAACAGCCTCATCTATAGTCGAGCTCAAGATCAGTTTTTTTTATTCGTTTGGAGGGAAACATGTCAAGGTTTAAATTTATCTCAAAAAGGAGAGGTTGCCTTTAAACTTCTGGTTTTTACATGATACAGATTGTTTCTCGTGCTTCAATTTCAAAGCCTTAATCTGCTTTTCCAGATCCTTGTTTTGTCTTTTATCATACCTCTTAAGAGAGGAAACAGCTCCGTTACGTGAATTCCCTCTTAATCTGTTTAATTCTTTGAGTTGGAATGATTTGAAAGTGTAACATACTAAGAAGTTGCACTTCCATACTCCAACTCCTATTTTAGAAGCACCCAAATCCGCCACCCTCTACATTTCTACAACTGACGCCATTTCACAGAAATTCCAGACAACTGGCGCCTGAGCTCTGCCTCCAAGAAGGACATGATGAATAGGACACACCCTTGGTATGCTAGTGAATGGTAGAATAAATGGCACACTGCAGTGTTACAGCCTAGCTTCTTTATAGTCTCCCGTCCTAGCCTCTAGCTCTTTTGAGTGTCATTTTCTGTGCCTTTTCTCCCCAGCGTTTCATGCTGCTCGCCTATTTTTAAAGCCTGAATTCAAGTGAAATGCACTCAGGCACCAGTAAGGCGAGCTACAGCTCTTTCCAGCACTGGTTCCTGATCCACCTCTTTGTTGTGGTCTATGCATGCCTGCTCTAGTCACATGACTGCGTTTCTATGGCAACTCGGGTTTGAGTAATCATTTGCGTTACGACCTTTATTCCCTTGAGGAAAGGGGAGGGGGAGGTTAGACTGAGCCTGTAGAAAGAGGGAGCAAAAGGAGAGAGAAAAGACAGGCAGAAGGGGAGCAGTGTTGAGGCGCAGGGAGAGAAAAACGGCAAAAACAACGGCTGCAGAGGGGAAATGTAGTCTCTGCTTGCCTTTATATTTTGTATTTTATGTCTCTCCTCTCATCCTGCGCAGCAGCCTCTGCCTCAGCTATGGGATGAGAAGACAAAGACCTGCCAGTGAGCGCTAGTTTGTGTGTGTCAGTAACACCATAGTATCTTTTGTGTTGTGACTCAGAAGCAAGCGAATGAGTTTGGAGAAGCAGCAGGCATGTATGTTTCATAAAAACCTACACACACACACACACACACACACACACACACACACACACACACACACACACACACACACACACACACACACCCTTCATTTCTTCTCAGAGGAAAAGCAGCACTGTGCCACATGTGCAAGTCTCAGCAGAAACAGATTCTGTATGTTCCTGTTTCTTGCTCTCCCGGCTGTGTTGTCATGGTTACCGAGCTAGTCCACCAAGGCAAGCAGCTCCTCTCTCACGCTCTCTCTCCCTCTCCCTCTCTCTCTCTCTCCCTCTCTCTCTCTCTCTCTCATCTCTCTCTCCACCGTTGGGTGATTCAACCCATCAGTTGGGTTGTGTCATCTCAGAGATGAAGAAGTTTCTAGCCACTATCTCTGTATGGGTTTCAATTCCAGGGTTCTAGCTAGAAAAAATGGAATAATTGTGTGTGTGTGTGTGTGTGTGTGTGTGTGTGTGTGTGTGTGTGTGTGTGTGTGTGTGTGTGTGTGTGTGTGTGTGTGAGGGGGGGGTGTAAATGGGTGGGTGTAGTGGGGGATCCAACATTGACAGGAGGTGGGCTCAACTGGGGGCCGGTGATAGACACTATGGGGGAAGTGGGGAGGTGTTGGTGCTGCTGGCTGCTTCCAGGTGCCTGTGACTGGGGCTGAATATGAATGAGGGGCCCCGGTTCTCCAGAGATGGTGGCTAGGGAGAGAGCTGCTAAAACCAGAGACCAGAGGAGCCTGGCTGGTTGAGAGGCCCCCACAAGCTGCTGACAGGAGCTGGAGCTAGCCATCACGTTAATTAGCGTTCTTACTCCAGCAGCAGCAGCAGCAGCAGCAGCAGCAGCAGCGAATAGGGGGAGTGGGTTAGAGGGATGTGGGGGTGGTATATGACTCATAGACACAGTATGGTTTATTCATGATGGAGGAAGGGGATGTGTGTGTGTGTGTGTGTGTGTGTGTGTGTGTGTGTGTGTGTGTGTGTGTGTGTGTGTGTGTGTGTGTGTGTGTACACACGCGCGCGTGAGAGTGAGAGGAACATTTGATTTCCACACAGTTCTCTGTGTGTGTGTGTGTGTGTGTGTGAGAGAGAGAGAGAGAGAGAGAGAGAGAGAGAGAGAGAGAGAGAGAGAGAGAGAGAGGAACATTTGATTTCCACACAGTTCTGTACGGGCGCATGTGCACACACACAGGCATGTGTGTACGTCTGTGAGTGTGTGTGTACTGCCTCAGTGGATCACTGATTGGTACCAAGCCAATATATTATTATGGTTTGAACATAATAAAAGCCATTCATTATTTTCATGTGCGATTTTTCTGTGATTTTAAATATACATTTTGAATAATTTCATTTTTTCTTGAACTTTTATTCCACTGCTTTCGTAACACACAGATGAACACAGGCGGACAGATTAGATCCTCGCCAGACATTTGCGTCTTCTGATATGTTGCAATTTAGTTCTGTTTCTTGTGTTACGTTGCTATTATTGATCACGGGTTTCTGAGGCCTGTCTGGGAAGCATCAGACTGATGAAATGGGTTCAGGGTGCTTCTCTCATAGGTGACCTGACCTTGTCTTCTCCGCCACAGCCCCTGACAGTGATCCTCACCCCCCGGAGAGATGCAAGTGATCAATAGATTTGTCTTTTATCCACACCAATCACCCAGGATTTCCCATCCAAGTTGAGTGCAGAGGAGAAGTAATAAATAGAACATTCCAGAAAAAGCATCTTCTCCTCCGTTTCTTGGCTCTGCTCTGCTCTTCATTTTGGAGCCGGGATTCGAGGGCTTGTGGATTTGTTTGTGTGTATGCATGCAAGAGTGTAGGGGAGGTTACATTACAGCTACACTATTGTCTAATTGTCTCCTCTTATCATTAGTGACAACCATGACCTCTGTTATTGGCATATCTGCATTCTGCCTGCACTGCAGAGCCTCCACCACACTACTCACAGCATTTTTCCTCCCAAGAGCGGCAGGGCCCATGCCTCATAAATACAAACACAATCTCTCCTACACCTCCTGACTGCAGGACAGGACTCCACACATATCTGCCCGTGGAGCGCAGCCCATTTGCATACATATTAAAGTGACGCCTCAGAAAAAAGGAAGAGAGAGAAGGGGGGGTGAGCAGGAGAGGGGGAGCGGGTATATGCAAACAAGGCTTTCATCTAATATGCAAGAACCGGCATTGCTCTGGCATAAATCTGCATCTTAGCTCAGGCAAAGCGAGTGGAGCCCATTTGACGGTAAATGGGCTCGGGATAGCTGTCAGATGCACAGGGGAACGCTGTTACCCCACAGAGACCGGGGCGATTGATCAGTATGGCATGACACCTATGGCTACATGCTAACAATAGCACATGTTAACTAAAACCAGTGGATGAGATTAGAGGGGGAAATGATGGATAGATGGGAGTATGTCAGGGAAAATATGAAAATGAAGTTATGTGACGCTCCTCTCTCAAGGTTTCACTGGCGAGTGAGTTTAGACAGAACCACCTTTGCAGGACGTCACCAACTTTTTGGTAAACATATTTATTTGCATCTTCCTCACAGCCAGACAAGAGGATAGCTACCCCTCTCTCCTCTAAGGAGAATTGTAGACTGCTGGTAGCTTAGCACAGTGAATGGTAGTGGATGGGAATTGTTAGCATGCCTCCATCTTGCCAGCTCAGCATCCAAAACCTGTAGTTCCTCCACTTTGATCTTCTTCATCTAGAATTGAACATTCTCATCCCCAGTGGTTTTAATTTGGACTCTGATTCCAACTACCATTCTAAAAATACGATGAATGAAAGGCACACAATAATTCCACGCTGGAACGATCTCGTTGAGGCAAAGAGCTAACTTGATGTGTACACATGCGCTATAATGTTACAATATCTTTAAAAAAAGAAAACTGGTAAATACTGTCAAAAGTTGTAACTCTCTCCAAGTGCATGATTCATAAAATTCACATTTCTGGTTGGTTTCAACTTGGCATCCTGACAGTATTTTAACTTTTAATTAAATGACAGCATTTTTTTTTTCAACAATTCATTAAAGCTCATCCTGGCTATTGTCGATGGTACTTTTTAAATATGTAACAGTTCCTAACAGGGATGCACGGCCTTTGATTAGACTACATGCCGATATTGTACCAGTGATATTTGCAGGTATTTAATATTCATTGATGGCATTTATATTTTGCACACACTGAAAGCATAAGTAAATGAGAATTTAAAGAAGTTATTTTTTCGCAAAACATTTAGAAAGCTCATAATTCAGATATTTATTTATTGCTCTTTGAGCAAAGGAAAGGAGACTTGAGAAAAACTGGTGCTTACGCCAAAACCAGTATCAGCTATCAGACCGATACAGATTGTCTTTAAAAAATAACCAATATCTGCAGATACCAAGATGATATTACAATTCCTGCATTCATTCCTGGAATATGTTTATACTTCACAAAGCATGAAGTTTGTCTCTGCTTCACTCAAAAACTCTGTTTTTTGTGCCATGCTTACGTTTGAACAAGATGAGCTTTCGTCTTCTTGGTTTTTGGTGTCACGTTTGCCATGTGCAATTTAAAATAAAAAAAGATAGACAATTGGGCAAAAAATGAGGCTTGTTTATCGAATACTTCATAACCCACAAAAGGTTTTGTCCAATAAAGAATAGAATGCAATACTGTTTACATGACCAGTCTAATAATCTGTTGTTTTTTTTCATATTGATCATTTTGGTAGCGTGCATCTAAGTGCATTCAGTGTCTCTTCATTTGAACTTTTGTGCACAAACCTTTGGAGCTATGCTAACCCGCCCACGCACTTCCCATTCACTGTGCTAAGCTAACTAGCATTCAGTTTGTCTGTGGGTCTCAGCTGCGTAATGCAGCAGAGAGGAGAGGAGAGAAGGGAATTGCTCTCCTTCTTTGGCACTGGAGAGGATGACAACCATATTTCCAAAAAAAGTTGATGTGTTCTTTTCATGCTATGCTATGCTATGCTATGCTATGCTAAATGCAGCTTTTGGCTGAAGCATCCAATTTACCATACAATACTATGAGGGGGATTAATCTTCCCATCTAACTCCCAGCAAGAAGGGGAATAATCATATTTCCCGGTTTCTATTACTTTAAAAGATACATTTGTTCCAAAAGTATAAAATATGTATGCAGCTTGGCCTCAATAACTTGCACAAGAGAAAAAAAACACACGATGGCAAATCAAAAAAGTGCACAAGTGAAACTTTACTTACTTTCTTCAGAGACTGGAGTGCTGCCACGAGCACTGGGTTTCCCCTAACTCTGTGAGTATTTCATGTTGGACACCCTTGAACTCCCTTTCCTGTTTTCCTGCCTGAGCATGTCGCACTGAAGCGCGCCATTCTGTCTGCGCAGGTGATCTTACGCACAGGAAATGGAAACTCTGGATGTGCCTGCGTTGTCTTGTGCGTGTGCGGCTGTGTGTGTGTGTGTGTGTGTGTGTGTGCGTGTGTGTGCATTGCCTGTGCGTGCGAGTGTAACAGGATACGTTGGGAATAATACAAAGCACAAAAAGTGTCACATGATCTGAAACACAGAGTTGATTTATTTGGCTTCAGAAAGAATCTGTTGCATGTGGTTTGGAGGAGAGAATGTTTTCCCTCTTTGCTCTCAGTCTGCTCAGACACAACACATGGAAACATTTTCTGAGAGGCCATGGGTCTGTGAAAGAAAAAAAAAGGAGAAAAAAAAAAGCTGCAGACATTTTATTTCTTCTCCCTCTTTTCATAGCTTTTTGGGTTGTGCTTTTTTTTCTTCTCAAACCTATTGAATTACATACATCTGTTTGCCATATGTAGAAATACCTGGGCTAATGAATATTTGTGACACGCTTAGCAATTAGCAGGTATCATTATGAATTGTTTCTGTACGAATCAAGATGGAAGACGCTTCATCCAGCGACTGCCTTCAAGTGTGGCAGCGATATATCACTCAACACCCTACTTACAGCCTGGATTTCACCATGTAATAAATACACTTCCACTCACATGAGACAGTTGCATGTCTGCTCTATTGTCTGCCATAAATATGCTGGAAGGGTTGGTTAAATATTGATAACACCAATTTTCTGCCTACCCCACACACCCTCTCTCTCCATCTCCACCACACACACAAACATGTACTCACTCACATCTCACACACACACACATACTAAACCCCTCCCTCTTTCTCTCCTTCTATCTCGCGGTTATTTCACCCTCACAGTAACCTTGCTTATGCATATTGCATATGTAAATAAAGCACCCCGCCTCTGAAGTAATTGTGTGCATCCTCTACAGAGCACCATATCTCAGCTCTATGTTTAAGAGGCCGCACTGGTGAAAGACTGAATCTTCTTTGTTTGGGTGAGACTCTTTTCTTTCAGAACTCATCCGCCAACTTAAAAAACTGTAAGAAAAAGCCTCACAAGTGCAGTTTTAATAAACCTCTGTTTCCGTTTCTTGTCTGAGTTGAGAGGGAGTTGGTTATGGGCGGGGCCGAGTCCTCCATCTAGGATTTCTCTCATTTAATATTGTCATTTGTTAACAAAAAAAAGGGGGTGGGACATTACCGATATGTGATATTTATGATGTGTTTGCAACGTTACACCTTTGATATAAATCGCTATGAAAAGTCTTGTGGGATAACGTCTAATTTTTGATTTAAAAAAGACAACTAGACACATGGGTTTGCTTTTTTTAATACATTTTCTTAAAAACACATTAATATATCAACATTATTTACATAACGAAAAACGCATCCAAACATTGTGAAATACAACATTGTTCTTACCTTCCAAAACATTTGTTAACTCATGGATGCATTGTAAATGTATTGTTACCTCGTCACTGGTGATGCGTAAAGATGAACAGCTGTTCCCGATGTATTGGAAAGTGACCAGTACACCAGTGAGGCGGTGATACTTTGGGGCATTCTGACATTCTGACTTATTACAAGTAAAATACATGTCAGTATGGTGTTTTTCACTTACAGTCTTCTAGAGAAGTATGTATTGTATTAAGTATAATAATATTTTTTTTACGAGTCCGTCATACTTTTTTGCATCATATAAAAGCAGAGTTGACTTGAATCGGGCAAAATATTTAATACGATTTTACTTTAATGTATATTCCAATACTTCTTGTCTAATAATGTTAGACAATAAACATAATGTCTATACCACACATATATATATATATATATATATATATATATATATATATGTACACACACACATATGTGTATGTGTGTGTGTACATATATATATATATATATATGTACACACACACATATGTGTATGTGTGTGTGCAGAATTTACTATTCTTGGAATGGGAAATGTGTCACAGTAAAAAACAAAATAACATCTAAAACCTAATTATTCTCATCAGACTGCCACTTTAATTACTGTTACTTCATGTTTAAATCAGACATCACAAAATGAATTACAGAAAAACAAATGTTTTTTAAGGCACGTGGCCTCTGGAGGGAGAGAAGTTTGAAAGTCAAACATTTTTATGTCGGCTGTATGTGTAATTTTTTTTTCAGGTTCTTTAAAAAATGACCGCGAAAACAAGCAGCGATATGAAGGCAGTGGATGAAACATTTAGTATACTGGAGGTGCTCGTGTGTGTTTGATCGCAGGAACTCAGGGTCCGATGGGTGCTCAGACTTTGAAAATCTGAATCTGAATTCATCAGAAATGGAGGTGCAAGTATAGAACAATATATTATACCATGCTATACAGTACTATACTACACTATCCTATACTACACTATACAATACTATACTTTACAATACTATACTATGTTGTACTATACGATACTATGATGTACTAAACATACAGTAATGTACTATACTATAAAGCACTAACTATACCATACTACAATGTACTATACTATACCATAGTATAATGTACTAAACTATACTATACAATACTCTACTATAATGTACTATATTGTAATGTACTATAATGTACTATAATGTACTATATTATAATGTACTATAACTAAAGATTATTCACTTCAATTCAATGCCTTTATGGTCAATGGCATTTGTTTTTGCACATTTTAATATCAAAGATAAGCAAACACATCAAACAAAAGCATTAAATCTATAAAAGCAAAAAAAAAACACAATAAAACCCTACATTAAAAAAAAAACTGTGAGAAATACGAATAAAATTCTGGCATGTCAAATTAATCTGAAATTGTATTCAGACCAATTTGATCGGCAGCTGCTTATTTAACTTTTTTTTTTTTAAGGCTGAGGTATGAAATTACCGGATTACTAGTAGTGCTGTTTTAATCTCTCAACATTTCCACCACAGTTTAAGCTTAAATCAGACACTGACCTGTGGACTGCCCCTGTCTGATGTGCTGCCCTTGTCCAGTCTTGTGTAGTTCCTGTGTACTTGTACTGTTGCTGTAGATGTACACTGTTTGTTTGACAATTAGTCCTGTCAGAGTTGATCTTATAATAAACGCTGGGTTGATTTCTCTGCACTTTTTCCTCTTTTTTTTGTCCCAACACTGCTCTCACTGTCATGTTAGTGAGGTAAAATCGCTCAGGCTTATGGGCGTTTTTGTGAGAACGCTGTTTCTCAAACTGAAACTGTGACCTTTACTTTGACCTTTGCTTCTTTTCTCTCCTTGTAGGTTGTTGTTTCTCTCTCTTGATACTCAGTAAAACACTTCAGAGCTGTTTTCATTTCTGTTGTGACATTTTGGCACCCTCCCTTTGTTTTTTTGTTCCCACGATCATTTCCCTATTTTCTGCTTAGACTTGCTACTCCTGACATATCACTCTATTTGACACAGCACGCACACACATACATACACACACACACACAAGCGTATACACACACACGCACACGCACACACACACACACACACACACAAAACACAGCATATCTCTTTTGCTCTCAATCATGTGTTTCTCATGCGACTATTTAGCATTTCAGTTTATGTCATTAAAAGATCCCGTATGTGGTGTGGGATCATGAGGGACAAACTTCTAAATGTTTCTCATACCACATCACATTGTCCCAAAACTCATCATACAGTACTCTGAACGGTAAATTACAGTATAAATACAGTGTAGTAACTAGAAGGCACTTGGAGAGCATGGGCCTCCTCCAATGTGAACTTAGCTTCATCTGACATAAAACTAAAGTTCATTTCTCACTTTGTTAAAGCCACTAGGTGGCGCTATGCAGCTTGTAGAGTCTTCAGGCTGAGACTCTTAACGTAAACCCTCAGTCTTCATAGTCACTCGTCACCATCTTCTTCAAGTGTTCTGACCCACTTTGTGATGGGTCTGGCTGACCCACTTGGAGGAGTGCATCAGAGTGTAAGACGAAACCTAACATGGTCATTTCCTGATGCCATCAGGTGGTGTTATGACCACTCTGATTAATCACAGCGCCTCCTGCCCCAACATTTTAAGGATCCTGCTACAATCCTCCATCATGTTTTGGTGAAAATGAGTCTGATAGATTTTGCGTAATCCCGCTTATAGAAAACAGATGCATAAGCAGGATTTCCTCGGTGCAGATAATAATAGCAGCCATCGTCGTTATGCTTCTGCGCGGGTTCTCTCCAGGTTCTCCAGCTTCCTCCCACGGACTAAAAACGTCCCAGTTAGGTTAACTGGAGACAACTGGCTCGTAGGCGGGAGCATGAGCGTGTCTGTGTCTACATGTCACCCGGGTGATTGACTGGACCCGCCCAAAGCGAGCTGGGATTGCCTCCTGACCCTTTACGGGATAAGAACTATAGATTATGAATAATCGAATTACAGATATAATATGTACATTTAATTAATTACCGTGTTACTACGATAATGTTCTGTACCAGGAAGAGATGAACCGCGCCGGTGCCACTTGGCACCAACCTGCTCGTTGCCATTTAAACTAAATTCCTGCGAGAACACACACGTCAGGCTCCAATTTACACTATTATCGTAGCTTGATAGCTGTAATAGTGACTGTCCTCCTGATTCACCTATTTGGCAGCAAATCAAAGTCCTATCCAGGTGTTCACTATGATGTCAGCCATCTGTGTGTGTACACACAAACAGATGTGGGCTGACAGATAATCGCTCTACTAACAGCTTTTATTTCACACATCCGAGTGCCGTGAAGATATTTCTATTATCAGAGGAATTGTCCTGATGACATCATTTCCAGGTTGAGACCTTTCAGTCTTGATTGACAGCCTGCGAGCTTAACTAGGTGTACAAACACGTCTAGTTGCGAGGAACTGCTTGTAGTTAGAGTATAAGACATTTAAAGTACAACTATAGACTGAAGCAAGCAATAAATTGCAGCGGAGTGAATATTTTATACTTCTCAGTGTGATTTTGGGTCGGGCTTCTGCCTCTTGGAGAGAGGCGTTGAAGCTGCGAAGCCTCAGAAGCTGCAGGCTTCTGAAGGATTCCAGAGGATCTGAGACCAGTGGAAAATATTGACATATTCAAATTCAAGCTCCAAAAGTAGCTTTTAAGTGTGCTTTCACCTGATTTTGTTGTTTACTCTCCATTATTTACTCTCTCCTTTCTCTGTTTCAGTTTCCACTGTAGCGGGAGGATTTTGTTTTGGCTTTCCGTCACACACAAAAAAACCCTGTAACACTGAACACCCGTGACAGACTCCACCGTTTATCATTCCATATTTAATTGCTCCCCATTCTGGCAGCATTTAACAGTGAAGCTATATTAATAACAGTTAATTAATGCTTAGTTAATGTTAGTTAACTGTTAACTAATGTGTGGAGAACAGACTGACTGATACTGCTTTTTGAGGGCTGACGCTGATAAATAATAAGCCAACAAACGATGGCCCTGGCAGATATTTCGTTTCAGTCATTGCTTTCCTGTGTGTTTATTAGAAAGTTTCTTTTTGGACAAATGTATGAGCAGTAAATGAATGATAAATTTTGAGAGTGGATAAAGTGTCAACTTTAAAAACACACTGAAAAATTAAATTAAGCAAGTTGAAAAAATAACTCCTAAAACGTTTGTTCTTTTGAATGAACATTAAAATGTATGGAGTTCCAAGCGGACTGTCAATGAACTGAAATTTAAAATAAAAATAAAGAAATTCTAACTCAAATTGACAGACTTTAATGTGAACAATGATGAACTATTTTTCCTCTGCTGCACTGCTGAGTAAATGTAAATATATGCTGATAACAATGTTTTGAAAAATGACAAATGTCTAATATCTGGGGTGAGTTACTTGAGAGTTACTTGTTCCCTGTTTTACAAAAACGGTCACAATTAATAAACAATTAATTACAATCGAGTAATGCTTACTTGTCCTGCTTATATATTCCTAGCAATAACTCACTGTTATGAATGTTCCCTTACTGAAGGGATCACAATTCCATATCTATTCAGATAAGTCTGCACCACAGTCCACCCAGTGTACGTTTGAGTAACTAATGTGTGTAATAACAGCAGTTTTCCCCTCTGTATCAACTCCTCAGGCTTCACTCTGACCGCACATTTAATTCTTTGCTTTTGTCAAATCCTTCTACATATGAATAGGATTGTACTGTATACCTGTTTATAGTAGTTATGCTGAGGTAACCTTGTCAAACCTGCTTAGTCCTGGTTTTAGCTGTGTGCCATTTACACCGATCAGCCAAAACATTAAAACCGCCTGCCAAGTGTTGGTGGCTCGGGGATTTACATCGGCCCATTTTTCCAAAGCGTCAACTTTAAGAACTGACTGCTCACATGCTGCCTCATCCATCCATCCATCCATCCACCCATTCATCCATCACTCCACCTGTTACCAGAAAAACAAGGCCATTCATTTGAATCGTCTACGATTTTAATGTTGTGGCTGATCGGTGTAGGAGTCCGGTTCTTCTGTTCTTACCAATCAAACTGATTGATTACTTGTCCTTTGTGGCTATGGAAAGCTGTTTGAATAAGAACTTTGTAAAGATGTTTGATATTCTAGTCTTTTCTGCCCTGTCACTCTCACTCCATACTAAACCACAGCCTACCACGTATTGTTCTATTCTGTTCTACTCCCAGAAGCTCCACTATGTTCTATTCTGTTGCACCCGTTCTGTTGGGTTCTACTCACTTGTATTCTACATGGACAGCAAAGTCTGACGATCATTGTGCGCACTGAGATTTAAAAAGCCCAGAACATATTTAGAGAAATGCAGCATGCCCGCTCCTACGTGCATTCTGAATGAGGCATGTAGTGATATTTGCGTATAACAGTAGCACCGCCTCCCTCCCATTGGACAATGTCTTCACGAGGGCGTGGCAAGGAAATATGAGAGTTGCAAACCCATGCCCTTACTGAGAAGACATGGAGCGCCATGGACACAGTCTACCCGAACCAAGTAGGAATCTCAGCTGAAGACATTTCTATTTATCCAGTGAATAAACCTACGATTTGAGAGGCTGAGAGGGAAGAACGGGTGGCCCGGTTGAGGATGGAGTGTGCATTTGACGCACAGAATCTTATCTCCATTTCTTTGAGGAAAATCCAGAGCTCCAGGACGCAGAGAGGAGGCATCAAGCTCCACAAGAACTTGCTGGTAACATACGTCCTGAGAAACGCCAGGCAGTTTTACATGAGCAAAAACTTGTCGCAGACGCAGAGGACGCATCAGTATGAGGACGTAGCCGCAGTCCGCGAAAGGCAAGAATACCTTGAATTGACGGGAAGCTTTACGGAGTTGGCCGATGACTTCTATTGCAACTTTACAGGGGTTGAGTCGGACACTTGGCACTGCGGAGCGCACCAGCCCAGCAGCCAGTCTGCAGAGGTGGTGGCGCACCAAGACGCATCAGCCTGCGCAATGGTTCCTCCAAGTGACTCTGACCTCATGGTTTCGGAAGCCTGTTGGAGTTGTGCAGACAAGTCCTCCTGGGAGTTACCTATCCCAAACACACAAGCCAACCAAAAGACTGTCCTGGACTTGGACACGCATGTGGTGACTACTGTCACGAATGGATACTTCCACTCAGACTGTTGCGCGCAGCCAAAACAGCTGCAGGGTGCGCAGTGCTACACAAAAAAGAGAAAGATGGACACAAGTTATCATATTGTTGATCCAGAGTTTTATTTGTGTGACTTTGGGCCGGTGCCGTGTAAAAGACTGAGGACTGATGATGAGTCACATTCAGAATCGGAGCAGCTGGACTCCACGAACATCTCCAACCTGATCTCAGTGCTGGGTTCAGGTGGACTATCTGAGTTTGTGAGCTGGCAGCAGACGGACCTTGAGCAAATATTCGCCTCTCAAACAATTTGTTTAAAACATACACTGTTAGCAGGAAGCGGTTGGACAAGAGCAATCGAAGCCTTTTGATTTGTATGATTGTTTTATTTTTCATTGTACCATTTATTTTATTGCTTTCAAATAAACCATGACACGACTGCAATCCTCTCTCTGCTCTGTTATTGAATGTGTGGAGAAATCAAACCAGATCAGATCTGCACTCAAACTTCACTTCTAATTGCTGTATTTTCCTCGCGCAGTATAAATTAACTGTTCTCCTTAATGCTTTTATTTTTCTGGTTATTCGTTTGGGCTGCTGGAGTCTGTCTTTGGTCTCCTGGAGAAACCAGTTCTACTACGGAAGGATGTTGAACGAGCGCCATCATGTGGCTGGTAAAGATCCGTGCAGGGTTATGCAGCAGATCCCAGAGTATTTTTCTGTACCTGTTATTTCTATAAGAGCCTGCTTTCATTTATCAATAAAACTAACATAATGAAACAAATCAGCATTCGAGTTTAGTTGAATCAATAACAATTAATACAAATGTAATCTGCTAGGTTTCAGAGTGAGTGAATACATCAAATTCAGATGAATGGGGTGACCTTTACGTAATTTTTTCCATTGCAAGGTAAAAAGTCAGTATTAAGAATATAAGATGTGCCCTGTTATAATTAATAATAACATTGTTTTTCTCATTACTGGAACCAATATATTAACAGTAACGGTGTAATGATATGAGGTGGCACAACTCTGAGGGAGACTTCTAGTGAAATACTTTGGAGTTGCATGCGTCTGTACCAAACTCCGTTCGGAAAAGCAGGAATTTTAGAGAGGCACAGTTGTCCTTCCCCCGTGGGTCCGAGGGGGGGCGGCGGCTGAGAATAGACGGTGTGCTTGTCCTTGAGACATGACGACCCGGAGGTTCCCCGTCTGTAACGACTTAAGCGCGTCTATCTGACAAGATGTTGGGTCTTTTTGCCAGAGCCACGGTGAGCGTGCTCGTTTTAAGCCTAAATGTGTTTTCGGTAATCATGGAATGGTTGTAACATCTGACGTTTGACTGCATCCGATCAAGGCTGAAGGGGGTGGGGCGAAGCACAGCACAACAACATAATATTGACAACATCAGGTGGAAATGTTACCAATGTTTTTGCACGGGAAGGTTTAAAAAGGGGTTATTATTGTTATTATTATTTATTATTAGCGTCGTGTTAGCTGACAGGTGTTATTACGCTAGCTAGCTTTAGCCGATGCCATGATCTTAGCTTAGCGTGCATGCTCGAAACATGGCCTCGAAAATGAACCGGCACGAAGTTATTAGTTCAAACCAATCAAAATATTATTTAGCTGTATGCCTATCTTTTTATTCATTGTTGTTTTGCTACACGTCCAGGCCAATGATGTAACACACAGTAGTGGGGCCGTTTTATTTTGAAAAGGTGTATCGGAAGTAGATCATTCCTGCCTTGTTTTGAGGTGAAAATAACTGTATATGACCATTAGTGCGGATGATTACATCCCTGCTACTGAATTAAATGGTGTCTTTCTGTTTCAGTTCTTAAGTAATAATTTTAAACTGTATCAGAGATACTTTTGATTTTTTTTTCAAAATTCGATGATAAAAGATGAGTCATCTAATTTGGATAATGACTGCGTGTACAGACATATTTGTTGCTTTCATGTGTTTGTTTAGCTACCATTCCAAAGGTTCAGCTGTGGTAACATTCTATTTATAAGCTGGCAGTGGGGGAGTACAAACAAAAAAAACAACCTCTTACTGCTTTACCAGGTTGTTTTGGTGTCAGTTTTCATAAACCTGGTCATCTTACGGTTAAGTTTGTCTTTGAAGATCACTTGAGAAGTTGTTCAGCTGCAAACCTGCTTCTCACTTCAACCTGGTTTCATTTTACCTTTCAAAACTTCTGTTACATGAATTAATATTCAACAACATGTTGACAGCTGGATATATGAGGCAGCATCAGTCAGCACTGTAGGCTACTTAATCTGATTTATTTGTGATATTTAATAAGGTTATATATTTCTTTTAACGGGGAAGGTGCTCATTCTAACCTGACCTGATTGGAAACCATTTTTTTCCAGCTGCGGCCTGGCATGGTGAAGCCATGTCGCCTTGTCAGACCAGTGACTCGGATCCAGGTTAGGTCTCTGGCTCATCAGGAGGGTTTACCGAAGCTACCCGTTCCTCCGCTGAAGCAGACGTGTGAGCGCTACCTGGCCATGCTGGAGCCTATCGTCAGTGAGGAGGAGCTGGAGCACACCCGAAAACTGGTGGAGGAGTTCCTCAAGGGTGGTGTGGGAGAAAGGCTGCAGAAAGGCCTGGAGCGACGGGCCCGCAAGACTGACAACTGGGTAGATATTTGGTGTATTTAGCCTTCATGTAGCAGGATAGGCCTCTTTCACCACAGCCTTTTTTGGTACAAGCAGCTGGTTTTGATAGAAATTATTGTGGTCCCGTCCTATTTAGTGGGTCACAACCACCCCAGTGAGTCAGCATGCACAATACCAAGGCCCTGGCCCACCTAGATAGGACAGGGCCATAATTTATGCTAATATTTACATCTTAGTTAACTATTTCAAATTAGCTGCTCCGCAAAGTTGCTATTAGCAGCTAAAAAGTAAGGACCCCCTACAGTGAGTTCTGCATCACAGGCCACATTGACGAGCACAGCTGTGGAGGAGTTATTGGACTATGAGTCAGACTTAAAGGTACCACACGGTACTTAAATATTAGTGTGGTGAGTACTAACAGTAAGTAACCTGGATCTTTTGTAGTACTTGACATGTTGTCCATATGTCTGACTACTACTGTGTGCTGCTGTCTCCATGTAGCTGTCAGAATGGTGGATGCAGTCAGCCTACCTAGACTGCCGCATGCCCGTGGCGGTCTACACCAGCCCTGGGGTTGTCTTGCCACGTATGCACTTTCAAGATCGCCAAGGACAGATGAGGTGAGGGTCCAGCACCCACATCTAGGACCACTGCAGTGACCGAGCACCACCAGTTGAACACACAAGAGGAGTCAGTAGTTAGTGTTTTAAAACAGCTTGTTTGTCTTGTTCCTCCCAAATGGGCTGCTATAAACAAACTAATAACCATACTTTAGTGATTTATACCCTGTTGAATACAGTACAAACAAGTTTACATGAGGCTGGAGTCCAGCTGACCTTAACTTAGGCTTCCCTTCCCATGCCGGCTATTTAAAGCCCCCTGGCTGCTCCCAGCATTGCTCAGCTGTCTTCGACTGCTGTGACCCATGGGATATGCAGTCAACGCGATGGCAGGAATATTCTAGTAGAACCAGCGCTAGCAGTCTAGATGTGCAGGGTACAGTAGGCTGTAATGATCAGAGTTGGTCTGATTCCTCTGCCAGTATCAGACATTCCTCTGATACTGGTTAAAAGTGCAGGATCAGTAACAGCAGGTATGCTAGTAGTGTGCACTAGTCTGATACCACATGGTGAATTTTCCATGGAAACGGACCCTGCTGTTTTCTAGTAGGGATGGGAATCAAGACACGGACTCATTAGGGAAGCAGTGGTTAATTCAAAGAATCAACATGGATGCCTCTTTTCTGGTGGTTTCTCTTTGAAAAGCAATGATGTCACATGTCTGCACTGTAAAGGAAAGGGAGAGAATTATTATTGTAATTCATTAGGGATGCACAGTATTGGATTTTTGGCCAGTATCTGATATCCATATTTGCAGATATATTTAAAACTGATTTTGGTGACCACAATATTTACCAGTCTTGGTATTATTTGTGGAAAAAACATCTTTTTAGAACATTTTATATACATAGTGCAACAGATGTAAATATTATGAATGTAAAAAAGTGTTTTCCTTATTTCCAAAACTTTGGAAAAGCCGATAAATCCTATATTTCCTGCATTTTTTCCTCATGGATGACAGATGATGAGCAGATGAAGAGAGCTGTGCAAAACCAAATATCAACCATCAGAACCACTGAGATATGGCTAAGAAATGACCAAATATCTGCCAATACTATTGATGTGCTAATAATATCATGCATTCCTGTACTGTATTTTGACAAGATCAACCAGATAAAATATCTTGTCATCATTCTAAATGTGACGCTTCATGGAGGAGAAGGAGCTCATTTCATCTGCAGACAAAGTTACAATCATAAAAACGGGAGATTTGTGTTTCTCATTGGACAGCGAAGATGAAAGGTTGCTACACTAATATTGGATCGTTGCCGTGCTAAAACCAAATGTTGTGTTCGAGGTTATTAATAAAGCAGAGAGAAGGATGATGATATGTTTGGCATCTCCTCTACAGGTTTGCTGCCAAACTGATTGCAGGAGTTTTGGAGTTTAAAAAAATGATTGACACGTGAGTTTGGCTTAAATCAATCCAAATATCATAGTCTCATTACGAATAGCTTGAAGTGATTTGCAGATGTTTACAAAGCTGAGCATAAGTCATAATTCCATCATGTGTCTCAGAGAGACGCTGCCTGTGGAGTATCTGAGTAAGAAGCCGCTGTGCATGGACCAGTACTACCAGATCCTGTCCTCCTGCCGCATCCCTGGACCAAAGAGAGACACTGTTGTCAATCACAGCATTGGAAAAACTGCTCCCACTCACATCACGGTGGTCCACAACTTCCAGGTTCTTTGGATGGCTTTGCTGATCTTGTTTTTTGCAGTTCTTAGCGAATTACTTCCAGTGAAACAAATCTAACAAAATCCCTGCTGGCTTTTCTCTCCCAGTTTTTTATCCTGGATGTGTACAACAGTGACGGCACCCCACTGACAGTTGATCAGCTCTACATGCAGTTGGAAAAAATCTGGAATACATCTTTGCAGACCAACAAAGAACCAATCGGGATCCTCACATCGCAGCACCGCAACACCTGGGGAAAAGCCTACAACAATCTGATCAAGGGTGAGGGGAGGAGCCTGCGTAGACGCCCCTCAGTGTCACATACATTTATTCCCAGCTTATTTTCACTTAAATTTCCTCAGATAAAACCAATAAAGAGTCAGTTCGTGCCATCCAAAAAAGCATATTCATCGTTTGTTTGGATGCTCCAATGCCGAGGGTGTCTGATGAGCTGTACCCGAGCCGTGTGGCTGCCCAGATGCTGCATGGAGGAGGGGCTCGCTGGAACAGCGGCAACCGCTGGTTTGACAAGACGTTACAGGTGAGTTTGAGAAATGAATATTTTAACCAATAAGTTTGACTGAGGTCATGGTTGAATGTTTTAATTTACTTGTAAATCTTCCTCAGTTCATTGTTGGTGAAGACGGCACATGTGGCCTGGTGTATGAGCACGCTCCTGCGGAGGGCCCACCCATCATCTTCCTCATCGATTATGTGGTCAAATGCATGTAAGTTTAATTTGAATCCCCTGTGTTTTCACCGTTTTTCTATGAACTGAATTTGACTGTAAAATATTTTCTTCAAAGGCAGAGGACTGAAATGGTACGCTCCCCCATGGTTCCCCTGCCTATGCCCCAGAAACTACGCTTTAACATCACCCCTGAGATCAAGAGAGACATCGAGAAAGCCAAACAAAACATGAACATGTACGTCAGCTCTCACTCTAAATGGGATTATCATGGTTATTATCATAGGTGCATAGAGTGATGGAAGGGTGGACCTATTTTTTAGAGGCGGAGGGGGAGGTAAACATTAGCATGGGTTCTAGAGTTTGCGATGAAAAAGCTTATGAGAACCGTTCACCACAAACCCTTTACCATCATCTTGATGATTTTTGGAAGCAGTAGTTAGAAATAAAAACTGATGTTGATGTTGGCTATGAAGGAAATACACCATGGACGCGTGGCTTCAGCGTCACCACAACGATTCTCACACTTCTTGTTTCAGCTACGATGACGTTTCATGGCGATTACAACCTCTGCAGTCTCGTTCAGCCACTTGTTAGCAGCCGCTGCGTTTAAGACCCATTAAAAGTTTTGAAATTAACAAGTTTTGTATTTACTGACACATTTTATGACAGAGCGCAAAACATGAAAATATCTAGAGCTGGTGTGAACCACAGAACTTTTTCCTGGCATTTAACTGAAAACACATTCAAAAATCCCATTTGGTTTTTATAGACGAGGGAACCAGACGTTCAACGATCCTAACCTACTTCTGAGTTTTAGAACTCATTCCTGTTCCACTCAATAGTCAGATGTTCTATTTAACTTTTCTTTGTATCTCTAGAATGGTGCACGACCTCGATGTGAAAGTGCTCAAGTTTTCTCACTTTGGAAAAAATGTGCCAACGCAACACTCGCTGAGTCCGGATGCCTTCGTGCAGATGGCTCTTCAGCTCAGTTACTTTAGGTAACAAATCTCTTTTGTCATTCAAATTGTCATTGAGTGTGCTCTCAGTCATATATCCTGATCGCTGTTCTTCTATTTCAGGATGTATAACATGTGCTGCTCTACATATGAGAGTGCATCATTACGAATGTTCAAATATGGGCGGACAGATGTAATCCGGCCCACCACAGTAGATTCTTTAAAATTTGTCCAGGCAATGCAGGACACATCTGAACAGGTACTGTTCAGCCACGTTTTGACGATAAATGTAGATGTAGGCTGTCTGACTGAACAGTGAATGTTGCCAACAGAACCCAGAGAGGCTGGCACTACTCCAGAAGGCTGTTCAGACACACAAGGAGAACACGTATGATGTGAGGACTGCCCTTCTACATATACAGTATATCAGGTCTGACAACATCTGGTTCACCAAAGCCTGTCTTCTCTTTAGGCCATACATGGCCAGGCCATAGACAGACACCTCCTCGGACTGAAGATGCAGGGTATAGAAGACCTGACCTCTATGCCTGAGATATTCATGGATACCTCTTTCGCTGTGGGAAACCATTTCAATCTCTGCACCAGCCAGGTAGATTTATATAAGCACAAATATTATCATTTTTCAATTTTCTAGTAATATTTGTGCACTAGGTATAATTCCTCACCTCCGCTGTCTCTGCCCAGGTTGGCTCCAAGACAGACTGCGTGATGTGCTTCGGTCCAATGGTGCCAGATGGCTACGGAGTGTGTTACAATCCTATGGCTGAACACATAAACATTGCCATCACGGCCTTCAACAGCTGTGAGGAGACGAACGCAGCCAAGTTTGCCCAGGCTGTAGAGGATGCTCTGGTGGACATGAGAGCGCTCCTGGAAGACTCAGCCGCAGCCAAGTAGTGATCTTCTACTGTAGCCTGGCATGTTGTCGGGGTCCCAGTGGACTGTGTGTGAGGTGGAGCTGAGCCAGGGCTGGACTTGTGGCAGGACGCCGCCATGCTGGCATCCACTCGCAGTGTACTGAGTGTGTTGGAATTGAGGGAAAACTTGTTGTGTGAAGGTTCTGAGAAATGTAAGGCCTTTGAAATGAGGCAAACTTGTTGCTGAGGGACATTCTATATTTTAATAAATTGTGTTAAATATATATATTAAACACCACATAAATGTAATTCGACATTTTTATACACATAAGCAGGACTTTGTGGGCTTTCTTGACCTTAATATTTTGAACGCTTAATTATTTATTTCAGGTTAACATGATTAGAGATATGTAGTCTCCTACTCCTCTCAACAGAATGGAAGCAATAGAGTATTTTACATAAGAGAAAAAAATAAATCAAGGATGCATAAAGGAATATTCCGCTCTGAAACTCCCTGCGGAATGCAGATAGTCTCCATGAAACTCAACCTCGGCCATGTTTCCAGAGGAATGCCACAGAAACAGCTGCTGGCCTTTGAACACGTTGGTCTTTAAGACATCCATGTCCCGAATCTGAAAAAAACAAACAAAAAAACAAAACCCACACATGATGAGACGCTGCTCTCATAATTAGGCCTGCATTGTGTTTTTCACCTCACTCAAGATTACATGCTGCAGCACATGTTGAGACGAGCATTCGCACCATAATGTATGTAGACTGGGAGTTACTGGCGTTGAATACTAATCCTATGTGCAGTGCTTGGATTTTGATCTTCACCGAGGGAGGGGCATTGATGAGGACTCGACAGGTGTGGTTAGTGCTGGACGTTGTTGGGTTCTCAAAGACACCGCTGGAGGAAAACAGCTGCATGTCGCAATCTGTGGGGCAGAGGTAGGAAGTCCCCATGCAGTTGAATACAAATTTAATGTGGTTGTCCAGAAATGTCTCCTCCAGATTCATAAGGGAGGCAGATGAAACAAAAACAGATGTGACACAAAAACCTCCTCACATTAATCCATTAATCACCACTCCATCTATTGATATATGATGGGATCAAGGCCAGCTCTGCATGACTACACAAGACATCATACCCCGATGGTGGCTCTTTTTCATGTTTTTTTGGGAGCTGTAGGTGAGAACAACCCCGTTCCCAGGTGTGAGCAGATGCTGACGCATGAGCAAGACGTTGGTTCTGGTGGTCAACTCGCTACCTGCAACCAGCTCGCATTTCCTCACCAATGCCAGTCGGTCAAAAAAAGCCACAAACTCCTCTGTGGGCACACATTCAAGTTGTGGATTAATTGACTTCTCTTGGAATAGAAGAGATTATTGTCCACATACAAGGTGATGCTCACTTTTTCCGCAGTTCAAAAAGCTGGAATCTACTTTGACGTGAATGACCTCATCCAGGGGTCGACCTATGGCAACTGTACAGTAATCTTGTACATCTCTCAAATCCACGGTGCCTGATTCCTCCAGGAGTAGCTGTCCACATACACCTTGAAAACAGCACATGCACGCACACGCACACACACACACACACACACACACACACACACGCACGCAGATGATAGAACTGCAACTCCCTGCAGCTTTCAATGAGAATTGGTAAAGGGAGTGTGTGTGCGCCTCCTAACTGGGTTTAGGTGGAGGGCTGGTTGGTGGGGTGGTCTGCAAGATGGTGACTGGTTCTGTTGGAGACAGAGGAAGACTGCCAATTTTGTACATTTTATGTCTCTTCATGGGAGACAGGAGAGGTCCCTCTTCTGTGGGGTTATCCTTCACTGCAGGAAGGGCCACTGAGGTAGGGGGCACGTCGCTGCAGCTGCCTGTGTAGCAGCCCTGGATGGTGATTGGCTTGGGCATGTGCATACAAAGCAGGGGGCTGAGGGGCTCAGGTTTGGAGGGGCCCACACAGGACACAGCTCTGGACTGGATGCCATACCCACAGGGCATTGAACACTGGAGAGCAAGGAAAAAACACTACAGACAACGGTGCAAAAAAGTAGACTCCATCTTGTTCTCAGTATAATAGCAATAGGTAGAAATGTGAAGAAGGAAATTTAAAAGGCTAAAATGTCAAATCCAGCTCTCAACAACTCTACTTCTGATGCTGCCTGACAAAACCTCTGAACAGAGAGCTACAGTCTGCAGACCTTCATTTTGTACTTAAATCACTTGTTTATGATCAGCATCTCATTCATGGATTCGTGCATCCTCATTTTTTTCTGGAAAACTAAGTGTGTCCCTTTAAAGTTACACAAAAACTGAAAAAAATGTTGCTTTTTTTAATCCAAATGTTTGATCTATTCCTTTAACTAATCAGTCTCATTTTTTTCATACTCTAATCCATCTGGTAAAATGTACCTGGCTCCAGGGCTCAGCCTCCCATCTGAGGGTGCACACCTGCACCAGGCAGGGCACCGTGGTGGCCGGTTTGACAGAGGGATGGCAGTTCTCCTCCGGCACTACACTCTCTTTGCCTTGGACGAACTGGACGCAAGACACGAGCCTCTGAGCTACACCCATGTCACAAGAGGCAGAGCAGGGCCATGTCCTCAGAACCTTCCACCTGGGGAGGATGAAAGTGCTGGTCGGAGGATTTTTGCTTTCATAAGAACTGATTTCACATGTGCGTGCGTGCGTGTGTGAGCTTTTGCTACCTTGCTGGGCAGCTGTGTGTGTTACATGACACCACTGCTGTTGGTTTGGGAAAGTTACTGCACTGTTCATCGTCCACCACCGTCTCCTCCCCATCTGTCTCTAGAGCGCAGTACAGCACCCTGTTGGCAACCCCTCCTCCACACGTTGAGCTGCAAACTCCAAGCTTAGAGCGCCACCTGGTTGTTAAGAATATAACCTTCAAGATACTCATTTAATTTAAATCATAGCTCTCTTTCCGTTGTCATGTATTGCAGCTCACACAGGAGGGCAGGGAGACGTGTTGCAGGTCTCAGACTGAGGAGGGGGTTTGGTTGAGGCATCACAGTGAAAGTCAGGCAGGCCCAGTCTGGTGTGGTGGTCCACACAGGAAAACCACATCTGCATGGTTCCTGTACAGGCATCAGGCTGATGAGGACATGCTGTTTCTGAGTCAAGGTGTGCATGTGTGTGTGTGTGTGTGTGTGTGTGTGTGTGTGTGTGTGTGTGTGTGTGTGTGTGTGTGTGAGTGAGAGTGCGCGCGTGTGTGTTCACTTACCATTGCCACAAGTCTTTGAGCACTGACTGATAACGGGACTCCAGACATACACAGGAGCTGGTCTGGAGCGTGGCAACAACTTAAGAACAGGCTGCTCCTGTTCACACAAAAAACCCCAAAAAACAAAAAACAAAACAAAACAAGAATGTTTAGGCAAAACTCTCATTTTGAAAAAGGAGGAGAAATCTTAGTCTTTTACCTCTCTCTTTGTTTCCCACCCAATGGGACAGACATCCACCACGCAGGGCACAGACTCAGGTGGTTTTATTTGCTGCGGACAGAAGCTTTGATCAACTTTGACCTCCTGGCCATCCTCTAGTCGAACACAGGACACAACCTGTTTAGCTTCTCCTGGCCCACACACTGCTGAACATTCCCCTGGCTCTGACACATGCCATCTGTCAACACATGTAGTTTTAACATAAATACTCCTGTCGCAGTCTTTGGTCAAGGCGGCATTTTGAGCACCTTCTGTAGAGGACATACTGATGTTTTGGATTCATACCTGGCAGGACACGGCTGAAGACTGCATTTCTCAACAGCATCTGGAGCTGAATCAGGTTGGCAATCCGTATCTGGAACTTTCACAGCTTCAGCTCCCTGTTTCTGAAGACATCTTACAGGACGCACTCTCTCTCCTCCACCACAAGAGGCACTGCAAGGTCCAAACCTTCCTGTGTCCCAGCTGGAAGGCAGTAAAGAGTGATGTAATTGTACTGAGCTTTGTGTGTGTGTGTGTGTGTGTGTGTGTGTGTGTGTGTGTGTGTGTGTGTGTGTGTGTGTGTGTGTGTGTGTGTGTGTGTGTGTGTGTGTTTGTGTGTGTGTGTTTTAGTTTTATTATACACATATCATCACCTAGCAGGACAGAACCCTAGCTGGCAAGTGGTATGGAGAGGAACTGGAGAAGGAAGCCCATCACAGTTATGTTCCTCCAAATGGTTGGTGGTGTCTTTGTCAACGCAGACATGAACATGTTTCTGTACACCTGAAAGAAAAAGTCAGATTAGCAAATGCGACAACTTCTGTGTGTCTCTGTTTGATGTGTGAAAAGACAAACCTGATCCACATGAGACAGAGCAGGGTGTTGTGAACACAACCCATTTGCCTTTAGGTGTGATGTCCGTCAATGCACTGTGTCTGGTAGGTAAATAGAACTCGTAGCTAATGTTTGGGTTTGTTCTCTCTCCATATTCTTTTCCATATTTGCGGTAAACCTAGAAAGAGAAAATACATTGTAAATGTACCAAAATCCATGTTTATTTCTAACCAAGATCAATATTTTTGGTAAAGGATTCTGACTTGAATGTTGATCTCCTGTTGTACTGGTCCAGGAACCCGCACCTCCTCCATCTCAGGCAAAAGATCAGGCGTCAGGTAAATACGGTACTCTAGCCGTTTATCATCCAGCGGCGAGGGATGTGTCATGTTGAGTTCCATGCTTCCCGCCCCAGACACAATGTACTGATCTCCATACATTACAGCTGTGGGTGCAGATGGCAGAGATGATTCAATTTGTTCCTGATGGTCCTGTTGAGTGACCCTGAAGATAAAGTGATGCCACTCACCCATATGAGTGAACAATGGTGCTCTGTTGACGATATGAACCTGTGTGGCATTCAGGGGCAGAGAGAGAAAGGACATGTACTCTGAAACAGAAAGCATGAAGAATTAACAGACGGAAAAGCATTCATTATGGCCGTAATGTTTTCAATGAGTGGATTTTTTTCATTTATGATTATTTTTGGTAGTGAAATAACTTAAACATTTATTATGATGGTGTTGTCTACGACTTTTCTGCCAGTTGATGTTCACGGTGTGTGTGCTACCTCTGGCGTGACCTCCAGTGTAGGAGTCAGACGTTAGAATGCAAGATGATCCATTCCCGCCACACACCCCGCACACGTCCATCACTTTCCCAGAGTCCAGTACACCATCACAGCCAAACAGCTGGTCAGACACACGCCGTTTTAACATGATGTTCACTAATAGCAACATTGCATCAGGCAGGTTTCATCAATCTTCTTTACCTGACATTTCCCTCTCAGACAAGCAGCTGTCGAGCCAAAGGGAGGCGAGCTGATAAACTCACAGCGTGTCCCATCCACAAACTGAGAACCGCGACTCACAATGAAGTTTTCTCCCTCTGACTGGCACATGAACCTGCACTGCTCATCCCCTGCTTATGACAAGAGCAATGAACGAAACAGAATACAAAAATACAAGCTGACAGACGGAGACTGAGTCTTCAGGCCCACCGTGTGCAAAGCCCACAGCAGGGATCCAGGTGTAGAAGGAGGCTGTGTTGGGTTGCAAGTAGAGGGGCTGGAGGTCTGTTTGAGAGCACTGCTCTGCCATGAAATCCAGCTGAGTGTGCTGACATGGCTGCAAAGACAAATTTGGTAAGAAAAGACTGATTCTTGTAGACATTTCTGGGTTGATGATGGTGTCTGAAGTCATCAGGTTGCAGCCTCAGCTGTGTCAGGATTGTGTAGTTCTCTTCATCTAAAATTGATCAGGTGATGACCTCATTTTGCCCCGAGTTAAATTTTTAAACGACCCACTTTACTTTTTATTGAGAGTAACCGCATCAATGCTGATATCCTTGAAAAATTTTGATGTGAGTACACGTTTCATGGGTTCAAACAAAAGAAGAATTCTCAGTCCAATGATCCACTGAGTAAACATTACTGTATGGAGGCCCACAGTAAACATGCCCAGAGTGAACATACCTGCTGGTTACAAAGTTCAGCCTTGATATCTGGACCCTCACAATCACTCCCACCAAATGCAGGTCTGAAAAATCAGACAGACTATCTGTTAAATAAGGAGCTGACACAGGTTCAGACTGATGCCTGTGTCACATTTATTCACCGTGGATTGTTGCACAGGCGTGTGCGGTGGGTGACTCCCCCACCACATGTCCGTGAGCAGGGACTGAGGTCAGACCAGCTCGACCAGGAGCCATGCACCACTACAGAGGAGCCGAGCTCATCCGGGGACACGCAATTTCCCCTCAGACACCACTGTAACAGAGAGAATTGCACCTTATGGAAAATGTACTTAAAACTGCAAACAATTATTACTATAGTCATTAACATTAAAAATGAGTAATACTTGATTTGGAGCACATTCTGTTCCATCCAGCAGTGGAACCAGGAGGCGTTTGCAGGAGCTGTTGTCATCAGGGTTAATTTGACAGGACAGGACCCTACATGCTGGCTGATGGAGAGAACATGACCAGAACTGTAAAAACACGGTTGTAGCGTATGAAGTGCCACCTTGTGGCATCAATCTGCAATAACAATAGATTCACCAGGTCTGGATTGGTGAAAGAGCAGGCTCTCGCGGTGCTCCCAAAAGCTATTCGACACTGGTCATCGACTCCATAGTACAGACCAGGCTTCCAGTCCTGTAGGGAGCCTTCCAGGGCCGGCAGATCCTTTACACATTCAGCTTTCCCTTCGCTGGGAAAACACGTATATATCACTCTCTGTTTCACAGGAGTAAAAACAGTAACTACTGTGTTCCACACTGAGACATTTGAAGAATGACAGGGTGATTTTTTTTTTCGTCAACAGTAATATCAGGAAACTGAACTCAAGCTGGTGTGCATCAAAATACAATACATTCTTTGTCTCATATCAACTATAAAGTCTGAGAGTAGATTTGCCAGATGTTGAAGACAATGAACCTTTGTGTCAAAAGTAGCTCAGGGAGAAAAATGGAACGAGTCCAGTTCCAGTAAAGGCAGAAATTGGAAATTTTCTGTCTGTACAATATTAATCATATAAAAAAACGTTTTAAAGAATTTAGAATCAAAGCCAAATAGTACATTCCCAACATATGAAAATGCAATAAATCTGAAGTGGAAAACTGAGATGTAGACAAAATAGCCTTTCAAATGACCATTTTTTTCCCCCCTCACCTGAAGAATGTGACCAGCTGCTGTCTGCTACAAGGTGACCACGTCAGATCCACGCTGTTGTAGCCCCCATCAGAGGACATCATGAAGCCGCTCCTGCTGCATGTGTTCCCTTCCCCATCATGGTTGACTCCGAAACTGTGTGAAATCAGAAGTTACAGGGATTTTTGGTCTATTTGGTTACATTTCAAGGTGTTATACATTTCTTTTTCTATATTTATGAAATTTAATGATATTTCCTACTTCTTATTGGATTATTATAATTATTTTCCTTCTTAAATATGTATCCTGTTTGCTTTTGACTGCAAAACTAGAATCAGTTGCAGATTGCAGAATCTCTACTTTATATGTGGGTTGTTGGGTGTTGTTGGCCAATCAGGGTTCAATACTGAAATCATTAGGACTCAGATTTTCAGAGAAAGTTACATGAATGACACAATGTCATGAAATCAAATTGATTTCATGACTCTCCTGTATAAATATACATTTAAAATTGATTAAAAGGAGCATTGCAATGCAATAAAGCCATCAAGCATGGAAGAAATATTGCTGGGATTGTTACCTGTGGGCAATTTCATGAGCAATAGTGATCCCCAGGTCAAAGCCAGTGTCTTCTGCGATCACACAGCTCCATTCACTAGAACAAGCCCCGCCCAGCTGTGCCACACCCCTCACCTGGTTGTTCCCATCAGGCAACACCAGGTCATACCTGTGTGTGTGTGATATATCATGATTAAATGGTTTGTTCAACCATCGTATTTAATTTAACACAACAAATATGCATCAAACCTGTCGATGTAAAGGAGAAGATCAGCGTGCAGAGGGTCTGTATCATTGGAGGGGTTTATCCTTCGACCCCAGTCGCACACGCTCCTGAGAGAGGCGGTGATGTCAGTAGACATTTGGATCTCTGGCTGGAAAAAAAAAACAACAACACAAAGATGAGAGCAGTAGGGCAGTAAAGAAAATCAAAAGAACACCTGTTACTCAATCGTGGCTCTTGAGACATTTATCCACCCCTTTTAAATACAGGGTTCTTCTGAAGTCTGGAGTAACGGGGAGCTGCTGACCTCCGGCTCTGACAGGATGATCATGCGGACCAGGTGAACCCTCATGTTCACACCAAGCGTCATGTCTCTTAACAGCTCTGAGGCCTGGGTGGAAGTAGAAACATGAGCCAGAATAATGTAAGTCAGGATGTGCAGAGGTCCACTTTTACCCTGAGCTCTGAACATAACAGTGCCATCAACAGTGTCCTGTCTCTCCGTCCATGCATGTTGAGGTTTTATTAACCCTAGAACGCTAACGTTAAAATGAGCAACACCTTCACAAACTTCGAGTGTATTTTACCTGATATAATATTCCTGTCAAAATATAGCTTTCATCAAAATATATTTAAGTACATCAGTGTATGCCGAATTGAAGTACTCTTCTTAAATTTCCCGATATGCAGTGTCACATAAAATTAAACAGGTTGCCCAGGGGGGAAAGCAGCAACACAATGAAAATCACATGAAAAGACTCCTGTGGGCGAAAATCACCCGACGTTAGTGTTCTAAGGTTAATGGCAGTTAAAGCAGAAAGATGTCCTTGTGCACACACTTACGATGTTAAGGTTGGTAAGAATGTACCGTTCTGTGTCCTGCTTGTGGACCTGCTGGACGTCAAGCCCGACCACCACCAGAAGTTCCAAGTGGGTGATATCAGGCATGAAAGGCAACCGACGCTGCCGACCACTCACTGTGAACCAAGGACACACACATTATGAAGTGATTTTCTTAATGTTTTTGTTTTTAAAGAGGTAAAATAGGAAGGTATTTTCAATAGTAGTCTCTATGAGATACTTCCTTATGTGAGTATTCAGACACTCATACCTGAAGCGTCAGAGGATAAAGAAGAGGAATCAAGAGCTCGTTGGCTGCTGGAGTGATGAAAAAACTGTGGAACACACACAAACACACCCTTTTTGGGTCATCTGTGAAGAACAGCTTTGGATCTGCCACTAAATTTAGACGTGTGGCCCAAATAGCGACTGAAAAAGGGTTTTTACGATCATAAATGATCATCATGTAAATCCAGTGAAACAGATACGACTCTCTGCAGTTTGTGGATTTAAACAGTTGAAAGTTGAGGAGTTCAATGTACTTTGCAGAAGTCCTGAACAGTGGCCTCGCTAACCGCAGCACCGCTGTTCACCCGTAGCTTTCCACCTACCTGGTCCGATGGAGATCTCATTAGAGTGGCGAAGCCAGGCTGCAGTAACTGCAGACAGACTAGAGCCATAAAAATCATGTTTCCCCACTTCCTGTACCTGCTCTGCTTAAGTACTGGGACAATATGTGATCTTCCCACTCACAGGCAAAGAGGGTATGAGTAACGTGTTTATGTCAATAGCAGGGACAAAGTTGATGAGTGGTCCGTCATTTTTTTTTCCCTACTTGAGACCACAGAAACATCTCCCATTGGTTGTTTTTTGTGTGTCCTATGACAGCTTTGTCCTTTGTCACCCTTCGTCACTGAGCAGCAAAAACTTCTGAAATCCCCTTGTATTTGAAGTACTTTGACGATGAGAGAAGGGCATTGATTTCTGTGTAAACAGAATCCACCTTTTGGATCCTACATTC
Source organism: Aulostomus chinensis (assembly GCF_037954235.1). NCBI lineage: Eukaryota > Metazoa > Chordata > Actinopteri > Syngnathiformes > Aulostomidae > Aulostomus > Aulostomus chinensis. Next base: position 27,660,020 of record NC_141325.1, read on the forward strand.
ACTTTTAAACCTTTTCCCAGCTGCACCTTTTAATTCATTGCACTAAATAAACATGTGAGTGTCGTTGCCTTTTATAGCCATTAGAGGGCAGTCACGATCCTGTGAAGAGACTGAAGAACCCCGGCGGAAACAGAGGATCTCAAAACACTCACAGTTACTTTTTGGCTAGAATAACAATTATTTCCTGGAGACATACCTGACTACTACTCAACCACCAACCCAAAAATCAGCTTTATAATCAGGGATACAGTTTTTGTCCTCAATTACTGCCCCCAATTATGTGGTCTGGAGTCTGGTTCGTCTCCCTGAAAGTGGCTTACAGACACACACACACACACACACACACACACACACACACACACACACGCACGCACACCTTCACAGGACTGCAAGGGGATTTCATTTCTTTGTCCATGAATGACATTGAATGCTGAATTGCTCATTTGGGAGGCAGGGGATTTACAGTGGAAATGAAAGAAACTATATAATAACTTTACTGAAATGGAAAAGTTTTCTCCTGGTTCTCATTTTCCTTTTTTTTTGCTAGACTGAGCCAGATCTACAAGCTACCTTCATCCCAGTCCAAATATTTCTACTGAATTGAATTCAGGATGCACAATAATATCAGCGAATCATCAGAACCATGAAGATATCATTAAAAACTGTTTATCAGTCCATGTCTCCCTCGTTAACTGCTGGTTATGATGAGGAAACAATTCTGTAAACGTGTGATTTCAAATGTTTTGATAATCAAGAAAAGCTTCACGTTTTCAAATAAACAATAAGTACAAAGTGTACATATCACTTAAACTTGTAAATTAAAGCTATCCGATATCAGCAAATCTCAACATTGTGCATCCCTAAATTGTGTTTGTACTGTTATAATGTCCTTGTGCAGGGAAGTATAGTTGCTGCAGTTCATAATGAATAATCCAAAATGTACCACTTTCAGTATATTTGATGGTAAAATGAGAGTCATTCTGTGCCCTCTTGTGTTCTAAGACACTGCTCCAAATCCCAGTTTCCCCTTACTGCGATGAAGGGATTGACTCCACCTTCCTCTCTTCCTCTCCATCCCTACCTTCCTGAGAGGGACACAGTTTATCTCCATAAAGCCAGGATTCCAGTCCCATCTGCCATCAGTCTGACAGCTATCTGGCCACTGTCAGTCTGAATTAACAGCTGTGTGTCACAGGCATTACACCGGCCTCACTGCTCCACTAAAACCTCAACGCCAGGCTGGATTTACAGAGCACAACAGACCATGATAAGTGTTGCTGGATCCTCACACCCGTGTCTGTTCAGAGGAGGGATTGTATATTTATGATGTACTAAATTATATATCTCTAGTCATATGGGGTACTTAAGTGGGCACAACAGATGATGCCTCAGGAAAATGTTGTTCGGTTGCAAGACGGAGCAAGTTCCTCACAATGATGTCTTCTAGTCGGTAGAGAAATCACTTTTTTCATCCTGTCCTTGTGATTATTGAAAATCTCTGCAAATCTAAATGTAGGAATGGATGAGAAATATCACGAAAACATATGAAAACACGGTACAATTCTTGGGTAGCTGTTGCACTGTAATTCTGAACCTCTCCGGGTTCCATTTTGAGGTGAATTTATGTAAAGTGGCTTTGGCTTGTACGTAAAAGGATTCTGCTGCTCTCTCCATCTGTCACTGTTGTAAAAGATTAATGTGTGCAAAAACTGTAAATGTTCACCTGCTTCTTTATGACAACCCATCACTTAAACTATATTAGGATGAAGCACTCCCATTGAGATATTGTCTTCATTATATGATTTTTTTAAGACACTATTAAGATGTTAGTCTCATTATATCTTGCTTACTAAGCACAGACGTGACAGACCACCAGTAAGATAATAAAATCTTGACCCTCTTATTTTTCTTTTTTCATTTTTAAAGAGGTTCTTGCTTAAATCTAGCACACCTTTCATGTGTCTGCATTCTTATTCAAAGCTAGGTATCTATTTATAACGCCGTCATAGTGATGGATCCGATGGGGAATCAAAGTTATAGCCATACATAATAATATCACCGGCAAACGGCCTAACACACTTTTTCAAGTATATATCTAAATCGTTGCACTTGTTTATGTTTGAAGGACTCTCTCCTCAACTTGTAATATAAGAAAACTCAAGTATATTCCCTCCTGTTTCACTTGCTCTGCTAATTAAGACACGTCTTGGGTTGATGGTACATTGCCAGCCCTGAGATGATGACTTTCCTGCCTGAAAAGCAATATCGAGGGTGTTGAAACTCAGCAGCAATATAAAATAAACAGATATTTTCCAGGCGGTGGTTTTCTTCCAGTAATCCCCCAGCTGTTTTAGCATATGTCAGCACATCATAGCGATGTGAAGACACTGCAGGAGCTTATAATGATGCCCTCGCACTGATGATGATTTAATGACTGCGATGTTTGGTTTCTGACATACGGAAAACGTAATGTGTATGTCATAGGGAGGTGGTGGTGAGAGAGAAATGGTGATGTTCGGAATTTGTCTGCACAGACAATTCCACAATTTTCCGATGTAAAAAAGGCAATCAAAAAGCAGCAAAGGCAAAACAGCCACGACATGTTTCATGCCGGATATCTCTGTTGCACGCTGCACAATTGCAGTGCCTGTTGTTGGAGGTGTTGGTGACGTTTGTCTCAAAGTTCTCACTTTGATCATGGGGCTCCAACTTTAATCTTTGACTTTGATCTCTGACATAACTGCTGACATTACAACTACACGCCCCACCCCTGCATCTCCAGCAGTGCTTGTTGTTTCAGGGGCTCGGCCACCAAGGAACCCATCCCTGACAAACCTCGAACGTCATCCCAATGATTGGATGAAAAGTTGATGAGATCATTAAGTCAAACATAAAGACAAATGCAAAGATTTCTTTTGCATTAATGGTCGCCCACTTCTATCAGTAAGCTGAAAGTAAAAAGGAATATATCCTGCTGTATGTGGAACATTAAAAAAAGTCTCTGAATTTGTTTGTACACCCACATTCTTTTGTATCATGCAGTTGGTGTCTAAATTCAGTCACTATTTATGGAACAAAAACCTATATCCATATCAGTGTTTGGTGAGAAACTATGTTCTGCCTAAACACTGAGAATGTGATTTAGACTCAGACTGAAGACACTAGCCAAGATTTAATCTGAATTCTGCCTCAACAGAGATTCATACCTTTACTCTCACTCCACCTGCCCTCAGGTTTACAGCACAGGAAGATTAGAAGTCTTTCATTCATTTCACCCATTTGGCAATGCCATCTTTCTCCAGCATGTGTTCCGCCTCAGTCCCTCTATTCCTGCGAGACCGCTGCCACTGCAGTTGGCTGCAATAGGGGACTGCAGGTAAGGGCACTGAATGCTAAGATAGCCAAGTCCACATTAAGCATCTCTCCAATGGACAGAAAGGCTCCTATAGGCCGAGTCTGTTGGCACACTTGCTGCAGAGACCAGAATTTTAATGAGCTCCACATGAAAATGTCTACCTGCAAAATTTACACCCAGATTAACAAGTGTGAGCAACAGATATGACAAATGGGGTCTCTTGGGAAAATAACTCGTCCTTCCCTCTTTAATACAGTCCAATACGCAATCAATAGACGGTGGAGGAAGGAAGGACATTCACCTCTTGCTTGAGGCCGCTCCATTTCACACATTCCCTCTCATTTAACAAGTTCTACTGTATCTCTGAAATCATTTGTCCATGTTGCACTGGTGCTTGGTTGCCATCTCCAAATCAGTAATTGGAGTGGGCTGTACGGGTGGTCTGAAACCTGATGGTTTTCTCACTAAATGTGGTATCATTTGAATTTTCAATCTTGTTTTTTTAGCCAAGGACAAGAGATCCTTGTCTCAATGGATTTCAAATTAATATGCATACATACATACATACGTGTTACAGAAACGTATCTAAATAAACTGAAAAATATCCATTAAAGAGTTGGCTTTCAATTACACACACAAACACACACACACACTGAGACACAATATCTTAGATGGCTCCAAGGGGATGTTTTTAGGTCTGCTCAAATAACCCTAATGAAGTCACCTGAGCTATCACAAACTGGGGATGCATCATGGGAATTGTAGTGCCATTGGAGCATGGGTTCTGACAACGTACCCTCCCTCTGACTACCTCAGCCTTCTTTTTAAACGGCTCTTTTACTGCTGCAACTTTTTGAAAGTGTTAATTGCTTTATAACCCCTTAAATTACTTCCTATTAGCCATTAAAGGGGCACTGACTTTTTAATGTCTTATTGTAAGACGGTAATGTGATAATTAGCCTGAAAGACAATACGTGTAAAGTAGCCTAATTACGCAAGACATAAATGTCTTACAACACTATGAATTATTAAACTTTACAGACAGTGGAGAAATTATCAAAAAGCACTCATAACGTGGTGAAAACAAACAGCAGCTCGGCTATTTATATACCACTTGACTCATTACTTCTGGAAACAAAAACTATCCCAGAGTGAAACAATACCGGCCAAATAAACAAGTCGTTTCAGAGATGGTGAAAAAGTGAGTCAGTGGTTCGCCGCTCTGGCCGTTAAAGCACACAAAGAGCGAGTGTTTCACCGACGGTACCGCGACGTCAGTGCATGTGGAGCAGAGCTGAGTTGGCCGGCGCCAGCATCAACGTCACTCCCCGACGGCGGCATCAGAGCGGCCATCCTTCAGCGAGGAAGGCAGCGAGGAGGCGCTCCGGAACTCGGCGGAGGGAGACAAGCGTCGGGACAGAGGCTCGGTGCGTTCCTGGCTCACCGTACGACCACTTTTCCGCCTTTGTAACTCAGGTAAACCCTTCACAAACAGTAGCTTTATCATTCCCGTGCGTATTTTTTTTTTTACTTTGTACTAGCTAGGTGAAACAGCGTGGGTCCTGAGACGTTGCGAGCACAATGACTAGCAAGCTCCCTGCCCAGTAGCCGCTGTACTGTAGCCATAAACTGTGTGTTGCTATGGTATTGCCAGGCAACATCCCACCTGCTGCCGCCGCAAATGTATGTTTTTCTCCCGTGACTTCAGTGAAACAAAGCTTCCTTTTCTAATGCGCATTTGCTGTAAATGCAGCCACCCTGAGGACGCTATAAGTTTGTTTGTTTTTTCCCCCCCTCCTTTAAGTCATCTCGCCGCTGGAAGTGATTTAGTTTATCCAACATGCTCCACTACATGCCCTGCAGCTTTGGTAGACAATAGAAATGAAATTCTGAGTATTTTTCATGTGTTGCTGTGGCTTTAGGTGACTGCACACTCACACACACACATTTTTGTAATCTCTGTCTGTTTATTTTCAGTGTTAAAGCAAAACCCGGGACCACAAGGCTCCAGAATGCACACAGTGGTGATGACATCCCTCGGAAGGACATCACCAGAGGAGAGATGTTTGCAGTGAAGGTGCTTAGTGAATACTGTAGTTTCCTCCTGTGTGGCTGTGGTTAGGCATCACTGCATGCCAACACCAGGCCCCCGATACAAAGAAATTCCATTATCCCTCATCTCCTGTCTGCTGCTGCGACAGAGCGGAGGAAATAACCGTACCATGCTGTCTTGAGGCCAGGAACGAGGGAGCATTATGAGTCAGAATGGAGAAGAAAAGAAAACTGTCACTCCTCAAATCTGCTTACAGGCCTGGTAGACAAGTCACATGCTTATTTTAAGAGCTTATTTTTGCTCTTCAGACTGGAACTATGTAGAAAGCTTGTTATTCTCCGTAAATGATCACCTTTGACTTAAACTGTCCGTCCACATTTCAGGGATTAGAGCTAACGCTTAGAGCGTGTGCAAAGTGCACGTGGTTGCATCCAAAGCGAGTTCTTTGCATTGTGTTTTAGTTTACACGTCTCCTTATCTCAGTTGTCAAGAGAGAAGGGGGGGGGGGGGTCTGCTTCTACAGTAACTTATCTAGAGCGATAGAGATAGTGGTGGGAAAGGAGGGGTGGGAGGAGTGAGAGGAACAGAGAATGTGAGAGAGCGAATGTGCTTAACCCAGCCACTGAGTGACTCTTGTATCCAAGGACGAAAGGTAGCAACACATTCAAACGCCACTCTTCGCCCACGGACTGCTGTGAGGAAATGAGGCGGACACATAGACACTCAACGCCCGTGTAGACTCAACAACCTGGCGGCCCTCTGTGGCGGGGATCCTGGGGTTTGACTGTCTGGAGTGTTGATGCTGACTGAGCAGATCATCACTACAGTTAGAGTCAGCCACACATATTTAGCCTGAATGGGAGTTGTTTGTCTAGTTTCACCGGCCTTGTTGCACCATAACGGGCCTTCTTTGTTTTTGGCAGAGGCCGGAGAGGAGGTAGTAACAGGTGCTGCGTGGCGAGGTGGATTTGAAGGTGTGGAGGAGAGCTGAAGACCATGGGTAAATCAAACAGCAAGCTCAAACCTGAGGTGGTGGAGGAATTGACCAGGAAAACCTACTGTGAGTATTGCGGGATCTTGTAAAGTAAAAGTCAAACATTTGTGAAGAATCTGCAGTATTTGAAAGGAACATTAATTCTAGTGCTGCAGTTTTCAAATTATATTTATACTCAGTAAATAGCTGGTGCTGCTTGTTCTACACCACTTTCTCATTACCGACAAAACAGAGCTACAACTGGGAATAAGCTCCTCGTTTGATTTTAATTTACATTTAAAATGTGGTGCAACAACAAATTGCAGTTGGGCTAAAGGTCTGGCACAAGTTGCAATCAGCATCTTTAAATCAAGCTGTGGGAAATCATGAATATGGAGATGCTGAGTTTAAGATATCGAGTTGCAGGTTTTATAAATGAGCATCTGTGATTGCACATGTTTATACTGTGTGTGTGTGTGTGTGTGTGTGTGTGTGTGTGTGTATATATATATGAGAGAGAGGGGTATAGATGGATTATATTGAATATGAAGACCTCAGTGCAAAACCTGTCCACAGCATCTATGCACACATTCATGTTGTTTGACTTATAAGATTATCACAGATTCAGCGTATTCTCACCCTTTCAGACCAAACATATTTACAAATGATCCCACCTCCCGTGGCTTTCAATCAAATTTGAGCTCGGATTGATAATTATCAGAACGGCATCTGCTGGGGAAGACTCCATATTAATCATTTGTGTGTTATTTCTGGAACACATCATTATTATTATCATCCGAGGCGTACAGTGTGCAGGTGTGAGTGGGAGTTGACATCCATTGGTTGCCTAATGACAGTGTTATTTGTGTGGTGGCACTCTCCACAGCACAAGCAAGGAGGGTTGTTGCGGCAGGAAATTGCTGTGGAGGAAGACTGGGCTTCGTGCTGGGCTGGGCTGCTAGCTGCTGTCCTCTCTCTCTCTCTCTCTCTTACCCTCTCACCCCTGTCTCGCTTTATCCCCTAATTGCCCTCTTTGAGCAGGGAATGGAATAGTATAATTAGGATCTTATCTGGTTAGCATCGCTGAGAGGGGGCACCAAGCCTTTCTTTCCCAGATCGCACTCCCTTGTTCTCCTTTCTCTTGACTTGAGACTCCCATAATTTCTGCTCTCCTTCATTCTTTTTCCCCTCTTTCTCGTGCGCCAGAGTGAAGCTTGGTCTGCCATTTTAGTTGCTGCTCCCTGTTGGTTCTTGACAGATTGGGGACTTAAATATTTCTCTGTGTAAATGAGTACCGGTATATTTCTCTGCGTCTGTGTGACTTTAAGAAGTAGGGTGTTTAATTTCTCCATGCAAAAAATAGCCTCTCTGTTGACAGACAGCTAACAAGTCCAAGCCACATTTTAGACCTGTTTAGTTCAGTCGAGCTTCTATCAAAATCAGTCCTTGGTTTGAAGAGATGCAGAGACATTCTGAAGAGGAAATATGGCATTGTAGCTCAAAAAGACAATACCAGGGGTAGGACTTGATTTTCACATATGTGATTAGTCAGTAAGTCTAACAAAACCCCAAATTTCTGACTCTTTAAAACATTTGTTTTTCAGGCACTGCTGTCATTTGCCTAAAAGCTGTTTGCGAAACTCCATTTAAAAAAAGAAAAAAAAAAAAAGAACAAAAGGTTCAAACAGATTAATGAAAACCTAGGTGATACTTGTTCTCAAACTTGGGAGAAATACAGTCATTTGCTGTCCTTTCGAAGGCCAACAAGAGGATACACACCCTGCTCTCTCTCTCTCTCCCTCTCTCTCTCTGTCTCTCTCTGTCTCTGTCTCTCTCTTCCATGTGTCAGTTGAGACACAGAGACGGCCTGAGTGCTTGTTAGCTTAGCGCAAAGAAGCGTAGTACATGGGCAGATTCAGAGCCGTATATAGAGAGAGTTTGGCCAACTTAAATCATGGGCGCCATGTTTGCTACCAACGGCACATGATTCTACAATATGGGGGAGATACGCTGTGTTGATATCGATCACTTATCTTCATCATTAATAAGCCTACAAATGTCACTGCCAACATCTGTCATTGTGTAAAAGGCCCCCACTTAAATAACCCAGCTTGTACTTACCTTAATTATCTTAAATGAGCCTGTAAAATGCATTGTAGCCCAGTCACTCAATTGATCACGAAGCTGTTTAACTTCTCCTTTGTCTCCCGTGTTCATCCGTCGCCGAAAGAGGTTGAAATTACTTTAAAAAATGATGCCTCGGATACAGTGAAAATTAACCTAGTCGTAGTCATACTGTTACTTATTGTTAGTGTTATCATTAGTATGATCATTATGAACTCTTATAAACACTTCCCAAAGTGTGATGTGATATGTGATTCCGATTAAAAAAACTATCCAAAGCGCATATATATATATATATCTATATCTATAGATATATATATCTATAGATAAATAGATAGATATATATCCAGTATATATCTATATATAGATATATACTGGATATATAGATAGATAGATAGATAGATAGATAGATAGATAGATAGATAGATACTGGAGATATATATATATATATATATATATATATGCTAGCAATGATAATTTAGGAGTAACAGAGCCAAAGTTATGTGTCATTGAAATTTGGCTAGCTACATCGACATAATTTATATATACACATGGTTTTCACAGTATATAGCATCCAAGTTACAGTTGGCAATTGAGAGAAGTCAAGTTGAATTCAAGCTGTGACAGCTCCTGACAGCAGAATAGCTCCTAATTTTCCAAGCATTTAGTCTAGACACTAGCAGCTCACTAGCATAAGGCTAGCTTAAGGCTATCATAACTCTTGGTAAACTTCATTCATCATTCATTTCTAAAGTGGTTTTCGGAGTTTTTGAGAGCATGAAATGAATAAATGATGATATGACTTTATTTTTCCAATGTAAATTCTTCACAAAAGTCAAAGAGAGAAACTGACATTTACCTCACATGATAGGGAGATATCAGTTGGTGTCCCGTGGTTCCTTCCAAACTTCAGCTCCCATAACCTCCTCCGTTTTTTTGTTGTTGTTGTTTTTGTCACGGGGAAAGCGATGCATTTGTTTCTTCCCTGTTCTTGCACAGTTTAGCATTCTTGATTATGTGTGGAAGTTGATTGTTGATAATTCATTAAAGTTGAAAATTGATCCCTGATATTCGCTTTGCTATGTTCATCATTGGATAAATATTGGGTTCATGATAGCGAACATGGCGCCCACACGTGACCGCCCCTGAACCAATCCCATGTCAGAATTGTTCTGAACGTTCGAACCTTGGGTTGGCCGAACTCTCTCTTCTCCTCCTCTCCTCTTCCTCCGTTTTGTTTTTGTTGGCTAGTAAGATAGTTTCAGTTATGTATCTGATTCTGAAATCCTAATATTTAGCAATTTTAAGTTGTTAATTCGTGCTGGATGTTGTGCTTAACCCTGTTTCTATGAATGCAGGCAAACACATTTTTGGTGAGTTTATTTGATGACTCTTGACAGAGGCGTGCTAACCCACACACACCCACTTCCGTTCACTGAGCTAAGCTAACTAGGGTTAAGCTGGTCTCCGTGGGTCTCAGCTCCCTCATGTCCCACAGAGGAGAGAAGGGTATTTATCTTCTGGTCTGGCTCAGGGTGGGAAGATAAATGAGAATATTTCCCCTCAAGTCGGCATGTTCCTTTAACTTTGTCGTTGAAAAAAACTGAATGGAAGCGGAGCCATCAAAAGCATTATGAGACAAAAAGCTGCTAACAAAACTATAAGAGATTTTTGAAAAACATTGAAATAGTTCCCTCTAAATATTGAATAGTAATTTGATTGTTCATCCTTCGACAACAGAAAGCTGTGCAAAGTCTCTGGATAGTATTTTTTTCCTGTTCTCTGTGAAACCAGTGGAGGATGCTTGGAGCCTGCCCTGTACTTCCACAGAGCCTAATTCATCCCAGAAATGGTGCTCAGCAGACGTACTAAAATGTCTGCAGGATGTACTCTGGGCCCGTGTAATAAAATGATGATTTTGTAAGTCGTCAAAGCCACGAAGGGGCTCACGGTGACACAGCGCAAGCTGAATGTGTTCTAGCAGACCCTGCAGGACCAACCAGCTGAGTGGGCCCTGCTCTCTCCTGCATGGCCTGACTGCGTTATTGTCCATTGCCTCCAGCTGAGTTATGTAATAAACTATTTCAATAAATCATAGCCATGGTAGATTCCCTCAATTTTGGACTACATTGACTTCTGAGGCCAATTTAATGGTAGCTCAGCTCGGCTGACAGTCGTGAGATTGACCCTGACATTTATTCCCAGGGTCACATGACGGGATTCTGTGGAAAAATTCTGAGCGTTGCCAATGTTGGCTGAGATGCAGGCAAAGGCTACCTGGCCTGGGCTCCAGCTCAGTAGCCTCTGGGCACGACTGTGATCCAGGGGAGGGAGGAGTCAATACATTATGTACATCTCACTGTGAGGTTTTTATACATAAATAATCCACATTATGACTATGTTTCGCATCACCTGACAGACCTGTGAGTTTTCCCTCCTACAGCCTGAGAATAGTAATTGAATTCCTTCCTGAGCTCGTATGCATGGCAAGTGAATCTCTCGATGTATGCTTCACAGTCACTTTGACGAGGAGCTGCTCAACGGTTAAACATTACAGTAGAGGAAATTGTCGATTAACAAAGCAGCTGTTGGCTTCACTCGAGGCTTCGCTGTGACTCAGGCCAGACGAAGGTGGTAGCAGACAGCACCTTGACTTGCAGCATGAATTTAGACTGTCTCTTGTAGGGCCTCCTGCTTCAACTATCGCTATTGATTTCTTGTCCGTGTTTTCATTAGCGACCCCAGAGGCTGAGATTTTGAAAATTGCTCTAGCTAGTTGAGAGGAAGTAAAGAGACAAGGGAGAGCCATGAGGCATTGTTTGATGAGAGACTGGCGGATAATGGCGCTTGTGTGGGCACGATAACACATCCTCCTTCCTAAAGTGCTCTCTTTCTTAAATCTAAGGCTGACCTTCACTCCCTCAGCCTTGTTTGTCTTTTTGTGGTTCCCAAGTGTTCCCTCCCACTTGTCCTCTACTTATTGGCCTGGATGAATAATTATCCATTCACCATCCCCTCTGATGACATACAAGATTCGATTCTACAACCATTTAAACCCCACTATTTCCTCTAATTGCATGTTGACACAGTTGAACGTTTTGAGTCAAGTGAGGAGAAGTGTTAGAAAGGATTGGGCCAGGATGATTAATGATGCTACGACTTGGCTCCTCTCTTGTAACCAGTAGGAAACTGTTGTTCTTTTTTTTTTTTTTTTTTTTAAAAGATGGGCAAAGTTTTCCGCCAAGCTAATGTCACTTTTTTTTTTCTCTCTTTCAGTTACGGAGAAAGAGGTGCAGCAGTGGTAAGTGTATGCATTCATTTTTAATAATAGTCACAGATGAAGAATTTGCGTCCTCACTGGCGAAGCCCCTATGAATCAGGGAGCCTTATCTTGACCCACTTTGGTACATCTTGGTTAGGATTTGGTTCCAAACATCCTTGGATAGTACATTTACAGTTGCTCTGCTGACTTGAGGCTATCTTCTAGACACTCGCCTGAAGACGGAGGAGTTCCTAAAATAGAATGACTTTGAAGTCTTACTGAGACTGAATGACTTTCAAGGCTGATAACACTGATACAGGCATTTCCATGATATGTACCTCAACAGCCTTTTTGCTCTGTTAGGATAAGGAATGTCTGATAACAGAAGAATGGCAGGGGCATAAGGTTGTTTCACTCGCCGACACTTAATGACTACATGACCAGACTGCCTCCACAAGGTTGCAGATTAGTAATCCTTCCTGCCATGTTCCACAGCTACAGTATTAGTCAGTGTGGCCTGCACCAGTATCGTATTGCAGAGGTCAATCTTTTGTCTGATCTCAACCTTTATTTACAGTGTTGGAGCATGTAGGAGGGGAGGTAGGGGTATCACGATTCTTCAAAACCACCATTTGATTTTACTTTGTCTACTTTTACTTACTTTTTTAAGGCCACGATTTGAGAAGACTATAAACATGCTTTCAAACACTTTGCAGTAAGACTACTGAGTTTGATTTTTAAAGATCAAGATATTATCAATTGGCGTGTGGTGTCAAGCTTGGTCGAGGGGTCATGCAAACACAATTGGCCGAGCCTGTGGGTGGGAGGCAGGGTGAGGGTAAGTGTCCTGGATGCTGCGCTAACGCCTCCTCCGGTTTATCGCAGTCCCAGAGAGTGTGGAGCGACAATCAATGCTAAACATGAGCCAAAAAGCCAAATAAATCAACAACCACATAAAAAAAACAAAAACAAATGTGATTTATTTAAATTTTCTAATTTTGTTACATAAATAGGCTGCATGGTATCAAGTATGATATCGCTGACATTTTTTATGCATCCATGCTGGATGGATGTATTAAGTTTTTGGACTACCTGTCCAACCAGCAGTTATGAATATGATATCTCGGGAATGCCTTGATTAAATTCCTTCAAACAAAATTTCACTTCCACATCAAAACAAGGAGGAGAAGCAGGGCTGGATCTTTGTGCGGTCACATACACGTGCCTTGTCAGATGCGCTACGCTCTCTTCACAAGATGTAGTAAACTGTGACCAGGACTCAAATGTACCATGACTGCAAAAACAAATATTTGCCAAAAAAATCCAGGATTTAATAGTAATTATGATAGAATTTAACATTACTGTCTTAATAGCAGCAAGCAAGAGCCGAGGTCAACTGCAACATGATATAATGTTTCACAAGAACACCTTTCTGGCTATTTTGTAGCGACATCTCATCTAGCAGCACAAACATGGATGTAAACTGCAACTGCACCAGCCGGTGCAGGCGTTCAACCACAAGGCAGTAATTCCAGCTTTAGAATGTACCACATTAAGGGCTTGTGTCCACCAAAGCATTTTCTTTCCAGCTAAAAATGCCTGATGCTCTTTTGAAAGTGTCCAGCTGGGAGCGTTTGAGAACACTTTGGAGGAGGAGCGTTTGTTCAGCTGAGATACTTTGGCTGTTATGATACGGAATATTCAAACAAGTCCAAATGTCAGCACAAGGTAGACAACTTCCTCTGGTCCTTGTGGGATAAAGGCTGAACCACTGGGGGAGATAAGACAACCTACCAGTCACTGTGGGTCCATGAGATTTTGTAATTTTGTAACCTCTTGATGAGTGCAGTTGTCTGGTTTTGGTTGTATTTGGCCCTCTAACCCTCAACTGTTTTGAGGGCTGGTTTGGCAGTGGTCATGATTGCTGTGTTTTACCCGAAGCTGAATAGTTGTCAACTCTCAGCACTCAGCACCATGTCACTCTGCTGTGCAACGCAGATTTATAGCATTTAAAAAAAAAAATATTTTGTGGACACAGATCCAAAGGCCATATGTTCAAATTTGATTAGTTTCTCAAAATAAAACAGCAATAATGACAGATACGAGTTCGTTGCAAATTGACTGTTAAAGGGACACTGTCAGAAAAGGAGCCAAATCTATATGTAGGAGGCTCATTTATAGGTGGAGTAGCTGTCTTTTAAATTACCTTCTGCCATCTAGTGGCTCTTCCCATTACTGCGGTCTTCCCTCTTCAACGCGTGTGCACAAAACGGGGGCCGGGCCACTTTTGTAGATACCGTAACTCTTTTAGAAAAAAATGCATGGAGCCAAGAAACTAAAATGTGCACAGAAGGATTACACAATTTGCTCATAATGTATTATATTATTTAAATAATGTATTATCAATTTAAACTAATTTTATCTTGAAGGATCTTTGTGCTGAAACAGTCATTAGTTTATCAAAGCCACTGTTCCATCTTAGTATAGAGTTTAAGTCTCTATCCAATCAATTCTTCTCTTTAGCACACATGGATCTAAAGTTGAGAGTGAAAACCACATACATCACACATGCTTTGCACTCAGGCTGCGCAGTTAATCAAAATGTAATCAAAAGTACGATATGGTCTTCTGCATATTTCTTTAAAGACTAATTGTGTGAGAAATTTAATATTGAATTGAATTTAATATTGTGCAGCTGCTGAGACTTCCTGTCTAGATATCACGCTCTACAGACTTATAAAAACACCCGTGTTGGATCCGGATACCCACAGAAATCACAACATTGTCACTGAATGGCTTTTTCAGTGAAACTGAGAATAATGAAAAAATTGTAACATTACTGTTAATTTTCATCTATGTTGCCGCACAGGTGACTTCGTACCCAGCTCAATTTCTCCCATCATCTCTGACTTTGTCATCTTAAAACAGTGACTTTTTAGCCTGGACACCCGCGAGGAGGGTGGATCTGGAGGGACGGATCTATGATGCAATCTTACCTGATTGACTTTGCATTTTCACCCAAAATGACATTACGGCACCTCTTAATGTAATTACACAAAGAAGTACTCCTACTCAGTTTGTGTATCGATACCATATTGCGACATAAAAATACCACGGTACTATTCTATGTTCTCCCCACATGCCTACCTTTAACACGCACTTGCACTATAACATGTACTTGTACATATATCCAAATGAATTACTTTCATCCAAAAGAGGCACCTTAGGCTCAGAGAGGCTGCACACAGCGTCGTGAGAGTGATCATTTCTGTTCAGGTATGAATATCTGAGTGTTTTCCGAAAGGCATCGTTTGATAGCCGCCGGCACACAGATAACAAACAATGCATCTTCATAACAGTGATGATTCAAGCATGAGCATAGCCATTGCTTTTGTTGGCTGTGTGCTGCTTCTGGGCTATTGTTTCTTTGAAAATGAAGAATAAGGACGATCAGAGAAGGGAGCGCGGTAATCAAGTGATCACTCTTCCATGTTCACACTTCACTTACCCTGCTGTGGTTTTGCATTTGTCCCCTAATTCTGCATGCATGAAGAGAGCAAGTCGTTGTCTGTTTGTGTCCCCAGTAAGAGGGAGTTTATGGGTGGAAGAAGTCGGGGCACATGTACAGCCACACAGCCACAGCATTAGATATCATTGGGCATGGGCAGGTCCAGAGCCTCCGAGCTGGGCTGTCTCTGGGCTGACTGAGTGCACTGGGGCGGAATACCCCCACCCCCTCACCCCCTGGCTATGCACTATGCACAATGCTACACACTTGCCATCACTCTCGCTGTCTTTCACAGCAAAGTTTGCATGAGTCTTCACTTCATGATCAGCAGCAATCAACACGGCTGCAGAGTGTGAGGAATGAGAGGGAATTTTACCAGGGGAAATGACAGATGGCGTGTAATTAGAGGACAGGCACACACACACATGCATGCACACACACACACACACACTCGGAAGAATTAGCAGGGTTAAATAAATGCCTGTGTTGTGCATCAGATTGGTTCCCCTTTGTAATTCTCCTCTAAGGGGACGTCATTAGTATGCTGGAGGCTTACCTGAAATCAATAACCAAATGCCATAGCGCAGTCATGTTTGCCAGCTATCAGGAGGCAGGATCAAGAGAAACATCCTCACAACTCTTCAGCAAGCCACCATGATGGATGCCAGGGAGCAGGAATCAGTGCCAGTAATAAATACTTCATCTTCATGCTGGCTCCCCAATGCACAATGTCACGTCTGCAGTGTCCCTGCAAGCTCAGCGCGTAGTCACTTTGTTACATGACTTTGAGTACAGTCTGAGCGCGTATGTGTCTTAGCACCAGTGTCATCTCGTCAGATTGTTGGTTCGTGATCTGTTCTTGACAAAGGCTCTGATGATTTGCCGGCACCGACCTTGTTCTGCGGCACTTGTCTGTGTCTTCTGTCTACACTGGTACTATACTCGGGGTGTTGGCTGATAGGGCTGAAGGATTTTGGAAAAAAAATTCTTCTGTGATTGTTTTGATCGATATTGCAATTAGAACCACAATTATCACCATCATCTGATCATTAATTTTCATTGGAAAGCCCAATTAAAATGATGACACTGTGACTTAAAACAAAGGGTTTTTCTCAAATCTGTAGACAGAGATCTCTGCAGCCCCACAATGTTTCATATAAAGTTGAATTTTGACACACTTATATTGACTTTGCAATTTGTTGGCCATAGTGGGATTTTGATTCAAGCTCTATCAGCTGCGCAGCCCCATTGGCTGACCTCAGAGAGGCCCAATTTTTCTAATTTGTAGCTGGAAACTATAGACACAAATCTTTGTTAAATCAAAGATCTGGACCAGAGCCCAGCCAATACTGCAGATTTATTGAGGTCCACACTATTATTAATACTTGAGTCAAAGAAATGCAGTATTAATACAATATAATTGTTAATATTTTAAAGATACATTCTTAACTCCAGATATATCATCCACATGAGTAGAAGAACTTGAAATATGAGATAAAACCACAGTTTTGCAGGCTCGTTTAAGGCCATTAAAATTTCATTTTTTGAGTTGATGAATCAACACGGAAATCTGTTGATGAGATTCCTCGATGCGTTCTGAAAGGTGGAAAGATTCCAGTCATAAATATGTGACATCAGTCTATTCCATTTTGAGAACTTGAGCAGGATTGTGAATGCTCCATTAAATGCCACCTGAAGCTTTGTCATTTTTGTTACACTGTAACGGCACCACAAGCGGGCTGTGAAGATCCGAGACCAGTCGGCTCTTAAAGGGGCTGGTTTAACATCCTCTGTGCACATAGGAAATATGTGTGCCGGCAGGTCGGCATGTGCACACAGTTGGCGTCGCTGCCTTATCTTGAGTTGTTTTGCACACTTAGCATCTGTGTCAAAGAAAGCAATTTTTTGTAGTAAACACTGCACACCCTAAACTTGATCAGACTCTAAGCAGTTGTTGTATGTCGCTACAGCTTCTGTGTCACCGTAACCCCTAAGTGTACTGGGAGCAGATAAATGATAAGATAGAATAGCCATAGAATTTTTTTTTTTTTCAAACTCTAGCATATTTTATACTTTTAGTAGTTTGGATTTCAACTCCATTGCTGTAAATGTAAAAAAAAAAGATCCATCCATCCATTTTCTACCTCTTATCCTGTTAAGGTTGGTGGGGGGGTGGAGCCTATCCCAGAGCCTTCAGGTGAGAGGCCGGGTTCACCCTGGACGGGTCACCAGTCCATGGCAGTGCCAACACATATAGACAGACAACCATTGGCTCTCACAGCCACGCCTACGGTCAATTTAGAGTCTGGATTAACCTGGTCCCCTCTTGATGTCTTTGGACTGTGGGAGGAAGCTGGAGTACCAGAGAGAACCCACACAGGAACAGGGAGACTCACACAGAAAGACCCCGTGCTCCAGCTGGGGCTCAAACCCGGAACCTTCTCGCTGTGAGGCAACAGTGCTGACCACTGCACCACCGTGCCACCAGTAAAAAAAAAAAAAAAAAAGATGTAACAGCAAATATATAGAAACATTACATTTTAAACCATGACCAGACACCATCATTTACTGTCAACAAGCATTATAAACAACATAAATCATGAACATGTATAACATAAAATGATGTCAAAGAACATGCACTCTGCGATAAAAGATGCTGAAAATATGCTGATCATGAGATGAAGTCGTGCGTGATGAGAGCAAGCCTGAACAGTATTATGAGCATGAAACAGTTATTAGCCTGTCACCAGGAATAGATGCTCTACCACTTTCACATGCAGGGACTCCTGAAGTGCTATTGAATTGTTACATGTTTCTCAAAGAAGAGACATTTTTCAAGAGATGTTATATCTAAAGCTTTTATGATACTGGTGTTGACATCATAGGTTGTTCACTCTGTTTATGTGGTTGGTACATTAATATATGTGACAACTAGAAAGCCCTCTGAGAGCTCATCCCTCTTCACCATGGTGGACTTTCTGTTCTGTAAAAAACAAGAAATCTTGTTGTACATGTGCGTGTTGTTCTTTACATCAGGCTTTCTTCCTGTAACCATGATGCAACACTGTGACTGTCACTCACAGTCCTCACAGCAACAAATCAGCAAGGTGTTTCCCACCAAATTTAAGAAGGATCTGACTGTCTCACAAGGACGAGGACATCAAAGTGTAAAAAAAAAAAAAAAAAAAAAAAAAAGATCTTTTGCCACCAGGCGGCGCTAAGACTGACCTGCTCCAGAAGTGAAAGAGCTTCGCCTCCACCCATTCTACGCTTCTCCTCCAAGTTCTGTGAATATTGGCCTCATAGTTTTTATGTAATCTGCTGACAGACAAACACCACAGAAACTTGACCTCCTTGTTCCTGCGTCACTAGAATTACCATATTGTGAAACTATGGAACAAGTATAAACCACAGAGCTGTTTAATCTATATAAGTGCAAGTGGATTATAAGATATTCTCATTTGATTAACTGTTCGTGACCCTGTGGCAGTCCTCATGCAGCTCTTGCTGTTGCTAATGTATGCTCTCTATACTTCAACCCTGTATGTTGTTCTCTATATGCCGTATACAGACCCAGCTATACGGTGTGTGACAGTATCAATGGATCCTTTCTCCTTTGCTGGATGTGACAACCGTGTATTAAAAATGACTGAGGAAGTCATGTGACCTGGGTTAGCTTTACATAATGATACGGACCATGTGTTGGCTCTTTGAATTTTTTAGTCTTTATAGTGAGCGATATGCTCCCTGCAGGTGATTATGATTGTGAGAGTGACATGCTTCAGCTTGCTCGTCTTCTTTCTGAACTGTATTCTTCGCTGCTCCTCAAAGGATCTATTTGGCTGTATGGAGCTGGCGTCATTGTCTCCAACACAGATGAAATGACTTTAAGAGGAGTGTATGAGTGTGGAGCCAGTGACTGAGTGGAAAAGATGTGTCCCGGCCTTCATTCTTCATCACGACACTCTTCCTCTGGCCTTAATTACAGCCCTGCTTCATGTTGGAGAGCCGTAACTGAATCACAGACAAACAAGCGGCACTCCCTTGTGTGAACTTGTATCATTTTTGCCGTTGATCAAAAGCCCTTTCAGCGCCTTTTCATAACTAGAGTGTTATTATTATCCTGCTATTTCCAGCGTCTCTCGGTGCTCATGTAGCATTTGTATTGTAAAGGCTAACACGCTCTTTTTGCTCCCTGACCTATTACAGTTAGACTCGGAGGCTGCCGCGCTCCTTTATGGAGACGCACAAGGAAATGGCCTACCTTTGAGTGACTGCCCTTGAAATTGCTTATGAAATGTTTCTATATTTAGGCTAATAGAGATGTTAAATTGCTCACTGTATGTCATTTCTAGGGGCGAGAGGAAGCTCTCAGACTTATCTATCAGCCGCGCATATTATCAAAAGAGGACTAGAGAGTAATTTGATTAGAGTTAACCACTCCGGGCTTGCTATTGGATTAGGGTGATTGTCTTATCTGTGAATGAGACAAATAGCTTTGCACTTTACCTTTTTGATCCAGCGCCCTTGTTGAAACTGAATCAGTATTACTGAGCGCCGATGTGAGAAGGCTTCTACTTTGCCTTCGCACTATACATGTTAATTACTCTCTACATCTGTGTTTTCTCTCGTCAGGTACAAGGGCTTCATCAAAGACTGTCCGAGCGGGCAGCTCGACGCCGTGGGCTTTCAGAAGATTTATAAGCAGTTCTTTCCTTTTGGAGATCCTACAAAGTTTGCCTCATTCGTCTTCAATGTTTTTGATGAAAACAAGGTTTGTATTTGTTACCCTCTTTTATCATATGACTAGAAAAAAGAGGATCAACCCTTGTTATGTCAGACATTGATTGATTATTTGGTACTAGATAAGGAAACTAAGACCAGTTTGTGCTTTTCACATGCTTTTCAATTTTGATCACTTTGGCTGTGTTATTGATTATGATGTACAATTTGGTAAGATTGTGTACTTTCGGGGGATTTTCAAACTCAGCTCCTTTCAAAATTCGATCGTACTTTTAAGCTCGAAAACTGCACCATTTAAATTCAAATTGCAGTTCTGGATGCCACAGAGCCATCGGACCGCAAACCTGCATGGTATTATTTCTTTGTGTCATTCTGAGGCTTTCCCTTGAAACTTTTAGTGTTTTTTCTTGTCTCCAGCATCTGGGGTACTTTTAGGGTATTCAGCCTGTTGAGCAAATACATCCTGCAGTATTTCCACTGGGGAAACTGTGTGCCAACGCAATACATGCATTTGAGTGTTAGTAGGTGGTGTCACAGTTAGATAAAACTTTACATTACTGTACTGAAGGTCACAATCGATACGAGCGGCATCATGACTAAAAAGCTGGCATTTAAAGGGATTAAATTAGGTAAATTATTCATATTTGATATTTACGAGAACAGAAGAAAACATGCGCCCTTCAATACCATACCTGACCAAGAGCTTGTTGTGGTTTTAAAAAAATAACAAAAACTTTTGAGAGCAACTATCACTGAGCGTATGTTTTTATCTGCTCTCCTATTTGAGTCTGTTAATCCTGCACCTGCTCTTGTCTCATTTCATTCTCTGGATGTGCGTGCACTCTCTTCCACTGCTGCAGTATTTGATATTTATTACAGGACTGATGCTAGTTAACTGTGTCTTTTGCATGGAGCAGTAGGAGTAACTGGAACGAGGGCCCAGGGGGTCAGACCTGAAGCTGTTCAGGATCATGCTAACCGGAAGTTTTTCATTGTTTACTTATTTAGAGAGAAAACATGGCAAGGAAATCATGTGAACATTTTGTCGGTTTTGTATGATTATACACATCATAGAGTAAATATAGTAAGAACATGTCATGTACATTTGTGTACTCAAGTCTTCTTGTATATTGCAAGGTTAGTATGAAAATAAATCTCTCTATGTGTCAATATTTTCCACAGCAAAGATTAATTTCTCCTCAAAAGTCAATGATTTAATACATGGGAACAGAACTGCACCAGTGTCATGCCAAATATCCCCCAGTTTGCATTTGTATTTGATTATTGTGAAGTGCTTCCTCTGTGTGGGCGTATCCTGAAGATCTGATTGATGCTACAGCAACTTTGACCAAAGCCAATCATTGCAATTGTGTTTCGGAAGCCAAACTGCAGATGAGCAGCGCGGTGGATGTCCCCAGAGGTTTATTGACGTTGGTTAAGAGGCTTTGTGTCAAGAAGACCAGACAGCCGCTCTTTCTGATGTTTATCTACGCCCTTCATTAGCGTTTGGCACCCCGCAGTTAGAGAATGCATTGATCTTAACAGTTTTTATGACTTATGTAATCAGCAATGCATGACTGTGGCGTCTGACTGGTCAGATGTCTGCTAGAGATAAAAGTCAGTCGACCATAAAGCCACACAGAGAGCTTGACTGTTGCTCAGACTGGACTCGTAGCGTTCACAGGTAAATGCTTCAGAATATAGAGGATAGGAATTGGGTGGCCAATGGCTCCGCCCCCAGAGGCCACTTTATATGAACTGTTGCTTTCAATCATCGAATGAGTCTGTCAAATAATGCTGTTTTGCACAATACAACTCCAAAGACCACATTTTTGGAAGTTGGTGGGGAATTTGAGCTGCTGTGGTCAGATTGTACATTCTATCAGAGCTGACGAGAAAAAACGAATCAGAAGATAGTTTGTCAGATGAAGGTACGGGCTAACTCCTCCATTGTTGAACAATTTGAAAGATCTCAAGTATACAACACTTTTATGTTTGCGTGCTGTAACTTTTGGACAACGGGCCAGTAGCATCCGTCTTCCTAATGACCAGAGGTGACATATTTCTGCCTCAGGAGAGAGCCAGGTGCAGGGCAAAAATAGCAGCCGACTTGGAACGAACGTCTGGCCCCGTTTTTCAGCAGAATAACGGCAAGGACATTGTGAAAAAACTGAGGTGTTCCTGAAAGTGCAGGGAGGGCCATTGTGAGGAAAGATTCTCATCTTTTCTCCGGCCCATTTCCCCTCTCTGTGTGTGTGTGTCTCTCTCTCTCTCTCTCTCTCTCTCTCTCCCCCTCCCTCTCTCGGTCGCTGTTGCTACTCTAGGACGGACGCATCGAGTTCTCTGAGTTCATCCAGGCGTTGTCAGTCACTTCTCGGGGGACTCTGGATGAGAAGCTTCGATGTAAGAAGATGCACCCTCCATTGCTATTTTTGACATTCAAATGACGGGATTTAGGCCTGATGGCTGTGTTGCATATAAAAGAGGGCCAGTCGCAAGTAAACAATGATTTGTGAGGCACAGCAGGCTCCTGTGAGCAAGGGGTCACGACCCTGTGTGTTGACAGCCTATTTTGAATTAGAGGAAAAATCTGCAACTTTAACTTGCAGCTGTATCCATAACTTTAATCGAGTGAGATCATTATTTAAATGCAGAATTACCACTCTCATCTTTTGGACCTTTGATCTGCTCTCCCACATCCAAACAAGTTAAACTTTGCTTTGTCACTCATGTAAATTTAATATAATCATTTATTGAGCACTCTGAGTAGCAGCAGACCTTTATGCATTGAAATCTTTCTCTGCTCAGGGGCTTTTAAATTATACGACCTGGATAATGACGGCTACATCACCCGCGATGAGATGTTGAACATTGTAGATGCCATATATCAGATGGTGGTAAGTTTGACCAAACATGACACACACTTGGAGCTGATTTGTTTTGAACAGTCGGCTGTAAAATTCTTATGATTTGATGTCTTAGGGGAACACGGTGGAGCTGCCAGAAGAAGAAAACACCCCCGAAAAACGAGTGGACCGTATTTTTGCAATGATGGACAAGGTTGGTTATTTCAGTTGAAATGATGTTCCAGAGCAGTAAAGATAGTTTACCATAGAGGAGAACTCTGTCTGCCTTTGCTGCCTCCCTCGGGGCATTGACATGGACACTGTTAAGTTTGGAGCTGTTAGCCGTATCTATCGCAGCGTCACTAACACTGCCAGCACTCTATAAACATCATATACAGTCTCCTCAGCCACTGGCTCGATGCCCACTCCCTCAGCTCCAAGAATCTAGCCTTAGTGAAAAATGAGACGCAGCCTGGGTGGTTGTGTTCAGACTGTTGGACGAGCATTGCAGCACAGCAGCACTTGCTGATTTGTATTGGCACAGTGGCCACTAGCCAAGTACAGTCCAGCAGCTCTGAGCAGCACTAACATGATTTGGCTTATTTTGCCCCCTGCTGGTGAGCCTGTGTAAAAGCATCAGTGGTCATCCATGTCACTCTCGTTCCAGAATGCAGACGGGAAGCTGACTCTGCAGGAGTTCCAGGAAGGCTCTAAGGCAGACCCCTCTATTGTTCAAGCACTGTCACTCTACGACGGGCTCGTGTAGGAAGGCCAGGTGAGCTGCACACTCATAGTCTTCGATGTGAAGATAACATTTATTTAATCCTCATTTCATTTAAGAATAAAAGAACTCAAGCCTGTGCCCTGAAAGCAGAGCAAAGAAGCCACTTTCTGCTCTCAGTTTGTTCTTATGAATTATTCAAATGTCCCACTTGTTTGCTGGCAGTTGTTTGCTGGCAGTTGTATGGTTGTGCAGCGCTGAGTGAAGAGCGAGACAGCCCGCTGCTCTTGCTGCTAATATAATCCACCAGCCGCTGCAGATTGTTGCCTACATCCTGCTCAGTGTTTTGTCAACTGTGAAGTGAGCTCGTGAATACATATTTGTATCATGCTGTCACTCTGTTTTCTGATGGTCCTGCTGCTTGTCCAAAATAGCCCAGGTATCATAACACCGTTTTCACAACTCCTCAGATGGATCCGACTCAGCGTCCTCTAATCCAGCAACATCACACCTGTAAAGAGGAGCGAGCCACACAGCCTCCCATTAAACGTGCTCACCCAGATGTGGACCGCCAACTTTTCTCGCACAGCCGCACGGCATTTTGTGTCAGTAGCTGTTCGTCTCCGTTTTAAGGATTGTGAACAAATCTGTACCCTCTGATGTGATGGAGCATTCAAACACCCTCAGTCATCTGTCTGTGCTTCTGCAGCTATGTTACACTGCATACACACTCCAGCGCCGTGCAGCTCTGCCAGTGCAGCGTTGTGGTTTCCCCACGGAGGACTGAATTCCCGCGGAGTGTTTTTAGTGTGTATCGCTCAGAGGGTCTGTGCTGCTGCTGCTGCTGCTGCTGCTGCTGCTTCAACACCACGTGGACGAAATCTGGAAGAATCTGGAAAAATGTATTATTTGGTGATAAAGTGAACAATAACTTAAAAGTTACAAAGCAGTGTATTGTAAAATGTAAATATAATTTATCTTCTGCTTTGCTGCGTTTTTAGGATATTTCCTCATCAAAATGGAATGAAGTTTTATTTTTTATCGAAGTTGTTGACATGTATTGCACTGCATTTTTCATGACTACTGTGGGATTGCTTTGTTCTCACACTCTGAGAGGTTTTTATTTAGAGAAGAGTTGAAAGAGCTGGGAGTTTTCTATGGATTGTTTTATTATGTTTGCAGTCTGTGCATCCTTTGTGTTGTCACTTCCCTTGTAAGCATGAGCGTCCGCAGTGTTGCGCCGCCACATCCTCGACGACATGACCGAGCAACACGGCAGCAGCTCACATTTCAATTACCTTCTTTTGAGAGTACGGTTCCCCTCCCTCAGCAGACACAGCCTGGACGCTGAGCCGCACAAACAGACATCAGCTCTGCTTGTAAAGCTTTTGTGAGCGCCGCTGTTAAAATCGTCGTTTGTCCCGTGTGAGGGCCTCTTTCATTCTGTTATTTTACGTAATGGCTTCACTGGTTTTATGCCTTATGAAAACTGACTCGATGATACATGTCATTTCCTGTTCATTAACAGTATAAGAGCACAGAATAAAATGCATTTAAGTGGCTAAGTTTTCTATGACTATTGCTAGAATGTTTTTATTTTTATATAAATATCAAACTAGATAGAGGATCATTTAATGAGCTTTGTTGTAAAATGCATTTCCAGCGTGGAATGACTGTTGCTCGTGTAAATCTGTAAATTGCGGAACCCAGTGGTGGAAGTGTTTTTACTCAAATACTCTACTTAAGTGCGGTGTTGAAGTGCCTGTACTCTACATGAGTATTTGCATTTTAGGGCGCTTTGGTCTTTTGCTTCAACATTTCAAATGAATTCTTGTACTTTTGACTACATTTGCCTGAGCAGTTACTTTGAAGAGAAAGATTTTGCGTAGAAAACTTCCTGATGAAGACGATGTACTCAAAGGTGTGAAGCTGCCAACTCCAAGAAGTCGCCATCAGAGCAGCACAACTGGAACACAGACACACACACGCACATCACGCCAGCGTGACCTTTACCAGTCAGTGGTGTGAGGATTGACCACTTGTAGAATGTGTGCTTCTACTTTTAATACCTCAGCAAATACATCAGTAGAATTTTGAATGAAGACTTTTACCACCATACTATTTTATCTGGATATTTCTACTCTCGCTTAGGTAAAGGAGCTGTGTACTTCTACCACCACTGCTTAAAACCTCACAGTGATTGTCAAGTAAGTCACACTCACACACACTTGAACTGTGTGTGAGTGACAGGCCAGTGTTGCTCTGAGATACAAACACCAACAGCGTTATCTTGTTTTTGTGATGCTTCGAATCAACACATGCCAACCCGCTCTGCGGCGTTCACGCCTGCGCTGGACGATGTATCCTGTTACAAATGAATTTCAGAAAGTGGTGATGTCTAGGCACTGACCGCTGGGCTCATGACACTGCTGGGTGTGTGTTCACCGGGCCTGCACACACTTGCTCTCACACGAGTAAATGATTTGAAGGGGGAGGTCTGGTAAGCCCGAGCTTTGAACCTTCCGTCTTCCACCCCTGATTTATTTCTTCTATTAGAAGGTTTGAACTGTAGAAATGAGACGCAGAGCAAGTCAAGTGTTTGTTTTTTTCAACCTTTAGAAGAAAGATTTCTGGGCCTTTTGATTTGTTAAAACTTGATACCAACTTTTTATGATTGATAAATATTTATATCCAGATTAGCAACAATGTATTTCTGTGTGGCGTGTAAAGCTATGCCTCGTTCGTATGCCAAGGGGATATTTCTCAGGGTGTGTAAAATTAGATCGTGCCAGCTGAATTTAAACCGCTGCTATTTATAAAAATGAGGTTGAGACATTGTTACGGCCGCGTCCAGAACACACACTCCGCCGGTAACGTGTTAAAACCGCGTCTCTTTGGCACACCTCGATTGCGCGGAGAAACTCGAATTGTGAGGGAATGTTGAAGAGGGTGAAAGCCTGGAAGTCACCGCGGGGTCGAGTTACACACAAACTCACGCACACATACAAATCAGGTTGGGTCTCGGGAACCTTTTAATACCCATCTCCGCCCCCGTTTGAAGCGTCAGAGCTGCAGCTCTCCAGGGGCGCTCCAGCACAGAGTCTCACCACACGCTCCTCCAAACTTTACGCACGGATGTTCTCCTCTGGACTCGTTTCACACTGGAATTTTATGTGTTTCACTGTAGCCGAATTATTCTATATATCTTTCTTGTCGATAGGAAGCAGTGGTAGCCTTTTTTTTGTTAAGTTGTTCTAAATCTAAGAGGTTTTTTTTTGTAAACTTTAATTTATTTAACGTAATTTGGCTCGTTCCAGCAGACAGATGTTGTCAATCTAAACTTTAAAAAAAAAATGACCGGTGACTTCTTAAAGTGCCTTGTCTTAGTGCTCTGTATCAGCGCGCACAGGCTCTTGGCAGTCCCCCCGGCTGAGGATGATGATGGATCCGGTGACAGCGCCTCGACCCTGGCCTTTGTGTTCGATGTTACCGGCTCTATGTACGACGATCTGAAACAGGTGATAGATGGCGCCTCACGGATCCTGGAGAAAACCCTCAGCAGGAGGACCAGACCCATCAAGAACTTTGTTCTGGTGCCATTTCATGACCCAGGTACTTTATTACCACTTGAAACAAAAGTGAGATACTGTTTTGTGACACTGGTATTCCCGAATTCTAATGATTTTTGTGAATTAAGACACTTTTTAAATTTAATTACTGCAGTAATCAGTAAAGATAATGTTTGTGCATTGACTTCCCCTCTCACACTTTAACAACCTCCTTGTCACCGTTGCGGGTCACATTGCCCCTGATGGGATGGCGTTTTGGTGTCAGTTTTGTGAATTTTCTTGAGATGATCTCAGAAGCAGCAAGCAGCAGCAAAACTCATGAAGGTGTCACAGCTCAGCCCGGTCAAAGTAGCCCAGGACTCAGTCTGATGGGAGTCCAGTGAGGGTGGAGGTAGTGGGACAGGTAGGACTTCTCATCCTTTATGGGAAATCTGGAGCTTGAAAATAAGAGTGCTCTAATGGGGGAGGGTGTTTGAGCACTGATGAGAAGCATATGCTGTCTGCCTGTGTGTAATTACCCCAATCACCCCTCCCCACCCCTCCCTCTCCTCCATCCTAGCCTCCGGAAAACCCTCACAGCCCCCGGTTTAGCCAGCCGGGGGGTGGAATGATGGTGGTGGTGGGCTCCACTAACACCACACATTTTGTCTGTGTTTAATGTGCCCTGCCTTTGGGGACCTTGTAAACTTTCAAGCTTGCTAAGGAGACGCTGTGCCGGCTGACAAAGAGGCGTGACAGGACTGTCAGTGTTTTACAGGCCCTCATGAGGACGAGACCAGGACTTGAAAGCCTCCACCCTCGGAAGATGGATGGAGAAGGAGTTCGGATTGTCGTCAGCTTGACACATGCCTGCGAGCTCTGTGTCATTAGCCTCACAAAGATACTTTAATGTTGTGTTGACAGTCGAGCATCTCTACCTAACGTGGGTCTTCTCTGTAATAGTTGTAATGAAAAGCTTGTGTTTCTTGGCAGCAGTGTTCAATGGCAAAAACAATGTGTGTTCTGTCTGTTGGTTAATGTTTACTGTTCCATCGATTAACAACAAAAGCCTTCCTAGGAAGTGTCAGGCCCGCACAGGCTCTTCCCCGTCATGCTGGAGACCAGTTCTGGTTTAGAGTCGAGGAAGTTTTCTTGTAGAACGCGCACTGACTTTCGAACTTTTGGAAACATTTCTGAGAAACCGAACCTGATGATTTTATTTTGGCAGAGCAGAAATCTACTCTCCCCTCGGTGCTTTGTGGGGTTCGTGATGATTGATATTCCAACACAGAACCTTTAGGGCTTCTGGTCCTGATAGATGGATCTGTTGCTTATTAGGGATTTGGTTGCTGTGAATGTTCACGGATTCTTAAATTCTTAGAGGAAACAACTAAATCAATTGTTCTGATGTGTTTGTTTACTTGAGTTTAGGCCTGAATCATTATTCCACTGGGGTCAGTGTTCATAGGCGCCTGTATAGAGACCAGGAATGTTTTTCATCCCAGGCCCTATTATCCTTTGTGTTGGGTTCAAATGATTGATTTGAAGAAAAATTGTTCCAATATTGAGCAAGATCGACAACTGCAAAGTGGCTGTTACATTTATCATTGCAAGTCTCTGATTTTGATCAGTCTCTAAACACATCATTGAGAGGATCCCAACAGAGACAGCTTGAAAAATGCCAGAATTCTCCTCTAAGATGAGCTGGAATGGTTCTGTTCCTTTTGGGGATTTTTGATTATGTACATCTCCAACCTTGCAGATATCGGGCCTGTCTCCATCACCACTGACCCTAAAAAGTTCCAGCAGGATCTTCAAGAACTATTTGTCCAGGTGGGAACCGAAACACATGACTTGCCTGCTCTGTAGTACAGAGACCACTGAATAGTTCCACACAAATCGGAGTTTTAGCCAAGTGGACAGCAGCCACAGAGTTGTGGAACAGTAGCGCAGTCAGAGGAGAGCCATAAAAGCAGCCAGTTGACTCAGGAATGTCAGTTACACATTGATATTGATCCGTAGAGGGTTAATCTGCTCTACAGTGCTATTATCACTTACCGGGTTTTGAATATTTCTATGCAATGTCTACCATGACATTTTAAAGTAGGAAAATCTGGTACAAAAGCCACAAGAGTTCTCAAAGTAGGGAAAGGTTTGAATGAAATACGACACTGGGAACGGGTTTATTCCAGTGGTATTGTGTGTGTGATCCTGTCGCTCAGGGTGGCGGCGACTGCCCTGAGATGAGTGTAGGAGCCATCAAGAGAGCCCTGGAGGTTTCTCTGCCTGGATCCTTCATCTATGTCTTCACTGACGCCAGAGCCAAAGACTACCGGCTAAAGAGAGATGTTCTCCAGCTGGTGCAGCTTCGTCAGTCTCAGGTAAAAGTCTCGATACCACAGACACACGCTCATGATTGTCAGTGTCAGTCGTGTACTCTTGTCAGTACTGTGGACACACGATGGCGGTGGAGACAGTACACGTACACAACAATTCGGGATTTGTTCTGTTATTTTAAAAATGTATTTTTCCAATAATGTTTTGGGGAAATTGGCGATTCGTTTGAGAGAAGACATTTCTTTTCTTTTCTTGAATTCTACTCACATTTGAAGCGATTGTAGTACTGGTCCAGGTGGTACCATGATATATTTTTTTGGTACTTTACTTTCTATACAGTACAATGTGTTTATCTTAGGTTTTTAAATGTGCCTTTTGATACTGATGCTAACACAAATTCCCTCAGGGCCAATAACGGTTCTATTCATTATTTTGAGTAAACCCCAAAGCAAGCCGGAGTTTTTGACTTATTTTGTGAATTCAGATGTACGAATGAGTAATCAAATACCATACACAAATACCTTTCTCCTTACTTTTAAGCCCCTTTTCAACCAAAAGTTTGTGGGGCTTAAGAAAATTCCTGGGGCTTTAGTTCCAGGAGCTTGTCTTGGGATAAGACAGTGTCGCCTGTGTTTCAACTGTGACCTAAAGACTCGTGAATATTGGTCAAATCAGTCCACCGTCATATGAAAAAGCCCCACAATTTCTGACCGACGTTCACTGTTTCTAGTTCCTGTTGGAGGTCATCTTGTAGTTAAAAAACAAGCAAACAGTGAGACCAGCACCGCAATGGTCCATTGCTCAAACTTTCTTGTTATTCTGACCCTTGATGTATCCGCGGTATCAGTCAGCTGGTTTATGGATTTTATTTCAACATGAATTAAATATGAATAACTGAG
The DNA here is from genome assembly GCF_037954235.1 of Aulostomus chinensis. Lineage (NCBI taxonomy): Eukaryota > Metazoa > Chordata > Actinopteri > Syngnathiformes > Aulostomidae > Aulostomus > Aulostomus chinensis. The sequence goes on from NC_141325.1 coordinate 27,690,389, forward strand.
CCAGCTGGAAAGATTCAGCAGAAAAAGACGCATCCCAATAGTTCCTGAAAGTGCTATCTCCTGAGGAGGGACCCTGGCTAGATCCTGGTGTTCATGGTCAAAATGAAAGTGGTTCCTCTAAAGGCTCCAGGGCGAAGCTCCTTTGGTCAAAAAGGAGCTTCAGAGATATTTTGCTTCCTTTTTTTTAGATGTTTTATCTCAGTAACTCATACTAAAAAATGCAAGTTTTGTTTTGTAACCACACGCGAGGCTGCTTTCATCCCTCCATTGACCTGACTGGGCTTGGTTTGAACACGTTTCACTGGTGCTGTGACATCACATGGTCCTGGGTATCCAACCCTAATTGCTACTGAATGGATTTGAAGCACAGGTCACAGCAGGTTCCTGCATGTGTACATCACAAACACATCTTCCCCAATGGCATGCTGGGAAAGATCTACATCCAGCGACGTTCCTGATGCTCAGCTGAGCTGAAGAGAAGTGTCTTCAGAGTTGCTGAGTCATAGTAACCTCCACCTGCCTAAAAGCATTAGAGCTACTTTGGTGCAAAATGAAAGAAAATCCTTCGAGAGCAAACGTTGAACACAAGTAATCCTCTTAACTCTTCTGCCCCCCTTCATTCTCAGGTGGTCTTTGTGTTGACGGGGGACTGTGGGGACCGCTCGCAGCCCGGCTACAGAGCCTACGAGGAGATTGCTGCCACCTCCTCAGGCCAAATCTTTCACCTGGACAAGCAGCAGGTCAACGAGGTGAGAGCATGACGGATGATCGCTGCCGTACTTTGAAATGTTAATGAGATCATTGCAGTGGTATTAAATCTTCATTGCAGAATTAAATGGTTTGTATAAAAAGAAAACTGTTCTACAAATGGTCAACAGCAGGAACAGGACCACTAATGTAATAATAGCTGTTTTTATTCACTGTAATCAAATGTCTACAAAGCTGATATGAAACTTCCTGGTGACAAACAGAGCAGGAATTCATTAAAATCGGAAATGGCATGTAACAGAAGCCCTGTGTAAGAGGCCAAAGACAGCGTGACTGACTTCCCAAGCAGACGTAAAAGAAGCCAGCGCTTCCTCTGGAAGAGACACTGGTATCCTACATGTCAACACAGGAGGTGGCTGGCCAGCAGTGAGCCGGAGCCAGCAGATCGGTGCTCTGGTGGCCCACTGAACCCCTGAACTCCAATGTGTTTGTGTGTGTGTGGGGGGCGTCTGTTTCCTGTCAAGTCGTGCTCGTATGTAACTAAACATACAAAGCATGTGTGTGTGAGAGGCTGCTCAGTTCATTATCACTCAATAATTGTGCCAGATATTTAGTGACTGTTTCAATTGACATTTCTGCGTTGTATTTGCGAGGGATTTTGAGACCAAATTCGCCTTCACACCTTGATCCCAGATGCTAAACTAGCATCTTGTGTTGACATGCTCTTGGTGTATTGGTACATGTTAACATATTGTGAACAATTTTTCGGGGGATGTCCACCAATTTTAGACTTGTCTGATTAAAGCTCTTGGGTGGCAAGCTTTTACCAAATTAATGCAAATCTTTTAATCCATAAAAAGCTCTGAGGTTCTCTATGTCTAAGCAAAATATTCCTCTTTAATAGCAGTTTAATAAAGTGTGGCCAAATCAAATATACAGAGTCTTTTTGTGGTCACCGGGGGGAGAGTAGAGAGAAAACAGACCGCTTATTTTACTCTCTAATCCCAGGATACGATCTGTCATGGCTTCCCTCCTTCCAGCGCAGCTGCCCAGTGGAGTTGGCTCCGAGTCCACGCACAACAGCTCATTGTCAGCTCCGCATTCTTCATTCTTCACACTCGTTAAATTTGACAGGTTATGATCAATGAGAGGATGTGCTAACAAGAGCGCGCACAACAACAAATTAAAAAAAAACAAAACATTTATGTAGTGTTGAAGCTGGACCACGATGGTAATGATGCCATCCTTAGTCATCAGTGGCCTGGGGCGTGTGATCAGAAGTGACGGCTGTGACGTTTCAGCTTCCAGATAATGTCAGCAGTTATAAGATCAGTGTCATGCAGCAGGTTCCCAGTACAGGATTGTCTGTTTTTACTTGAGAAGTGTCCTCATGGTTTTCTCATTAGATCGATACAGTCGAGAGTTAAGGGGCTTTAATGGCTGTTAAAGTAGAATTAAACCCAGACAGCATTTATCCTCAGCTGCCCTTCCGAGTGTGCAAAAAAACAAACCTTCAGTGAAACACAGGTGGAAGCGAAAAAGCCGTGGCAGGTGCGCTGCATCTCAATGAGGAGTCAGGACTCCATCTGGCACTGATTCGCTCTCATAACCTTCATTTGAAGTGGGACATCTCCCCGCAAATGTGGGCGAGTCTGGTGTTTAAACTTGGGCAAGTACTAAGCTGACCTCTGCCCACCAGGGGGTCTGGAGTCAAGCTGTTCAATTTAAACCACGGCACAACTACAGCTTTCTTTAGTACCTTGTACCTGAACAAGGGAGGGGACTACAGTATGACCCCGCCTCCGCTGACCTTTATTGTTTGGCCCATCTGTCATGCTTCTATGAGTAACAGAGGGGATCCTTCCTGGAACAGCCCTGTACGTCTGTTCAGCTGAGACACCCCGGATGATGTTTCACAGGAGTGTAGAACAGGGAGCGGCTGCAGAGCTCAGCAGGCTTCACAAGGACGTTGCTGCACGGACAGCGGTCGTCCCATCTCTGCGGTCCGCTGGCTTTTATCTGGGGGCTGACTGATGCCCGTTCCTCTCTGCTCTTGAATATGAGCAGGAGACCCTACCCTGGGCCAGATGTAGGTCACTTCTTAGCTGTTTCCTTCTCTGCTGGTGATGGCTGCACATGTGGCAGACATTACAGCTGTTTCCAGTTGTAAAACAGCGAGAGGAACCAGCTGCTGTCAGCACCCAGCAGACCTGATAGACAAAAAGCCGAGGCCTGATGATTAAATTATCAAAGCCTTCCCTTGTTTCAGTTTCTGCTCCTCTCTGTAAATGTCTTAAAATGTGTTGTCATTGGCTCCAACTTCGAGGGCTCACTGAAGAAATGTTTTCAGTTTCTTTCATTACAGAGCAGCTCAACCATAAGGCTTCTCCATGCGAGGTCAAAAAAACACGAGACAGCAGTTGCTTGTTAAGCGCTTGGAAGATGGAAGACGTCGAGCCAATTGTGGCCACTGAAATGAGACTGTGAAATGTCAGTGGATTTTGCTGCTTCTGTTTTCATTTTAGAGACAACAAAAGGAAAACTGTAGTCGAAAACATGATAATGATTATAGCCGCAGGGCCAAGCACCTGTCAAAACTGCAATTCTATAGCGTCAGATTATTTTCTGGAGACCCACCAAGGAATATTACAAGCTTAATGATTGCTGTTTTTTTCCATTAAATATGATCAAATTATCCGTTATTATCTAGAGTTTGGGTAATCTGCTCTGAGTGGAATGACTCATTTAAGAAGTGAGTCTACTCATCTGGCTAAGCTTGACCAGTTCCATAGAAAAGTGGGAATCACCAGCCAGACATGACTGTAAATTTGATACTGTGTAATAGAAAGTTTAGATGTTTTTCTAAAACAAAGGGCCTCCTGCTACTTTCACTGCTGCTTTCTATTCCGAGGAACTAGCCTCATGATTCATGAAAGCTGTGCTGCGGGAGGGAGGCTGCTGCCTGAAAGACTTCTACTGTGCAGGACTCTCCTCTGGGAATACACGCTTGAGAGTGCAGAAAACTGTATGTTATCAGTTTGACAGTAGAGCTGTTTCACTTTTCCTTTGTTTAGGCAAAATCCCCCTGAGGAATACTTCTGTGATGAAAGAATAGTCCAAAGATAAAGAGCAGCCCTCTGCTTGGGGGGCTCTTACGGAAAGGTCACCGTTGCATCCTTCCTGTCCTCATCCCGTCTGAGTTTGGAGGGGATCCCTGACTGTGTCCCAGCGTTGTATACCTGCTAATGTGTGTCCTCCAGCATGAAATGTTGTTTTTCCTCTCCCGCCAGGTTTTAAAGTGGGTAGAGGAGACAGTTCAGGCCATGAAGGTCCACCTGCTGTCCTCCAACCATGACAGCGCCCAGGAGAACAAGTGGGAAGTGCCCTTTGACCCCAGTCTCAGAGAGGTCACCGTTTCACTCAGTGGGCCAGCACCGCAAATTGAGCTCACCGACCCCCTCGGTAGACGTCACATTATTATTGTTTTTTTTCCCATTCCATATCAGCTACAGCTCCATCAGCAGTCCCAAAAACTATATAACACTGAAATGAAACGTTTCTCCCTCAGGCCGTGTAGTTGGCGTGGAGCAGGGCCTCACAGAGCTCCTCAACATTCCAAACTCTGCTCGTGTTGTCAATCTGAAATTTCCCAGACCAGGTGCCTGGAAACTGAAGGTACTGCTCTGGAGAATAATTCATCAATATCTCGTACTCATGATTTTACTACGGTAGGCTCATACTATTGTTTTCATCCGCATCAGGTGAACTGCAGTGGTCGCCATACTCTGAGGGTCACAGGGGTCAGCAATCTAGACTTCCGGGCTGGCTTTTCAAGTGTGCCTGTTTCAGAGTTCAACCACACCAGGGAGCGGCCCATCAAAGGTGCTGCTCATGTTTCTGTTAGCATCACAACTGACTGAGAACACGTGTGACAGATGACTTTATGATGCGGTTTCTGTCCCTCTCAGGACTCCCAGCCCATATTCTCCTGAAGTGCACGGGCCTGAAGCCCCCGGGTCTGCTGAGCCAAGTGGAGCTGATGTCTGGTTCAGGCCGCTCCCTGCGCACCATCCAGGTGCCTCTGCCCTCTGACCTTGGCCAGCAGGGACTGTGGAGTCTCCCAGAGATCCGCACCCCCTCCCAGAGCTTCTTCATCAAGGTGATGGGCAAAGATTTGGAGGGCTACCGCTTCCAACGGCTGTCCAGTGTCTCATACACCAACATAGTCCCAGGCAAGACACCCCCCACCCCCCGACACATCTCCTTAGCCCCTCTGCAGTGTCTCTCACACCTCATCAATCTCTACTGTGACCTTTAACCTTTGTTTCCTCCATGGTGTAGATCCCCCAGCTGTGAGCATGCCTGAAGTGGTGAAGGGTCTCTACATGCAGCCTGCTGTGATTAGCTGTTCGGTGGAAAGTGACGTCCCCTACAGACTACGATTTACCAGAAGTGGGGTTACTCTCGGAGAGGAGAAGGTCTTTCAGTGAGTCTGTCCTCCGTTTACGCTCTCCAATGTTCACCTCCGTAGATGCTACAGCTTCATGCTGTCATTACCTGCTGTAGAAGATTCTAATTTGGTCATTGATTACATCATGCACACTCCATGCAGTGGGCAGGCCTGGAAAGCATTAGTGCTGGTTGTCTCTTTCATTTTATTGCCTCACATGTCAGGAAGCAGGTATACACACTTCTAAGAACGTTACATATTCGATTGTGTCATCTCCAGTAATGAACACACAGCCTTGTCTTTCTTGATGCTCTGCTTTGAATTACGTGATGTGAAGCTTACTTGTGGTGAAAACTATTCTCAGTGAGCACGTGTTTGCCAAACACCATGAAGTAAAATAGGGTCTTGTTGCTTTTGTCATGCTCAGTGAATGAAGCGTGTGTTTTTGTATCAGGAATTCTGCCATGGCATCATGGGAGATTGACCACGCTTCAGCAGAGGATGAAGGCCTGTATGAGTGCGTAGCGCAGAGCAGCGCAGGACAAGGACGCGCTTTAACCCAGCTGACAGTTAGAGGTGTGTCATATACATTCGCACTGTCACGGCAAAGTCAGTTCCTTATGTTTTTATAATCATGGCTACGTGAGTCTGAGGATGCCAGTACAAACATTTGTGTCGACAGTAAACTATTTCTGCATTTCTCGACACACATGTCACCAGTTGGATGTTCCGGTTGTGTCTCCATTAAATCAGAGCCTCCTCCAGTCTTGAAGCCAGCGGTGAATGTAACGTCCTCAGTGGGAGCTATGGCTGTTTTGTCCTGTCAAGTTGAGGGTTCCATGCGCCACAACTTGACCTGGCATCGAGCGGGTCGCACCATCCGAGCCCGCTCTGGGAGAGTGAGGCTGCTGTCCGACTCATCCCTGCAGATCAATGCGGTGCGGATACAGGATGCGGGGGAGTACCAGTGTGTGGCCACCAACGCCTTCGGAGACGCCAACATCAATGTGTGGCTTCTCATCCCAGGTACAGTGGGATGCAACTCCACAGGTCATCTGCTTAAATGCTTAACACACGGGGGCCTCATGGCTCCTCTCAGGCACCCGCCATCTGGTTTCCATTACTAGCTCAAACTCCCTGCAGTCAGATTGAGCCACTTCCTCGTCAGAAAATGTTTCTCATCAGCCAGAATTGATGCATGTTAAAGTGTTTTCTGTTGTGGGCATGGCTTCAGCGTTTAGTAGTGAATATCAAGAATAGCAAAAGAAGTGTGAAACTTCCTGAGTACAATCTGCCAGTAGTGATGTCAGACACCGCTAATTGCATTGTTTACTGATGTTGAACCCATGATAGAGAAGTTAGAAATGACATCATGCAGCGGCGATAAGACTGTGTTTGTCTATGTTTGGTTTCAACTGTAGAGGCTCCTTCTGTGGTAGTTCACCCCCAGAGCCAGGTTTTCTCCCGAGGGGACGAGATCCGACTCGTCTGCTCAGTGTCCGGCTCCCCCCCTCCCAAGCTCTTCTGGAGCCATGGAAACATGTTCCTCACTAATCGGCCGAGGTAAGAGACCTTTCAGCCCACTCATCACCTCCGGCACAGAGGGCTCTGAGAGTCATTACATTCCACTTGAACTACAAGCACTATTGTCACTTCTTGTTTGTGTCATTGTGGAGTGTAAAATTTACTGATTTAAAACATTTTTTTCATGTTCGTGCGCATTCTGTAGGAATTCTCTCCTTATACACTGCATAACATTTTGCACGTGCAATCAGGACGAGGCAGCAAACATGATTTCTGTCACTTGCACAAAACAGGTTAAGCCTCCAGCAACATGGTGTTCTAACCATTCGAGGGGCTCTCCAAGAGGATGCTGGGAACTACACATGTCTGGCAAGCAATACAGCTGGGACGGCCTCTCAGTCTGTGTCACTCACTTTTGCAGGTAAATCAGAATCTTTCTGCAGATGTAAAGTTGATGAGCACTGCTTTGCACTCTACAGCGTAGCCTAGAATTATCTGTGCGTTTTATGCACATTGAAACTTTAAGTTGATTGATTTGTTATTAATTTCAGTGTTTGTAAAAAAGTAAAGCCAGCGTGAGTTGCACACTAACTTTGAGTGACGCTCCAGCAAGTCTGGCCGCACAAAAGGATATTTCTTGTCTTGTTTCATGAACAGTTGTAAGCCTGACATTTCGGTCACGGCTGTCAGTTAGTGGCTGACAAAACCCTCCACGCTGATGGGCTCTGTCAGCCTCTTCCTAGGGTGTGCTTGGTTTGTCTACGAATGTCATTTTGAACAACATTAATCTGTCAAGGCACCGAGAGCCTTCCTCTCAGCTCAGCTGTCTGCCTGCTTCAAAAGAATCCATCTCTGCTCTGTTGACACATCATGTTGATGCAACGTAAGCTTTGTCTCCATGATTACTTCAGATGTTTTTCTGCAGTGATGCAGGCCATTAGTATTTGACCTTTATTTAAGTATACAGTAGAACAGTTTACAAAGCTGGCAGATTGCTATCACATGACCTGCACTGTAATCGTTCCTTTTTTTCCGTCAGAGGCTCCCAGAATAACAGTGGTACAGCAGGTTCTCCTTGTAGCTGTTGGGGATGATGCCACTCTGGAGTGTCGAGCAACAGGCGTCCCCTCTCCCCTTGTCCACTGGTTCAAAGGTACGCTACATTCAAAAATGGCATATATGTGGTGATAATGTCCATGTTGTAGACCAACAGGTTTATGTATTATGTTTCTTCAGGCGAACTTGAGGTGGGCTCTGCCCCATTTGTTGAGCAGGACGTCCATCGCGGGACCCTGCACATTCGCGGGGTGCAGGATGTGGATGCTGGTCAGTACAGCTGTGTGGCCTCCAGCTCTGCCGGAAGCTCCTCTGGCACTGTGAGTTTGGAGGTTGGAGGTGAGACCATCTGCGAACTGAAATTTCATGATCAGAGCTGATTTTTTTTTCCTTCTTACTTAAGGAAAATGTGTTTCTTCCCTTCACAGCGGGCCCATTGTTCTCTGAGGCTCCATTTGACTTGACAGCCAATGTAGGGGAGAACATCACCCTCCCCTGCGTTGCCCGAGGTTTCCCGCCGCCAACAGTGACCTGGCACAGACACGATGGCACACAGATTCCTACCAGGACAGACACACACAGTAGAAAAATGCAGTTGGAGAACGGATTCCTTCTAATCCAGAGTGAGTTAGTCATGCCACACTATCACAACACTGCGCTTCGCTCTGGCTAATGACACACATGTGTAGCCTTTTATTTCTGATTTTCTTCAGAGTTGCAACACGATATCATTGCAGTTAGAGGATTGCAATACTTACCAAGACACAAAGTATGCATGCTACTAAAAGTTGTGAGCTCTGGAAGCTTTCCCGCCTGCAATATGTCTAATCCTGGCCGCTGAAGGACACCCTTTGTGCTCCTGAGACTAAATGTTTATAGCGTTCCTAAAATTATACTGGTGAGGAATGGACATGTCTGCTTCTGTCCGGGTTCCCGGTTGTTGTGGTGGCTGTCTGAACTCATTAGCTCGTTCGCTTGCAGATGGCTTCATATTTTACCTGCCATTGTTTGAGAAAACATGTGTGCGCATCGTCCGTCACCCTCCTGCCCCCTCGCTTTTTTGCTTCAATGCTTGGTGTCTCGTCTTCATCCATTTAAACATTGGCCCGAGCATCTGAACACAGGAACTGAAGAATTTGTTGATCTTCCAACATGTGATCTCCAGAGACTTGAGTGAGTGGGGCATATGTGTCAGCGGGCTGGCAGCTGAGCCAAACTCATTAATCCTGTCATTTTCTATTTTTAGTTTCTAATTACAACACAGTTGAAGCATTAATACCATGTGTTATCAACCAGAGGACTTGAACTGTGAACTGTAGTTAGCATGAACTTATCTATTTTAGATCTTTCTTAATGTGCAGACTTGCTGCTTATTTCAGATGTATGGAGTCTGGTCTGTTAATTTTCCTGCCCTTCAGGTGTGTGGCTGGATGATGAAGGCTTGTACATCTGCGAGGCAAAGAACCAGTTTGGAACTGTCAAAACTGAGGCCAGAGTCAGAGTCACTGGACTGGGTAGGCTTTCTGAGGGCTTCCTATGACTCTCCACTTGATTGTGACTATAAAAAAAAAAACAACCCACATTTGAAATTTGATTTCTGTCTTTACTAATATATTGTAGAGCCCCCTCTCTTGGCTCAAGGTGCCCCCGTTGTCATCACTGGTGTGGGTCAGTCCCTCAGTATTCCCTGCATGCTGCTGGATGGAATTCCTCTTCCAGAAAGACACTGGACCCAGAATGGGAAATCTGTAAGTCTGGCCGATGTTTACCTCTCAAATATGTTTACTGTCTGAGATGATCTTTGTGTTTCTGTGCAATAGCAAACATTTCTCCTCTGCAAAGGTTCCGCTGAATGGAAGAATGTTCCAGAGGAGTGATGGCAGCTTATACATTGAGAGGACTGTCCCAGAGGATGCGGGGACGTATGTCTGCACGGCGAAGAATGTAGCGGGCTCCATGAACATCACCGTCAGCCTGGATGTCCAAGGTAAGAGGCCATGTCTTGTCTTTGTGCCAGAGAGTCAGCCGGGTCAAAAATGTGCTGACTCAGCACGGAAACAACAATATGTCAAAGACGCGAGCACCTGCTGCCATCACAGTGAGGGGCTTCTTTTCACTGCATGCTCTGATGAATAGGGTCGTGCATTGGATGGGAGCAAAATGACAGACAGGCCAGATTATGGTTCATTATCGAATGGTAATGAAGAAATGCCTGGAGCGCTGATACCACTGGCGCGCTAAGACCAGTGATAACGCTGTGCCCCCGCTTCTTCATGGTCAGTCAGACAGCTGTGTTGTGTGACCTACTTCTTTCACAGTGCCCCCCGAGATCCACACTGGTCCTTACCACTACATAGCTAATGAGGGCGTAGCCATCACACTATCATGCGAGACGAGCGGAGTCCCCAAGCCGACTGTGGTCTGGTCCAAGGTATGATGTCACACTCAACCTACTTTCCTCTGTTATCATTTTGGCTGCATGACTAATCCTTCGTCATGATTCCCACAGAATTATCAAGTAGATGTCACACTTGGCATCTGTTCGTCTGAAAATTCACCATCATTAAGACTATAAATGATGGATGAAGGTATAGCTTCTGTGCTTTTTATTTTTAACACAAAAGCAAAGCTCGCTGAACAGTCAGGCATTGAGTTTTCTTCAGGTGAAACTAGTCAACACTGGCCAGTTAATGTAATATAATGTGTGCATGCTGGACGGTGAGGCAGAATTTAAGCATGCACTCTGAAGATTTTTATTGTAAATTCTGTCCTAAAGAAATATGCATGAATTCAAACAGCATTGTGAAGCTCCACTGAATCTCTGAATATCCCGTTTTATTATTTACATTGACGTTACACAGATGCATGACCTTCTCCTTTCCCCATCAGTCCGGTTAGGTTTTATTTTTCTCTGATTCAAAGGAACCACAATGACTACAGTAACAACCTTTCCCACACAACTGTTGATATCAAGTTTTCATTCACCCGACCAGGAAAGATGTAACCATGGCAACATTACCTTTACTTATTTCTGCTCGACTACAGGAAGTCACTCAGTATTTTATTGTATCTTCAATGAAGTACAGGGTGCATCCCATCTTTTGCATCAGGTAATAGATAACCTCATTTAACCCCCGGGGTGCCCAACACAAGACTCGCATCTTACTACGCCTTTGCCAATTTCAGTGACTGCTCATGCAGAAATAGTTGCAGCATCACAAACACTGCCAACAGTGAAGAGGTGGTGGTGTTCTGGCACGTTATGATCACTTCAGGCATCATCAAATGCTCCCTCTATAAGTTCTGACCACTTCTATCAGTTTAAAGAAGACTATAAACAGTGACTCGTTAATCTGCGCCATGACCCTGTCAACCTTTGTGAGACAGATTTTTCTTTTCTTCTGGAGTAGTGCTGAGAGTAAAGAAGATTTCTAGAAGAGCAAATCTGTAAAAGCAATTTAATGTTCAAAGCAAGTGCAAATGCAGCAGGCTGCATTCTCGTGCGTGCGTATTGGGGATAGAGAGCGAAGTTAAAGGGGGAGCTTTGTAATTATATTAGACATCAAAGGTAGAGCTGTAAACCTCTGTCGAAGCTCACCGTCCCTGCGCTCTCCTGTGAATGGCCTTAATCTACAGTGCATCCTGGTTTCACGTTGCTACAGGGACGACAGCCTCTGGACAAGGTCAGGCTTCAGACTGACCCCGATGGCTCCCTTCGCATCCCCCACCCCACCAAGGATGACGCAGGGGTCTACATCTGCACTGCCACCAGCTCTGTGGGTTACGCCAGTCGAGAAATCCAGCTCAGTGTGAACAGTAAGGAAAATAAATATTTAACCACAGTTGCCGCCAATGACTCATGATGTTCTGAGTCAAAATGTTCTGTTTAGAGATACACGATATGCTTATGCTGGTTTTCCCTCCCTCCAGCCATGCCCAAGATAATGGGCGTGAGTGGTCTCGACAACACAGTGAAAATGGCTGCCGAGGTGGGCACAGAGGTTGTTCTACCATGCGAGGCCGAGGGGAGTCCGTCTCCTCTGGTGACATGGAGCAGAAACGGGCATCCCATCCCCCCCGTCACGGCTGGGTAAGAGGAAATCTTACCTCACGCCGGCAATGATGTAGTAAAACTAGATTATCATGTAATAAAAAAACGGTTCACCATACCTCACCTATGACCAACATGTGACTCAGCCTTTAAACAAGCAGTCTGGTGCTCATTCAAAACTGCTGCTAAAGTTTGGAGTTCATTTAGCGATGCCTTTTGAAGCGCTGCTTGGCAGAGGAGTCTGCGGGAGAGCTGTGTGCGGGCTCTCTAAGCTGAGGAGGAACATCTGTTCCCACACCGTTCGCTTTCATGTGTCGTCACTTCGGGCGCAGACAGGCGGACTGACTTGGGACGCACACTAGATGGATGACAGACACACTGTTCAGGCCAGACACCACACTGAATGGTTCTGAGCGTGTAGAAGAATGGCGGAGGGGGTTGAAAGTTGCGGTGGTGTCTGTTCCAAATAGAGTCAGACTTGTGAGGGGCCAGGGATAAGGAGAAACTGGGGGTGGAGGGGTTGGGGGGTAGGGGGTGCCAGGAACGCCAACTGACAGAGATACAAGCTGTGTCTGCCTGATGTGGGGATTCCCTGGGGTGCCTCGGTAGTAAAAAAACCCAACATGCTGAGTCTTTACTGGTGCTGTCTGATGAGAATACCACATCTCTGTGAGCTACCCCCGCTTTGCATATGTAGGACCCGTGAAAACAGGCAAGCTGTGTAAAAGCAGATTCATTCTCTCCAGCCTCTCTGGTTCAGAGGAGATGACTGGGGGGCTGATGTTAAAATAACTGCATCCAGTGGGCGGTCAGAGAAAGGAAAAAAAAGGAAGAGGGGGTGTGTGAAGACACGGTGATTTGGCCACTCTCAACCTAATCCTGACGAGGCCAATTTGTCCCGTCGTGTCAGACTGTGTACACAGATGACTTGACACCCATGTGGCGACTGAGGGATGGAGGGGAGGGCTGTTTCATGTCTTGTGTGCTTTAGCTTGACTCTAACTCTGCCGAGCAGCGGCAGCACAGATTGACCACCGTGGGGACAGTATTTGAATGTTGTTGCCCCTCTTAAGAGTGTTTGTAGAGGCGGGGGAGCTGCTGAAATAGAGGGGCCTTTGTTCGTCCAGCAGATTTCGATGAACATGTTATTGTTATAATTCTGTTGCCTAGCAGAAGCACTTATCTTAGATAAATCACAGAGGTGTGTTTACATGGTGTGTATTATGCATTTAGACAGCTGGAAAGCCTCTCTGGTGCATTTCAGGTTGTGGCGCACACACACACGGGGTGTGTGTTGGGAAGCTGCTGACCTACATTTCACTTATTTCATCCTACATCTAACCGCCGCTGTTGTTTCTATTTCTTCAAAGCATACTTTCTCTAGTTGAGGTGATGGAATCGCCTCCAAGTGTCAAACAAATGGCGTAATTAGCATAAACATCTTTGGATGTGGAAATCAAATCTTGAAATTCCTGGAGTGATATTCCCACAGTAGTTGCCGCTGGAAGGAAACCATTGATTGCGACAAACTCATGACCTTTCCCAGGGTGACATCATCAGGTCAAACTTCGGCTACCCTTATTCACTATTATTACCCAGGACAAGTGTGTGCAAATAACAGCTCACTGGGGAGATAACTGGCCGATGTCTGGACACCACTGAGTGTTTTATTTCTTTGTTTAATGCATCGCAGATCCAGTTACTGTTCACAACAAAGCATTTGTCTTTAATGAACCCAGACATGGTAAATTCAAAGACACCATTCATCAGCTGTGTAAGACATTTCAACTGTGTATTGCATCACATTCTCTCATTTGTTTTGTAGTTAGACGGAGTACGATATCCTGGTAGAAAAACAGCAGTTTCTGGTGGGAATCTGCTCTCAATCTTCTCATCTTTCCCCTCTGACAATCCCAACAGAAGCCAAATAGTATCTACAAATGATAAACGCATGTATGCTTTGAGATAAAAATATGACACTGGAGGAAAATGGGACTTCAAAACAGGAACTCCTCTTCCTCCAAACCACCAAGGCTATAGATCTTCTGTGACTTTTAAAGTTTTGTGTTTTTTCCCCATCTCTTTGCCCTTCACCCCTAACCACTCTCCAGGTTCACTGTTTTGCCTTCAGGCTCTCTGAAGATCACCGATGTGCGCCTGATTGATAGCAAACTTTACACCTGCACTGCAGAAAACCCAGCAGGCAACGTGTCCATGAGCTACAATTTACACATTCAAGGTAACTGCGTGAGGCTTCAAGTCCGAAACCTTGAAAGGAGCTCTTTAAGACGCTGTCATGTTGATGGATCATCTGCGAATACATCACTCTTAACGTATAGCGCTTAAACAACGTCAGATTTATAGCGTAACAAATGTGGTACGACATGTATTTAGGATATTTGTATGTGCTCAGCGAAGCCCAGGATCCAGCCCGCTCCTCCCCTGCTGAAGGCCCTCATCGGCCAAACGGTGACGCTGCCATGTGTGGTCCAGGGACAGCCCAGCCCAGAGGTCAATTGGTTTCACAACGATCTTCCTGTCAGGGTCAATAACTCTTTGCCCCTCAAGATCCAGCAGGTCAGCCTGGCTGACCAGGGCACCTACCGATGTGAGGCCAGGAACAGCGCTGGACAGGAGACCTTGGAGATAACTCTGAAAATACTTGGTGAATATTGCCATTTCCCTAGTTTTTACACTTTATCCAACTGTTGGACTCTTTAGAGGCACAGTAGCTCCATGCCACGCGAGGATAAGTCTTCAGTTACACCAGAGGTTCTCACAAAGAGCTAACGTCTGCCTGCACTGCCTGAAAACTTTTAAATGTGAACAGGCCTCAGTAATATGAGAATGTTTTCTTTCTAGGTTTGTTTAGGTCTAAAGTACGCACGTTAACAGTGACAGCTATTTAAATAAATCTAAAACACTAGAGTAAAAATGGAATTTATTATTCTGTCTGTGGGCAAAAAAGGACAGGGAGCTGGTGAGAGCAGGGTAACTAACACCAGCACGATCATTCCGAGGAGTCATGACTTAAAAAGGTGGAGAACCTCTGCTTTAAGCCTCTATCCATGCTAGACAAAGTTCAGTTTAATGCTGCCTAAGTTAGAGGCCAAGAATCTTGTAATGAGCTTCCCATAATGCAAAGCTGACCAACAATCAAGCTGAGTTTTCGTAATAACTGATCTGAAGTAATGAGTTATTTTCCTATCCTCAGAGGCCCCATCCTTCGCCGAGCCTGGAGATGCTATCATGGAGAAAGTAGCAAACAGCAAGGTCATCATTCCTTGTCCTGCTGAAGGTATGAAATGATTCACAGAGGAATCAGCCTTGGAGAAAAAGGATGGGGTAATGAAAGGTGAAGGACTCTGTGTCTAGATGAAACAGATTGTTGGAGTCTAAAACAGATGCATTGTTGTCTTTTATCCAGGCTTGTTTGACTGACAGCAAAAGAAACGGCAGCTTTAAAATGTAGGACAGATCTGTGTATTTGTGGACCATCAAAGGAATGTGTCACTCTAGACTTTAAGTTGTCAAACTGAAAAAAGCTTTTGACGTCTTGAAAGGTGCTTCTCTTTATCTTGACATATTGTTGCCTACATAATTATTTTAAGATCTATGTGTGGACCAGCTAGGATCGAGGAGGGAGCTTGCTGTAGTCTTTGTTGAGTGTGTCTGTGGAGGCTCTGATGGACACTCTGACAGCTTGTGCAGCCAGGTATTGTTTGTGTGGAGCTATGCCATGGTAACCAGCTCACTGAGAGAAGGTGAGGGCGGTGTCTAATGTGGAGCAACAGCTGGAACATCCGTCCACCCACTGCCTCGGTGCGCCACATCTGCTTTCCTCTGCGTCTGGGCCTGCTGGGAGAGGAATCCTAATTACAGGCTGCTGCTAGCAGATAAAGGACAGAGATGTCTGAGGAGCACCATGACGCACAGGAAGAGGAAGATGGAACCATGTTAGCCTTCGCTCCATCCCAGGGCCTCAGAGGGCTGTCGCAGCCATGCATGATGTTCTTGACACTGCAGAGAGGCAGCAGGAAACAAGGATCCCTCATTGTTCTCTGGAGATCTATCTATATGGAGCTAGAACCAGCTTTCTGCCAGGACAATGATAATTATTAGCGAAACACACAGAGGATGTAATCTCTGACTTGGTTTGCCATGGCAAATTCATTCTAAGTCTAACTAATGAGAGCTATTAACATCTAAAAGAGAACATCTGTATGCATTTCCTCTCAGCAATGAGATTTGCTTCAGAGCTCCTTAACTATAAACATGTGTGGGAACAGATGATAACATCACCTTTGGTTTATTATTGTCAGCACTGTGTGTGTGTGTGTGTGTGTGTGTGTGTGTGTGTGTGTGTGTGTGTGTGTGTGTGTGTGTGTGTGTGTGTGAGAGACACCGAGACACCACTTTGATTCACTCCTGATCTGTCCTTGTCCTGGGAGTTTACAGTACTTGGTCCAAGACCTGCCTCGACACCCTTTCCTCACTCTACCTTTCTGCTGTTTACCCTTTCCAGCTCTTTTGCACCCACTAATCTACAGAACACATCTGTTTCAGGCTCCTGCATGTACGCACCAGTGCCTTTGAACTTTTCTTAATGCTCATGACTCTGTGTTGGGTAATAAATCTTGGTGCTAGTATTTTAAGGCCTTCATTGTCGTATATTAATTCACAAAATTGTATCTTATTTTTTACGAGGGTGACCTTGAAATCTTAAGTTTGCAGGCATGGAGGACTATTTTGGCACAGTCCTGCTGTCCAGCAGATAAATGTAGAGCTGGCATTTTCTAGTCTGGGCTGTGTGCCCATTAAGTTCTCCTGCAGAGAGGCAGCGAGATGGAAGTAACTTTTCTTCTTGTCAGACATGATCAATAAAACTCATTTCAATCTCACCCTGCCTGCCCTGTAGGTTCACCGCATCCCAAGGTGCGCTGGTTCAAGAACGGGCTTGAGATCCACCCCGAACAATCAGACTTCTCTGTGACGAGGAACGGAGCTCTTGTCATTAGCAAATCCTCTGCCAGCCACAGTGGAGACTACAAGTGTGTGGCGACCAATGAAGCGGGGTCAGTGGACAGGAAGACCAGGCTGAAAGTGAATGGTGAGATTTCAATCAATCTTGGTTTCTACGGTGCTTCGGAGAATCAGTGAAGATGCACATTTTGACTTCTGTGCTATTTCAGTTCCCCCTGAAATACAAGATGACGGCCAGTCACTGAACCTCACCGTCACCTTAAAGCAGCCGCTCACTCTGGGCTGTGATGCCTTTGGGATCCCCTCCCCAACAATCACCTGGACTAAAGATGGTCATCTTGTGAGTTTGTAATTCTGACTTCCCAAATAAAACTTGAGCTCATGTGAGCATAGTTTGATCAATTCTTGATGTGCAATGCCACCAAGTGGTCACTACGTCAGGTTTTCTGTGTGTCCAGGTGGACAGTCCTGGGGTGTATCTGCAGAGTGGGAACAGGCTGCTGAGGATTTACAGAGTTCAACCTGATCATGCAGGACAGTTTGCCTGTACGGCTCAAAACTCAGCTGGAGAGGCCAGAAGAGAATATCACATCGTGGTACAAGGTGAGCGCAGAAACCAGCAACCACAGATATTTAAGGTGTGTCTTATATACTGTGTGCAACAGACCACGGCACTTTCTTTTAATAGACTCTGCCTGAAGTACCATGCATCCCTCTACACCTGCAAGCGTGCACTCTTTTGTCAGTGACAGTCACCTAATGATTTGGAAAGAGCTGAACACTTTTATTGATGTAAACTATTGAATGGATGTTGTCCTTGTGTGTGTGTGTGTGTGCTAATAAAGCTCCACCGGTCATCTCCGGAACACCCAGACTGCAAGAGTTGACTGTCGTTCTGGGCCAGGAAGTGGAGTTTCAGTGCAGGGTTAGCGGACGTCCAGCACCCAGAGTGGAATGGAGCCGTGATGGAGAGTAAGCTGAAGAGACATTCGGTGCTACACAGACCGTGCAGTACCCGCTGTACTGATTCAATCTGTCTCTCTTTCCTCTCTCCAGGGTTCTGTCCCGTGATGGAGACCCACATGTGGAGTTTCTGGAGGATGGCCAGGTGTTGAAAGTGAAGTCGGTCAGGCTGAGGGATCAAGGGCTTTACCAGTGTCTGGCCAGCAACAACGCAGGAACTCAGATGCGCCAGTTCAGACTCACAGTTCAAGGTCTTCACTTATCTCCCGACTCTATTAGATTAAGATGAAGTATTGACATCCTAAGGGCCTAGAGGTTGGACTTGTGTTGCCTCTTCTTTTGACTTTGAAAATCAAAATAAAGAAAACTTGTGGTTCAAACCTCTGTCAGGGCCAAACACTATCATTGCTGTTTCTGCTGTGGCCTGTGCAACAACCCCCCGCCAAGTTTCCTGAAAATCGGCTAGCAGGTTTTTGTGTAATCCTGCTGAAAGTCAGACAAACAAACAGAACTGAAACACAACTTCCTCAGCAGAGGTCGTTTAAAAATTTAGTAGGCTACTGGGATGAGTACTGTTCCAGAGCTGCGCTTCTTTGGGAAACAAATGTATTGAACATGTGTAGAGCTGGCCTCTGCATTAGATTATTTCACTTGTATCATAAAGCTTGGTAATCGCTGTTTTTAGGGTCCCCCGAGGATCTACTGTATACAGTCTTACTCACATCTGTCTTCCTGTCTAGCACCCCCAACCATCAAAGGCCCCAGTGAGACCTCCGAGGTGTCAGTGGTGCTGGGGTTCCCCACAGTCCTGCCATGTGATGTCGAGGGCTCACCCGCCCCCAGTATCACTTGGCTGAAGGACAACCAGCCCATCGTGTCGAGTCCCCAGCTGACCTACACCCGCGGGGGGCAGGCTTTAAGGCTGGGCTCAGCTCAAGGAGACAGCACCGGCCTCTACACCTGCCGGGCCTCTAATCCAGCTGGCACCGCCACCAAGCAGTATTCTCTCAGTGTTCTAGGTAAGACACATTTACACAATACAGGTTAAAGTGGATGGATCAAGCTGTTAATGTTTCCTCTTCTCCTCAGTCCCACCACAGATAGAAGGCGACTCAACACTGTTTGATAGTCAGGAAGAGAAAGTACGGATCAACGGGAGTTTAACTCTCTCCTGCCAGGCTAAAGGCTTCCCTGAGCCCAAGGTTGCATGGTTCAAAGATGGACAGGTGGGTCACCCCCACAAGCCCTGCATGGCTTGAATCATTCCCTACTCAAGTTTTAGACTCTATCAGCCTCTACTGGCAAACAACATGAATTACAACAATGTGAGAGGAAGCTGGAGCACCAGAGAGAACCCACGCAGTTACAAGGAGAACATGCAGACTCCACACAGAAAGGTCCCGTACTCCAGCCGGGACTTGAACCCGGAACCTTCTTGCTTTGTGGCAACAGTTGAAGAGACCTCCACTCACCTTATTAGGAGCCATAAGCAAGCTACTTAACTGAAGCAAATTATGAAAAATAATGACAGACAATAATAATTTATCCTGTTTAGTGTTCATTAATACCCAGTATTTGCATGTGCAGCTTAATTTAACTCTTTGTAAACAGGACAGACAAAAAACACTTTTCAAAGCTAGTATTTAATTAGATTTGGTTGACTTTACTGTCCATCTGAGTGGAAATCTTTCTTTCACTTCTCCAAAAGTACAACAAAATACACCCATTATTACTACCACAACCCACAGCAGTGTCAATGAGCAGGTAGCAACATTTATAAATGAAAAAAACAGAGAGCAAAACATACACTTCATTTGGTGCTCAGTACTTCTATGGCAAAGGGAAGACACTGTATGTTGTGCTGACCTCTTCTCATTTGAACTAATAACCCCACCTTGATGCTGTTTAAAGCAGTTACACACATAATTTAAATGTCTCTCCGAAATTCACTTCCCATCATCTAATGTTTTATTCATCCTTTAGCTGCTGACTGGAAACCTCCATGCTGGGATTCAGGAAAATGACCACTTTCTTCACATAGAAAACGCCACGCTGTCCCACGAGGGCCAGTACACCTGTGTGGTCACTAACTCTGCTGGAGAGGATAAGAGATACTTTCACGTCACCATTCAGGGTGTGTTTAAGTTAAATACCTGTAGTTATCCTGAATATTTATATATTCTCAGAGAACATGTACAAAAACACTCTATTGCCTTGCTAGTTCCTCCGGTCTTCCACCGTGTCACCAACCGAGAGGCTGCGTGGGGTCTTGGCCACGAGGAGGATGATGAGGATGACATAGTGGATAAGCGGGAGGTGGTCCTGGGACACCCCATCACCCTCTCCTGTGAGAGTAACGCCATACCCCCACCCAAGCTCAACTGGTACAAAGACGGACGGAAGCTCACTGCTGCTGATGGAGTGATGCTGCTGCCAGGTGGGACCTGGGTCACATGTTGACAACTCTCTTTCTGAGACATCATATTCATGCTGTTTCTTTGGTTTGTCCTCTCAGGTGGACAAGTGCTACAAATCGCCCGAGTTCAGCGAGAGGATGCGGGGAAGTACACATGTCAGGCTGTCAATGAGGCCGGCGAGGACCGCATGCACTTTGAAGTGGAGGTCCTGGGTCGGTAAACACATCTATTTTTTATGATTTTATTGAAAATTAAATGAATGCAAAATAAAAACTGACATGAGCGTTTCGTATCCTCAGTATCTCCTGTGATCATGGGGGTATCTGAGGAGTTCATGGAGGAAATGGGCGCAGTGGTCAACAGCACTGT
The DNA here is from genome assembly GCF_037954235.1 of Aulostomus chinensis. Lineage (NCBI taxonomy): Eukaryota > Metazoa > Chordata > Actinopteri > Syngnathiformes > Aulostomidae > Aulostomus > Aulostomus chinensis. The sequence goes on from NC_141325.1 coordinate 27,710,910, forward strand.
GGTCCTCCACTGTGATGTGACAGGACATCCAGCCCCCGTCGTCTCCTGGCTGAGGGAGGGGCAGCCGGTTCACACAGACTCCCAACATCTCATCAGCGAGGATGGCACACGTCTCCAGGTGAGTCAGTTTAATAATAGATGATGTGCAACCATGATCTGTTGTAGTGAGCAATAACACTCACTCACACACGCACACGCACTCACACACGCACGCACACACTCTCTCTCTCTCTTGTGCAGCTCCTTAGTGTCCAGGTGTCAGACATGGCAGGGTACGTGTGTGTAGCTGAGAATAAAGTCGGGACGGCTGAGAAGCTCTTCAGCCTGACAGTTCAAGGTCAGAAAATCAATCACAGTCTCTAGTGTAATTTGATATTTGTGTTCTGTCTTGTGTTTACCCTTGAAGTGTGTGTGTTTGTGTGTGCGCACCTATGCGTGTGTGAGTGTCTTACAGATTTATAGAGGTGATTTAGCTCAATATATTATCTTTGTTACCTTCTCAGGGACTACAGATGGAAATTAACTAGCTGCTAAACCTGCTCCAAAACATATGGGACTGATGCATCTCGTACACGGTCCCTGTTCTAAATGCGTGTAACTAGCTAAATTAAACGACCATTAATTCTTTGTGTGGATTATATAAGGAATGCAGTTTGCCATGTGGGATTGAGATATGATCATTTTAAAGATTTTTTATAAATGATGCCCCCCCATGCACAATTTCACTGATGTTTTCTCTTCCAGTTCCTCCAAAAATAACAGGCCAAAAGGAGGAGGAGGTTAGCGTTATCGAGGGTCACATGGTGTCACTGCTGTGTGACGTCCAATCATACCCTCCACCAGAGATCACCTGGACCAGAGACGGGCAGCTCCTCCACTTCAGCTCTGGTGTCCACGTTCTGCCAGGTCAGCCTCAAATTGCCTTATAAAATCTTATATTGCACATTTATTTTATGTTATATTTTACATTTTATTATCTTTAATACTCTAGGGGGCCAGATGCTGCAGCTGCCCCGGGCACGACTGGAGGACGCAGGACAATACGTGTGCACAGCCACCAACTCAGCAGGCCAGGACCAGAAGAGCATTCTCCTCAGTGTTTATGGTGAGCCATCTGCACAGTTCCACTAAATATACAGATGATTAAATCTCAAAACACTGTCACTGCTGAAAATCTGTTTAGTACAAGCCATCTGTGAGCCAGGATAGTTCTGGAGTGACTCATATCAATACTGCCGCTGAGATCATGTCCTCTTTACATGTGCACACCAACAGTCCTGCCAACCCTTAAGCCTCGTCTTGACGCTGAGTCAGACTCGGTGACGCCACAAGTTGGCTCCTCTGTCACCCTGCGATGCGAGGCCCAAGGTGTCCCACAGCCTGAGGTCACATGGTATAGAAATGGCCAGCAGCTGGTAGCGGGAAACGGTCTGAAGATAGATCATCACCAGCTGGAGATCGTAGGAGTTCAGGTCAGGAAAACACGCCATACAGGATTGAGGCTGTAAATCAAGAGGCAGTGTTAGTCAAACTGGATTTTTCACATCAATTCATTTCACACTCTAACTGTTACAAAGACCTGTGACCTTATTTAGCTTCCACAGGAAATACACAGACTGCAAACTCACCCTTTCCCTGAGCAACAGACAACTGACTGAATGCAAGCGACACCTGATTATGGAGGAAGTCCCCTTTTTATAGACCATCTGTCTTCAAAAATGCCTGTTTCCTTTTGGCTCCTAGATAACAGATGGTGGCACGTACACCTGTAAAGTCTCTAACGTGGCCGGCCAGGTGGACAGAACATTCAGGCTGACAGTGTATGGTGAGAATATGTGGACTGGTTCTCAAAGTCACACTTTAGGTAGACATTGCAATACATTTTGAAAATCATAATACTACTGTATCATCGCAGTACCTCCTGTCCTGGATGGGCCTCTCCAGGAATCCCTAAACAGCACTCTGGGTTCTCATGTGGCCCTGGTGTGTGAGGCATCAGGGGTCCCTGTGCCCAGCATCACATGGCTCAAAGATGGAACCCCTATCGGTAAGAGGAAGGCAATGACAGCAGCAATCTGAATAGCGTGAACTTGACATGTCACAGCTCGCGTTTGTTGTGCAGAGAGCAGTCTGCAGTGGCAATGGTCAGTCAGAGGGAACCGCCTGGAACTGGGGCCTCTCACGCTGTCTCACGCTGGAACGTACACCTGCTTGGCCAAGAACAGCGAGGGCCAAACCCAGAAGGACTACATGGTCACGGTGCAGGGTAAAGAACAAGAGCAACAGGCACTCATCCTAGAAATACATGTCATCCATGAAAAGGCTGATTTTAGCGGTCATTTTTATCCTCATCAGTGTCGCCCACCATCCTTAACTCTGACCATCCATCTGAAGTGAGTGCACCCGCGGGAGAGGAGCTGACTCTGGAGTGCAGAGCAACTGGAATCCCCACTCCCCGCCTTAGCTGGCTGAAAGACGGCGTGACTTTAGAGGGATCAGACATCCGCCACATCGTGTAAGCACTTCCCGCTCCCCTTCTTTCCTGACAGGGCTATAATCCGCACACGATGTAATAACAATAATAGATTTCATTTTGCACCGTTCGCTGATTGAATGCAGCTCTATTTGTTTTACGATCAGTACAATAATTAATCCTTGTTATTCTCTAAAGTTTTGGGAAATAATAGAGTAATCATCAGCACCCGCGATTATGAGCGTGACAGATGGATGTGTGGAGAGACAAATGGAGTCATTGATGGTCCCTCGCCTAATTTCATCATGGAGACCATTAAGAGTAGCAGCTGCTTTACAGCTGTTCAGTAGCTTATATAGTAAATGCAAAGGCATAAGCCAGAGAAAGCAGGAGACAACCCCGTGTGTGTGTGTGTGTAAGCGTGTGTGAGAAAGACGTGGGACAGTGTCGATAATGATGGGAAAGTAATTCTATGGGTTAAATAATGGATGCCGGTTCAGACTGGAAAATGTGATGTCAATGTTACGCACTATTAATGTGGAAACATGCGGTGTGTTTGTATTTTGGCAGCGTGAATCCTGATGGCAGCACGCTGACATTACTGAGGCTAAGCCCGGAGGATTCTGGGACATACACTTGTTTGGCTGTCAGCGCCGCTGGCCAGGAGAGCAAAATCTATACCCTCTTTGTACTAGGTCAGTTTTAACTTAGAACGGTGTGGTTCATTTTATTATTTCATTATTATTTTTTACCACATACAGATTGGATAATTAAATTCTTAGTCAGAAAATACTGGAAAAAAAAAAACACAAGTTTTCCCACAGCTCAGGGAGATGTATTCTAATTAGCTGGGAATCACAGTAACCGACTTTATGATCATGATGTTTTGTCCATGATGACAGACAGCGTTCCCCCAGGAATTAATATACTGCAAGACAATGAAGCAGTGATGTGTGACGATATCTGTGCAGCTGAAGAAGGAACGCCGCAATAAGCAGGAGTTATGTTTTTCTTCACGACTGAAAACTGAGTCTAAACATACAACCAAGTGCATAGTCTGAGTTTAGAGCCTCCTCAACACAAACACACACACACACACAAAACAAAAACCTTGCGATCAGTGAACCAAGAATCCGTTTCTAATAGAAGTTGTTAAACAAAAGTTCATTATAATGTATTGCAAGAGGAAGTACTAGGACATAGAAAAGTATCAATATTTCATTGCATCCTAATTCAAATGTTTTGTTGGACTCACTCTTCAAAAAATTTCAATTTACAGCCATATATGACAATGAAAAAAAATCTTATTTCAGATGCCAGAAAATTACAAAAAATAATGGAGCGTCTAATTATTACTGCACCTCTAATAAGACGTCACAGGAAGTAAGGTGGGGGTGACGTCATCCTGGAGTGATTTAGTGATTTTTCTTGTCACAGTTCCACCATCCATCTCTGGGGAGACCACCATCCCGAGGGAGGTGCAGGCCACCCAGGACAGCGCTGTGACACTGGAGTGTCACGCTGCTGGAAACCCTCCTTCTCAGATCAGCTGGCTGAAGAATGGACATCCCCTTCTCCTCTCTCCGCGTACACGCCTCCTCTCTGGTGACTCGGTGCTGAGGTCCGAATATGCTGGATACAATCATGAGCTTTCGTTAAGGTGGCAGTGATGCTTAGTTGTCCCTTTTCTTCTGGTTTAGGATTTCTCCCGTGCAGCTGTCAGATTCTGGCGTTTACACATGCATCGCACGCAGTCGAGTTGGTATCGCTGAGCTCAGCTATGATGTCCAGGTCCAAGGTACCATCATAGCACTTGTCTGACTGTGGTTAAACCAGAATCCCTCACAGCTATGTCAACATGACACATTATCTGTGTGTGTGTGTGTGTGTGTGTGTGTGTGTGTGTGTGTGTGTGTTTGTGTCTGTGTCTGTGTCTGTGTCTGTGTCTGTGTGTCTGTCTGTCTGCGTCTGCAGTACCGCCTGGTGTGGATCATGTGGAACCAGTGGAGCCAGTTACAGTTGTTCAGGGGTCCTTGGTGACATTAACCTGTGAAGCTCGTGGTGTTCCTCCTCCCACACTGACTTGGATGAAGGACGGCCAGCCGCTGTCACTGCACAGGAACCTGCTGCTGGATGGACAGGAGACGCGGCTGCAGCTGCCTGACGTGGCACCATCTGACGCAGGCCTCTACAGCTGCGTGGCCAGTAACCAGGCTGGAAGCAGCACCAAGAGTTTTAATCTTACCATTCTGGGTACATCCTATGAACAGTCTCTGTAATTAAATCATTTCTGGATTAAAGTCATAGTGATAACTCTTTATATTTCTTTGTCTTCCTACTCCAGAGCTGCCAAAGATCTCCAGCTCTGGCTCCCCAGAGGAGTTGACCCTAGCGGTGAACAGCCCACTTGAGCTGGAGTGCTCGGCTGTAGGAGTCCCCCCTCCCGCTCTCAGTTGGCTCAAAGATGGCCGCCCCTTAGAAGGAAGTGACATTGTCCAGGAGGACGGACACTTTATCAGGATTACAAAAATTCAGGTAAAGTCCAAACTGACTCTACTGGGTAATGCTGACAAAGCAGCAGTAAGTGCGGCATTGTTACTCAGAGGCCACTCAAGCTGATGAATGTCATTACTTTGTAGGTGGAGGATGCAGGTCTGTACACCTGCTTGGCCAGCAGCCTTGCTGGAGAGGATGGACGAAACCACTGGGTCAGGGTCCAAGGTGACACAAGCTTATTTCTCTACAATGAAGAAATACATCACGCCCCCCCCCCCCCCCCCCCAACAAACACCCTCCTCTACTCACTCTGGGATGCATAGATAATCCTACAGCTGTGGAAAAACTAACCTTTGGCAATAGGGTTTTCCGTCTGTAGCGTTGTCAGGCACAGCCATTATATTGTGTGAATTTTCATGCATTTACATGTATTGAAGAGTATTATGATGATTGTCTCAGTCCCGCCGACACTCCTTGGCTCTGGCGACGTGAGGACATTGACAGTGCCGGTTAATGGACATCTGACCCTGGAGTGCCTGTCTGACAGCAACCACCCTCCTGCCATAGAGTGGTATAAGGATGACGTCAAAATTCAGGTACAGGATCAGCAAAAACAGGTTTTAAAGATAAAGCCACCTCCTCTGACTGATGAAGGTCTTTTTTCCTCTATCAAATCAGCTGGGTGGTCGTATTCAGTGGCTGGCGGGGGGGCAGTACCTCGAGATACAGGAAGTCAAGCCTGAGGACAGCGGCCAGTACAGCTGCGTGGTCACCAACATGGCTGGAAGCAACAGTCTTTTTTTCACAGTGGAGATTCTCTGTAAGTCAGTCATGGAACTGAAAATAGCTCCTCATACTTACTCCAAATTACCATGTTGGCTTATTTCTTTACTTCTCTAGTGCCTCCCGTAATAAAGGAGAGCAGTGCAGTGGTGACGGCACACATTGGCCAGGATGCAGTTTTACCTTGTGAAGTTGAGGATGGCTCATCTCCTACAATCATGTGGAGAAAAGATGGCTTCCCCATAACTCAGGACAACAACAAGTACTCACTTATAGAAGACACAGCTGCACACTTGATCCATTGATCATTTCTGTCAATGAGGGAATTTACAGAGCACAATAAAGGTCAGAGGGCTTGAACCTATCTCTACTTTTCATTTACAGGTACACTATGTTAGCTGAGGGCTCCTTGCGTATCCATGGCGTTCAGCTAAGCGATGCAGGTCGCTACTACTGCACCGTGTCAAACCAGGCGGGCTCAGATCACCGCGGAATGGATCTTCGGGTATTTGGTAAATGAAACGAAAGGATTTTTGAATTATTGGTGCAGATTTTAGTTTTGACTACTTACTGTCAGATAGTATGAATTTGAATCTGTTGTGTCTTCTGTCAGTGGGTCCTTCAATCGGTCCAGGTCCATTCAACGTGACGGTAACCATGGGGATACGAGCAGTCCTGAGCTGTGAGACCACAGGTGTACCCCCACCTAAAGTAACCTGGAAAAGGAATGGCTCCCCCCTCGATATCAGCCAGCAACCCACTTCATACAGGTAAAGGTAGAACTTGAATACACAACCAGCATGAGTCACATGTTTCCTAGACATAAGGACATAGAACTTGACACTGTTTTTCCTGTGCAGGTTATTGTCCTCTGGGTCCCTGGTTCTTTTGTCACCATCCAATGAGGATGAAGGGTATTTTGAGTGTACCGCTGTGAACGACGCTGGGGAGGAGCGCAGAGTCATTGAGGTCAACATGCAAGGTACTGATGTTGACATGTGGACAGCTAACAGATTGTAGAGTCATTCTAAACTGGAACTGATTAATCTTCCCTTCCCTGCCCTTGTAGTTCCACCGTCTATTGAAGATGATGTCACAACCATCACAGCTGTGAAAATGTCTCCTGTCGTGTTGCCTTGTCACGTACAAGGACGACCTCAGCCCACCATCACCTGGACGAAGGGTGGAGCCAAACTGGGATCCAGAGAAGGAAGTTTTCATGTCCTTCCTACTGGTAAGATGAGTATCTAAGGAGCTGTAGCAGTTCTGATGAGGGTTTCAGGACTATCATTAAGGAATATCAATCTGTTTATTATTTGTATTTATGTCACTGCAGGAGTGTTGGAGATAATGGCTGCTTTGCCAAGTCATGCTGGCAGGTACACTTGTTCAGCCCGCAACCCAGCTGGAGTGGCTCACAAACACATCTCCCTCACTGTGCAAGGTGGGTTCCCACTGTTATTGGATTGAGCATTTATCACAAAGTATAACGACACATGTATAACAACATATTTGCTTTTCCATGCAAAAAGAGCCTCCAGAGATCAGACCAATGCCAGAAGAAGTAGAAGTGGTGTTGAATCATGGGACCATCTTGCCCTGCGAGGTTCAGGGACTCCCGAGACCGTCCATCAGCTGGCAACGAGAAGGTGTTCCCATAGCAGCAGGTGACTACAAGGAAGATCAAAACACATCTCAAATACTGCATCGGACAGGTTGTATTTATTTTGATGTGTGCGACAGGTCACAGGTTGGCTGTGCTCTCCAACGGCGCCCTCAAGTTTTCCCGGGTCACACTGGGTGATGCAGGGACATACCAGTGCTTGGCAAAGAATGAAGCTGGTGTTGCTTTGGGCAGAACCAAGCTCGTCCTGCAAGGTAATATGACTTAGCAATGAAAAAAGAGACAATTACTGTGATTCACAGTGACAATCTGCAAGTTGGAGAAAGCGCTCATGATACCAAAAAGCAGCAGATTTAATCCTCGCAAAAACCAATAACGTCATCCTGGATGAATGGACCTTTAGACAGACGTGCCATCGTACATCAGCTGTCAGACAGTTGGCTGATTCTTCATGTTTACAATGTGTAATCAAAATATGTCGTTTTAAAATTTTGACGTTTCAGTTCCCCCGGTGCTGAGTGTGCCTCATGTGGAGTACACCGCTGTGCTGGGCCAACCAGTCAGCCTGGAGTGTGCAGCTGACGGCCAGCCGCAACCTGAAGTCACTTGGCACAAAGAGAGGCGGCCTGTGGTTGAGGGCGCTCATATACATATCTATGCCAATGGAACCTTGGCGATCACATCCACCCAGCGCAGCGACGCCGGCCTCTACACGTGTTCCGCCAAGAACCTTGCAGGCAGATCCAGCCATGACATGAGGCTGGTTATACAAGGTGAGACAAGGCTCTCTCACGGCTTGACTTCACCTCGTACAGACTGTCTGTAACATGTTTAGTTCAAACAATTATGTTTATGGATTTCGGATTTCAGTCCCACCCATGATCCCTCCTGGGCAGACGGAGCTGTCAGTCATTCAGGGATTTCAGGCGTTGCTGCCCTGTGCCGCTCAGGGTTCACCAGAACCCCGAGTATCATGGGAGAAGGATGGTGCAGTTGTGCCAAACCTTCCAGGCAAATTCACTGCCCTGCGATCAGGAGAGCTGATTATCGAGAGGGCCGAGGTGAGCCGGGTCTGGCTGCTGTTCTAGATTGTGGGCTCCCCTCTCTGTTCTGGTCTAAGATTGATTCCTGCTCACTTCACACAGCCAGGAGATGCTGGGGTCTTCACATGTGTGGCCACAAACGCAGCCGGCGCCGTGAGACAAGACATCCGCCTGTCCATCAACATGAGGCCGGCCTTCAAGGAGCTGCCGGGGGATGTGACCTTGAACAAAGGGCAGAGCCTGGCCTTGTCCTGCCACGCTCAGGGGACACCCTCTCCTGTCATCTCCTGGACCGTCAACAACACCCCCTACCTGGGTATTGTTTTCCACATACTTGAAAGACAGAGCCGTCATCATGCAGTCTCATTGATTGATAGATCAAATGTGTTCTCAGGTGCCAGTGTAGACGAGGCAGGCCGGAGCTCCGTGATTATTGACAACATTACCATGAGCGACGCAGGGACATACGTGTGTATAGCAGAAAACAGCGTGGGCTCCATACGAGCGCTCTCCTTCATCCGTATCAGAGGTGGGTTTGATCCTATTGATTGAGCAATGTTGCTTTAACTTCCGGTTGTTGTCTAAATCTACGTCACGTCATATTCAGAGCCCCCCATGTTGAAGGGGGAGGCCCACATGTCTCAGACAGTCATCCTGGGCAGCTCTGCTGTGCTCGACTGTCCAGTCCATGGAGACCCCAGTCCAGTCCTCCGCTGGCTTCGAAATGGAAAACCACTTTTCCGCTCCCTCCGGATGCAAACGCTTCACAACGGGTCCTTGGTCATCTACAGCATCACTGTGAGTTTGCTTGGCCCCACTGCTTGCTTGGTGTAACATCTGTGACCTTAAGTTTGAATGATTAAGCTTCTTTGAACAAATTATTTACATCAACAAATGATTGTCACGATGGATCAGAACTAAGCTTCATCTAAAGTCCCTTTGGGTGTTGGAACAGTGTGTAACTGTCCTGCAGCATCCTGCTTCCACCCAAATCAGATTGGAGGCGCTTCAGTCAGGGAGGCTAACAGCATTAGCAACAGTGTGCAGAGAGGAACAGAGAGCTGGACGTTCCCGGACTCTGCCCTGCCTCCCGGAGCCAATAACCTTGTTATCTCTCCAACTGCTGCAGTAATTGCACAGCCTGCAGCTGAGACTTTCTCACAGACAGATGACTGCCCTTCCCACAGAGCGCTGTAATGTCAAATCTCCTCTCTCTGCTTCTGTAATACCTATTACGACCAAGAATTCAGTGGAATACAATCCTAACTGTGCAGGAGAAAATGTCATTTTTTTGTGCTGTAATGTCTTTCCTTAGTTATAAAAGTTTTTTTTGACATTCAAAATGCAATTTGTCCTGGATGTTTGTGCCGGTATCAGAGTATAATTGTTCCTATAACTGCCAGTTACACTAAACTCTCATTAACCTGTTTGATTTATAGGCTGCAGATGAAGGCCAGTACCAATGCGTGGCTGAGAGTGAAGCTGGAACCGCTGAGAGGACCATTACACTCAAGATTCAGAGTGAGTTATACACACATTACATAAAAACACATTAAATGCACATTAGCAACAAAGCCTGTCTTTCTTGTGTAACTATAAATGATAAGTTTCCAACCACCTTCCTTGGCTCACTGGACTTTTTCCTTTCCCCTCCTAACAAAAGAAATTGTTCTTAGGTTAATAAAATAGCAAGCTTTCTTTTCCAGTCAATGGAGGCTACTCTAACTGGGAGGAGTGGGGTCCCTGTAGTAGCACCTGTGGACAAGGCATCCAAGAACGTATTCGACTTTGTAACAACCCTGAGCCATCCAACGGGGGCCGATCATGCAGCGGGCCCAGTATCAACTCCAGGCAATGTCACGCTGGTCTTTGTCCTGGTAGGACTGACTCACCGTTAGAATGTTTCCTGAGATATGATTAGAAAACCCATTTCCAGATATCACTCACTATTTTCTGCCTGTGTGGTGTCTTTGTTGGTGAAAGGTGAAGCTCCTCGGAGGACCAGAGGCAGTCTGATAGGGATGGTGAACGAGAGGGAGTTTGGTGTCTCTTTCCTGGAGGCCAACATCACAGACGACGCAGAGGAGGGCAGCAGCACCCTGCAGGCGCGCCTGGACCACATCCCTCCTAGTGTGGGTGAGTAGTCGTGCACGCTACTGCCCTAACTGATGTCTAATTCATCTTATTTACTACATGTCACTGAAAATGCTAAACACTAATATATTCTGACTTGGAGTTCTTGTGTGACGGTAGTTTCAGGGACCATTTTCAGTTGCCATGGTGCTGTAACAGGCCCAGAGTTTACCGATGCTCATGCTTTAGGTCCCCTGCTGCGGGTGTTGGTGTCCGTGTTTGCTCCCATCTACTGGACCAGCGTGCTCCAGAGCGGAGAGGCCAGGAATGGCTTCTCCTTCACTCAGGGCCAGTTCAGACAGGAATCTCAGCTGGAGTTTGAAACTGGTGAGTAGGTTTTATACATGGGTGCATGTTAATCTGCATGAATGAAGACAGTGTTTAATTATTGGGTAAATTACACACAGACATTAACTTAAACAGGTTATTTGTCATTGTGATTTTTCATTTTGTAGTTTACAAAATAACCAGCAGAGGGCGTGACTCACCACCATTGTTTAGCAACAGCATCAGCATCTCTTTGGCCTGTTACAGGATGATGATCTTACCTCCTTTAATCTCTCCAACCAGGGGAGATCCTCCGTCTGACCCATGTGGCCAGAGGTGTGGATCCTGAGGGAGTTTTACTACTCGACATTGTAATAAACGGATTTGTTCCGCCTTCATTATCGACGTCTCATCTGAGCTTACAGGTGTGTGTTCAAACTGTAAATGACCTCACATCTCTGTTGAGAATTTCTTTTTGACACATTTAAGCTCCTCTCCAATTCCTCTGACCTCATTTTTGGTAGGAGTTCGATGAGTCATATGTGCAGACGGGCCAGGGGCAGCTGTACTCGTGGTCCTCACAGACCCACCAGGGAGGAGGAAACCCCATGGTGCTGCGCTGTAATCACACCATTATATATGAGGGTCAGGAGAAACGCCAGGGCCCTCTGCTGCAGCTGCTGAAGGTCTCTGGGATGAACAGCGTCTATAATGTGTTCACACTCTCTTTAGACTTCCGTATCACTGCCAGGCTTCTCATACCAGGTCAGCGGAAAACTTGACAAACTTTTCCATCACTTCATCATGTTAGATGTGAGTGATGAAACAGCTCACACTGAACGTTTTTGTTAACAGATGGTTATGAAGAAACATGCCCTAAAGGTTTCACTCTTGACACGGCCTCCTACTGCGCCGGTACGCTGCTTTTCTTTCCCCTGCCTCGTTTATTGTTTGATCACATTTATCTCTTAAAAGTTGTCACCGCACCATTTAATTATGATTAAACGTGTTTTTATTAGATGAAGACGAATGTGCGCTTCAGTCTCCCTGCTCTCACTCGTGTAACAACATCATGGGAGGTTTTTCCTGCGTCTGTCCGTCTGGCTTCACCATCTCTATGGAGACAAACACATGTCAAGGTCACACACACACACACACACACACACACACACACACACACAGACTGGAGTTTTTGTATGCAATTACCTGACAAATTGTCAAAGGACCAGTGTGTAGTGACATCTAGTGGTGGAGTTGCAGGTTGCAACCCCTTACATCACTGCATCATTACAGAACCCTGCATGATGGGTCATTCATGATCCTACATTCAGCAAAAATTTAGGTTCAGATCTTCTCAAATACTAAGTTTCAGAAACAGGAAAGCTGCTGTGTTCATAAAGAATTCATAAAGAAAGAGACTGGAGTCCTTCTGTAGAGGGGTGGGCGTAGCACACTTACGGTGGTCTGGACGTAGTTCCAGAGCTGGCACTTTAATGTCTGAGCTGCAAGAAATGTTCATTTACTGTAATGTGACCAGGGTGGTAACACCTATAAATAAAATGGGAAGCCTGCCACCTCTTTTCCTTTTGCTCTCAAATATATTCCTGGACGACTCCACTGTCGATGGTAGCGATGGTGTCCAAAGTATTTGCAGACATATAATACCTCACTCACAGAGGCCCATCATTATCTAATCCATCGGACAGAGATCTTTCATTGCCTATAATAGAAGACGAGCTCAAATCTCCTCTCATCAGCCTCTGCTGTCCAGACCAGCTCTCTTCCATCATCGCTTTGTTCCTCTTCTGCATCCAGCTGTTGCGTGTCAGTTGTTCCGTGGCGTTTGACCCAAGAGTTAGAGCTGAGTTCAACAACATACTTAGTTGAAGTAATGCCACGGTGGATAAACATGCAAGAAAACCCCCATCTCCTGTATTTGGTGAGGTCGAAGCTTAAATAGTAGGAATGATAAAGATAATTACTTAAAGAATTTAGTAAAAAGAAATGTCTTTGCTTTGTCTTTTCTGGGCTGCCATAGATGCAACTTGGCTGACTCTGTGGAGGAGGAACTGCTTAGCCTCATTCTAACACACTGATAATTGGTTTTGAGTGATAATACACTGATGTTACGAATATTATATTACTTTTCTGCTGATTGATCTTAAATTCTTCACTCTGGACCTTAAATGGAAAAAGTAAAACTACGATTGTAGTTTATACTGTATATGTGAACTTGCAGTGTCTCTTAGTCCAGGTTCCTCTCACAATCCTTTGGTTTAACACTCGTTCGATGTTGCTGTCGTGCAGATATTGATGAGTGTGCCCAGGGCTCCCACATGTGCCACTACAACCAGCAGTGTGTCAACACAGTAGGAACGTACCGCTGCCAGGCCAAGTGTGGACCAGGATTTAAGCCCAGCATCACCGGAACCAGCTGTGAAGGCAAGTCCCCGTTAATCTCCTCTCTTCTCCCGTCCTGGACCTGCCCTGCTCTCGTTTAATCAATTCATCTCTTACATATCTTATATACTGGATGTCAGCTGGAGATTAATGAAGCCAGATGTGTCGAATTGTGTGTCTCAGATGTGGATGAGTGCCAAGAGTCCACTCTCTCGCCGTGTCAGCATCAGTGTCTCAACACTCTGGGTTCCTACCGTTGCATCTGCCACCCTGGATACCAGCTGGCAGGACACCAGTGCATTGGTTAGAACTCATTGCTTACACTTAGGGGATTGTTATTTTGTTAGTTAGCTGAAAATATGAACTGACAAGCAATCAGCGCTCTGTTGTAATGGCTTCTTTTACAGACATCAATGAGTGTCTGAGGAATGTGTGCCCGGCTCACCAGCAGTGCCGTAACACAGACGGGGGCTACCAGTGTTTCGACAGCTGTCCCACCGGCATGACCAAAGCAGAAAATGGAGCCTGCATGGGTTTGTCCCACTTTGTTTGCTCTTCCTCACATGGTTTATTTAGAGGGTGAGAGACGATAACGAAGGTGCTCACCAAGGAAGATAAATGTGACATCCTCCACCAGCCTCTTCACTAAATTTTACGTTGCGTAACAAAGTGTCCGATTTCACAGGAAGTCTGCTAGATTTTTTAGAGGCACGAAACAGCAAGCCGTGACAGGACACCTTTGACTTAAGAACGATCTTGTTTATGAGAGGATGTAACAAACTTTATAGTAGTGGGGTTTTACTCTCAAGAAACTCTTCCATTCCTAATGGCAGCACTGGCACGAGACGAAGGCGACCAGTCCTCTTGCTGGTCTGGTTTTTACATGTGTTTCACAATAAAATTGAAGTCATGTTTCATTACATTTGCCAAGGTCTGAAAAACCTTTGTCAATTTTTCAGACATCGACGAGTGTCAGGATGGGAGTCACATGTGTCGCTACACTCAGATCTGTCAGAACACAGTAGGAGGTTATGGTTGTGTGTGTCCCAGAGGTTACCGATCGCAGGGAGTCGGCCTCCCATGTCTGGGTAGGAAAATTGCTGTGTTTGTTGCATGTTTAAAAAAAAAGACTTGTACAGGAAAAACACAAATTGCAATTTTGTTTTTGCATCACAGACATCGACGAATGTCAGCAGACACCAAACCCGTGTGCTTACCAGTGTCGCAACGTGCCAGGCAGCTTCAGATGCCAGTGTCCACCCGGGACGGTGCTGCTAGGGGACGGGCGCTCATGCGCCGGGCTGGAGAGAGGAACCACCTTCACCAATGGAACCAGAGTCAGAGCAAGACTCCGCCCACAGCTGGTGTCAGCCGTTGGCAGGCCCATCCTGTCCCGACCTCACGGAGTGTCCCGCATCACCAGGCAGAGCTGCCCTGTAGGATACACCAACCGAGACGGCACATGTGTCGGTGAGTGAGTAGTCTTCCCAGAAAACACCATACCTGACATTAAAAACAGGCTGAAAATATTCCTGAGTCTCACCCTTGCCATGACGTTATTCTCGGTACAGATGTGGATGAGTGTCTGCTCAGGAAGCCATGCCAGCATGAGTGTCGAAACACGATTGGCAGTTTCCAGTGTGTGTGTCCCCCAGGTTACCAGCTGTTACCTAACGGCAGAAGCTGTAAAGGCAAGAGTCTGATTCCTGATGACATAACTTTCACCCTCCCTCTCATTACTACAGTTAAGCTTTTATTCTCTCTCTCTTTCCCTGTAGACATCGATGAGTGTGTAGAACAAGGCATTCAGTGTGGACACAATCGGATGTGTTTTAATACCAGAGGAGGATACCAGTGCCTGGATACACCCTGTCCTGCATCCTACCAGAGAGGAAGAAGTCCAGGGTAAATGGCATCACTGATGAGTATTTGAAAGTAGTTCCACTATATTTAAATTTACTGTAAAAACTAGGATTAATATAGCACTGTACATATGCAGGCAAGTACTAGCAGCTGCAGCCTTAGAGATGTGGTGCTGACATCTATCTGTGGACCTTTTGAAGGACATGCTACCGACCCTGCTCTCTGGACTGTACCACTGGAGGCTCTCACCTGCTACTTCAGTATAAGCTGCTCACCCTCCCCTCTGGCATACCGGCCAATCACAACGTGGTAAGACTGTCAGCCTTCTCCGAGTCCGGCGTCCTGCAAGAACGCACATCTTTCAACATACTTGAGCAAGAATCGGAGGCGGGTGTGATGGGCCGTGTGTTCGGCATCAGAGACGAGGCAGGCAGGGGCATCATCTTCACGCTGCGGCCTCTGGACACACCAGGACTGGTGCGGCTGAAGGTGCAGGCCACCACCATCTCACTGCAGGGACGCATCACCTACCAGAGCATCTTCATCATCTACATCTCCATCTCGTCATATCCCTACTGAGCTTCTGAGCTGCTGTAGAGAAGACTCTGCCCCCCAGTGGCCTCGGGATGTCTTTTAACACAAGATGGTTCCCCAAAGACCTGTGCCTTGGACTCTGTAGGCCTTATAAAGAAGCTCTAACATACAAGATAGAGGACAATCAGTGGGCTTCATAAAGAATGTGACTGAAATAATCTTGTGAAGAGCAAAGACATTGTTTTAAAAAGTTGCCTCAGTAGGTTACCACATTTGAAGACATCCCTGACTGCTGGATGAACAATGGTTTGTTGACCACATGCTCGACCTGGAAAATATGTGCCTCCTTCTAATCAATGTCATATACAGGAAATGCATTCTGCAGTGCAACTCATTTTCATGCAAGCACTAAAGTTATTCACTATTAGTCAGGAACTACAAGGAGCTCTTTAATGTTTTGATATTTCATAAGTGTGTGTGTGTTGGTTTCAAACGGTGAATGTCTAATTTAGGGATTCTGACATGAAAATGCTTTTGCAGTCTTCCCTTTGAAATACAAGTCAGTCTTTCACCAGCAGTGGCATTCGACAGTGTTTTGACAGTTACAGGAAACCTGTTTCCCCTCATTATTTTAATTTATTTAAACCACTTGAACATGTCACTGGTCCAAACAGCCTCCAGTCATCTCCTCTGTCATGGCAAACTTGCAAAGACACAGAGGAACATAAGCGTGACAGTGTTGCATCTATTTTGTACTCTTTTATAATGTTTTCTTTTTTTCAAAATAATGTAAATAACTTAAAAAGGTGCCTTTCTGAATGTACTCATGTGACTGAGCGGCTACGATTCACTTCACTGGTGCTGGTGATACAAGGGAAAACAAACCTGTTTCCAGACTCACTGATCAGTGTTGGATTGCGCTTACAGTCTGTGCAGCTACAAATGTCTTCCCTGCATTTGTGACATTAAACACAGCCATTCTGACATTTGGAATAGTTGCTCAATGTCAAGGTTGTGATGTCAAGACAAAAACTTGTTGAATGAAATGACTCTGAAAACCAAGAAAGCTCATAACAACCCAACCAATGAAATGTTGGCCCCACTCATACATATTTCTCTGTCACTGTAAATGAGTGTCTCCTATTTGTAGAAATAAATTAAATAAAACTCTTTTGTAATTGCTATTACTCCACAATTTGGTTAGTAAATAGCATAGACAGGTTTTTGTTTTTGTTTTGTTAAAATTCCACAAGTACTACACACAATATCGGCATATGATATATAGCCTAATTATCAAACATTGAAGTTATTTGGAAAATCAGCTACTCCCAAGGATGTGGAGTCATCGAGGGGTGGGCAGTGCTCTATATTCACAGGGAAGTATTCAATATCGCTTCAGTCAGTGCTAATGAGCCTCCTTTCTGTGTTTGTGCCGCAGGTACACAGAATATAAAGTCACTTGTTTTCCTGCGGAACACAAAAATGGAAGTTCACCAGCATCTTGAAACTTGTGTTATGATCCCAGCCATGACAGAGTTACAGTAAATAATGTCTTGACATGGGATAAGCAGATTTGTGTTGGGAGAGGTGAGGAAAGGTTGCAGCAGTCCAGTCTGATGGCAGCAAAAGCTTAAGGGTCAAAGATTTTCTGCTGTGCCAGCAACTTCAACTGGCTAGTCACTGAACGTTAACCTAAGTGGGCGTTGAAGCGCCACATCAGATCCATCATCATCTCCAGAGCGAACATTTGTACCTGGAAAAGCAGGGAGCGATAAAAGCAAAGAAAACCTGGTGAGAGGACAATAAAAACACACCGTTTTCCATGAACCTTGATCTGAATGAGAGGCAGTAGAGGTGGGCGATCAGATCTGTTATCCATCATGTACTCATATATCATCCAACAGACATACTACACATTATGACGTTTGATCTGGAAATTGAATCGAGAAACTATAAATGATTTCAGTTGGTGGGACAGACACATAGCAAAATACTGATCAAAAAAGGAGCAGCTACCTGCCACAAAACTGAAAAAAAAAAAAAAAACATTTTCATTTGGCACTACTTTAATAAGTATCATTAACTTAAAGTCTGCAGAGAAGAGGGAAATCTGGTGTTTTAATGTGCCTCTAACAAAGAGTTTTTAATGCAGGGTTGTCAGGAAGTCATACATCTGTCAACATTTGTTTACATTGGATACAGGTAGTCTGTGCTAAATCTAAAACAGTTCTTTGCTCGGGGAGTCCCTCAGCTGCTGAGCAGATGGAGCGGGCCTTTGATTATTCTTGATCAGCAGTACCGTTGTGCTTATAGTGCTTGATACTTTTAGTCACCTCATTTTCATCACAGTGAGATATAGAGCCGCTTCTCGCAATCAATAAGCCATTACAGTTATTTAGCATAGCACCTTTCACAGAAATAAATCCACAAAGTTCCTCACAGGCAAAAGAAGAGAATTTTTTTTTCTTTTTACAAAAGACCAAAAAAAGCACACAAACAATAAAGCAAAGACAATAAAACTGTACCAGAAGAAAATAAAAGAAACACAGCCAACAGAGGACCCAAAAGAAATACGCAAAGCTCTAGACTTCTTCGGGTGAGACAAAGTCTGATTTAGAGAGAAATTTTAGAAAGGAGTCATTACTTCAAATGCAGGAGAGCAAGGGATCTCTGGTAGACCCTGTTCGTGATGTATGTCATCCTGCTGGAACTAGTAAACGGCCTCGCAGCAGCATTCTGGTTCATCTGCAGATGGGTCAGAGATAACCTGCTGAGACAGGTAGACAGGGAATTACAGTAGTTTAACTGGGAGGACACAAGATCATGAATAAATACTTACAGACTTGATATTTGCAATATTTCATCATGGAAAACAAAACGTGCACAACTCAGTGATTCAGTATGCTGGACAGTTTTAATCTAATTAACACATCACTCAGATCAGTAAGACTGGCTGAGGAAAGGATCCATGGGAGCTGTCATGTCTAAAGCAGTGATGAGAACATCAGTCTTATCTGTGTTTAGTTGATTGACATCCAGTCCATCAGTAACATCTCTAAATCTGCTAATTATTTGACCTAAGGGAAGCATTACATGGCTAATAATATAGGACCCAAGATGGAACCCTGAGGCACACCACAGAGAAGACCAGCAGTTTCTGAGATGTGAGGATGAAGCAACACAGAAACATGATCTGGAAGATCTGACGTATAGATAAACTAGTCTAGGGTGCTTCCAGAGAAACCGAACCATTGCCTCATCCTGTCAGTCAGGATCTACAAAACCTGTACCAACATCCAACACTAAAAACATCCACAACAGAAACGTGATGTTGTTGGAGCCTCTAAAAAGCTCAGACAGAAACCAGACTCTAAAAACTTGAGGGGGGGAGAAAAATCAGATGCACAGAAGAGACACGACGGGGGGGTTAAAAGTTACCTCTCGTATCAATAAAAAAGTGAATCACTAAGTATTTGGCAAAACTCACATATAAACACCTTTATATGGGATCCATTTTTTTGGCACAATGTTATTGCTCGAGAAGGCACAGTTGAAATGCTGAAGCGGTTAGTCACCCCCTAATACAGAACTCATTTTTGCTGTTTTGTTTCCTGGAAATGAGTAACAGAGACCATCAATGTGACCTGAGCTGAGTGTTTGTTTGTTGATGCTTCACTGTTGCCTGGAGTTGTTTAGCATTTTGCTGTTTTACGTGATGTGGTCATTATTAGTGAACGTGACTGTTGACATTGACAGTTGACTTTGCTGAGTGGGTAGTTAAGCAGTGTTTGTTATTTAACATCTCCATCACGTAATAGTATCATTACTCTTGTCATGACTAAATGGGCCCACAAAATACTCACATACTTCGTAGTAGAGACATGTAAACAGTAAACACTGCACCGTCAACTTTTCCGTAAAAGTAAGCCACAAAAATATCAAGAAGTAAATTCCTGATAACTCTGTTTCTAAACAAACAGCCATCAAGCTCAATCTTTGTGAGGTCTACTGCACATGAAGTGGATTAACATAACATGTGCTGCATCTTCAATATCACATTACAATACAGCATTAAAATAGCAGAGACAAGCATCCATCTTTGTAAAAAAAACAGCAGGACTGCACACCAAATTTGAAGCTAGTTATTCCTTACGGCTCGATAAAGCTGCACCAACTCACAGGAGCATGTGTAATACTGGGAGACAGACTACAGGCCTTTTCCACTTTACTATAAAACACTGAGCATTAGTGGAAATGGATGCTTAAAGCTGAGCGATGGCTACCAGTAACAACTCCCCTACTGCTTTACAGTCAGGATGTAGAGAGAAACAGGGACTCACTAATGAGCTGGTAGAAGCAATCAGACCTAACCAAAAAAAACCTGCAGACAGAACAATTCGATGAGTCAAATCTCCACAGTCCTCAATTTAGCCTGAGATCAGTCACCCTTGTTTGACCACACAATGAACTTACAACCATAAAAGTTTTGAGCTTTTTAGGATTTCGTATGAACTATTGCTTAAATATGCATGTGTAATGCTGGTTGCTATAAAGGTCCCGCTCAGGTTGATGAGCCAGAGGAGAATCATCACCCCCCAGCTTTACAGAGCAATTTAGTGTATTTTAGCTCATTTTTTTGGTTAAAGCAATTAAACTTTACTGTTTTTGTTCAGCCTCACAGTCCTACTGAGCTTCATTCCAAGACACAGCAGGTATTCCTTGCTGTAAGAAAGTTCGGAAAACCCAACTGTACGCTCCCCAACTTGTCCCAGAGAGACAAAGTAAATGACGCACTCTTAAACAGTTGGCAGTTACAGACCCAGATGATGAGTTGCTGAAAAAGAGCTGAAAGGAGGGTGATGTGCTTGATGAAGCGATCTGGGAAAAGTCTGTTGAGTGCTAATAAAAGCTTAGCTGATATTGGTCTATCACAGGCAATTTGTTACATATTTGTTTTTTCAGTAGGTGAAAACTTTTCTTTTCATGGTCCATAAAACAGAAGGAGATACTTTGGATTAGTTTGGTTGCTATTTGAGATCGTTCTGACTGCATTGATTAAAATACTGGCGCGCCGCTCAAATCTCTCTCTCACTAACACCCATTCCCACTGCACATACCCGAGAACCGTGTATGTGGGTTTTATAACCTGTGTAAACCCACTAATAAACCCAGCTGACTGTCTTCCTTTTGTGCATTGATTAAGAGTTGCCCATTTCTTTTTGTCCCACTTCATTGACTCATAAACAAAGTCAACATAAAAGCAATAGAAAGCACACTGACACTGACAGTGACAGCGGCTCTAACTCAGCGCAGACCCAACAATGTTTGTGAGCTTTTCACAAATGCAGACAAGCTGAACTTGTGGCTGAGAAAGTCTGAGAAAAAAGCTGTGATTGCCTCCATGTGTATGGACGAACATGGAGCCCCAACCACTTGTCATATCTCGGTCTGGCTGAATTCTGCAAATGGCTGGTTTCACCAAATTTTTGTGATCACATTGACGCCGATCAGAACCGATTAATACCCGTCTCTAGGGTCATTTGATGTGGGACTGGATATTGATTAAACCTGTTCCCACTGCAGACAAAAAACAGATGTGAGTGGAGGTTCTGGCCAGTGAGAAATAGTTTAAGCTGTAAACCAGCACTATTATGACAATTAGTGACAACACATGAGTCACCAAGCTATGGTGACAGTGCTCCTGCGGTTGAGGGCTCAATCTGCACAACACCCCAAAACATTCTGGCTGAAGGCTCTATGTTTTGAGGTTGCGTGTCCATATGTGCATCCATACGTGTGGAAGCATGTGTCCATCCTAATGATTCATTATGTGTTTATCTCTACACATCTTGTGAGAGGTTTGGTTCAAATGCAACCCCCCCCCAGTGTAAAAATGACCTGAAAAGATTTTGGTGGTCAAAGATCTAAGGTCACTGTCTACTAACACAAGTGATATATGGATCCTCTTCTTGTTAGCGTGCTATCTTTACAAAACTTAATGGAAATTTCCTCAAATCTAACCCAGACATTCAATGAAAACCAAGGACGACCCGGCAATTTTTTGCAGGCCAAAGGTCAAAGGCCAAAGGTGACTGTAACAGGCAGACATCACAGAGGTGAACAACTCTGACGCTGTACTTCTAGTTTACTCCTAATATCATAATATCAAGAGCATCCCTGATTGGAGTTCTGGTCCCCTCCATGTTCTCTGCGTGTCTGTGTGAGTTTCCTCACTGCTTACGTTACACTAGGCTAGGCTAAGGTTAGGCTGGGTTAAGGTGGGCTGCAGTCACTCTAATCCCCCTGTCAGTGCCTCAGACCAAGTCACTGCCAGAAAGATCTGGAATTGGATGCCAAGCGTCTCACATGGCTGCTCGCTGCTCTGTAGAGGAGTTCATCACACAACGTACAATGACAGTAACAACAGCTTCTTCCATTAAACTGTAAAGTGCTAATACGGTGATCTCATATTTTTACAGCTGCCTCCAAATGGCCACAAGCACTTGTTAATGCAGGGTTAAGTGTTTTTATCTACTGCTGGCCATTGATGAGTGTACGTGATACTGCAGTCCATAGCAGCAGATGAGAGTTTGGACTTTGGGTGGTGGATCTTTTTTAAGCCCTGTCAAGCTTTGTTAGTGTTGTCATGGAAAAGGCTGACAACAATACGAACATGAGCCAATGTTATAAAACCATTGCATGAGGTCAGTTTGTTCACCCCAGAAGTTGCATCAGACATTTTTCTCTGTCAGTGACATCAGGGCTGTCACTGACAGGAACAACACAGAACCTCAAAAGGTAATGATGATGATGAGTAATGCCACGTTAACAGATGGTCATAATTCCACTGTCTCCTGCTAAGTATGGGGGAATTGAGTAATACTATGATGCGTTGATGAAAAATTAATGGTAAAAGTGGAGGGGGTGGGTGGTGGAGAACAGGACATGCTTCTACAAGGGAGGCCATGCAGGGCCAGTTTTATTTGACTTTAAGTGGCAAGGATGTAATCGGTTTTCTGGCTGAAGGAAAGAGAGCATTACAGAGCAGGTAGCCAGGTCCATGCTCATCAACGTTACTAGAGTACGCCTCGCCGGCCCGCTAATAAATTCATGCAAATAGGAAGGCCCCCTGATGCCAAATTGCAAATGTAGTCAGGCAGCTCACTGTTGGCAACATGTTTTAAAACCACCAAATTTTCTTGAACACACTTTGTCAACACTGCACGCAAGTGTGGAGACAAATTTATGAAACTGGAGGATATTTCCACATGACGTATTCAATTTCTCTCGTCGTCTGTTTCTCCTGCCAATAAATGTGATAATCATGCAGCATGTTCTTCCCCACAGTTGCCATATGCCCTGTTGGAAATAACTTACTCGTGCACAGTAGAAAAAAAAATACAATTGGGATAGTTACATGTCGCCATAGCAGCAGTAAAATATACATGTTCAAAATATATAGAAAGGAAGTGATGAAGGGTGGAAGAATGCATACATGGGTAATTGTGTGTTGAAAGATCATTTATGATGCATGACTTTCTGTCTTTGTGAAGCAATATTGTGTTTTCTCAAAAATAATTGAAGATGGAAAATTGTTTTTCCTTCATCCATGAAACATGGTGAAATAGGCTAATATGCTGGGCAGAAGTGTGAGTGTGCATGAGGTCATGGATCACAAATGACATAAAATACTGCTTAAAGGAAGGCCAGCCTTCAAAGCTATCAACCTTCTCAAAGGGGCCATAAAAAAAACTAGCATGCTTGGTGTGTGAGTGTGTGTGAGTTGTTGTGCGTGTGTTGTGTGTGTGGTATATTCCTTGACATCATTCCTTTCAGCCAGCATGACAATATTTTCTCCACACATGCGGGAACAACTTGCCAAATGCACCAGTGACTTCTGGACTAGTGTCTGCTTTCTCTACTTTCTATAAGAATTCCTATATCTATCTGGTGAATATGCTGCCAGTGATGTCACCACAGACTGTTGCTGGGGCAACCGTCCTCTCCAAACCACCCACAATGCCCCCTCGTTCTTTCCTTTTGCATACAGGAAATGCTGAACACAGGATTACACTTTCATGTGCTCTAAACATGTTGGTTGGAATGTAGCTGCTGTGTGGACGCACACGTCTGCATGAGTTTTAATGTGGGCCAGACACTGACTTCATCACCGCAATGCTTACCACAGTAGTTCCTTCCATCCTGCTTCCCAATCCGCCAGCCAAGCCCTGCTTCCTACCATTACTCAACTGGGGGAAAATCGAGACCAGCATCAAAACGTTGTGTAGGTACGGATGGAAAGAGGTAAAACGACCAGAGACCAGAGAGCCCACACAGCTCCTCGCTTGCATTCCACAAGCGGTCTCAAAGCTACTGTCTTGGGCTCGATTTCCACAGTTTAATATCATTCGCATCAGCGCCGGCACTGCAGCAGATCCACAGACGCCAGATTTTTCCTCAGTCACTTTTTGCCACAAGAAAAATGACTTTCCAGGCATTGATGAATAAAATCTATTATATAACATTCATGCAAGATCACATAAGACAATGTACTGTACACTGGATGGTTCAGTGGTATCGGTATCGGCTCTAATTACAGTAACATGAAATAGTAGTCAGAGGTGACGAAAGTACAAATATTACTCAAGTAAAAATACAGAGTCCTTTTTTTGCTTGGCCTGCAATGTTGGCTGCTTCTCTTAAATCCATGTCATCACCAATGTCGACGCTATTCCTCTCCTGGAACAGCATCCTCGCCTCTGCTGTCACATTCCTCACTACGCTAGATGCCACGGTCACATGTCTAACTCGTCTCTGTTCTTCTTATTAATGAGTTGATATGGCGATGTTTCCCTCTCCCAACTAATGTTGCAGTTATCTGCCTCCTAAAAGTGATACTTCATCCATAAAGTGTATTTTTGGATTCAAAGCACTCACAAATAAATGTCCTGTGCTCTTAAAGAATTTTTTTCATAGTTGAATCCCAGCTCTGTGACTCCTGAAGGCAGGAGGAACCGGCCATGTTTATTTTTATATATTTTTGGAGAGTTTTGCTGTTGTTTGTGGTTGACAGCAGTCAAAGTTCAGACAGAAATATGAAGAACCCACACCAGCTGTCAGTCGGAACAAAATAATTGTTTCATAATCAGAACAATTTACAGAAAATAACAAAGGCAACTGGGAGGTGAATCAGTGATCAGTGGAGTAGGAAAGTGTCGAAGGTGGTGTAAAACAAAAGAACCAAGAACAAGTAAACCAGCACACGGAGCACATGTGGGAGCTGAGAGGGAGCCAGCAGAATAAGATTTGCAGATGTAACTCCTCCCATTGACGACCTCCACACTGTTGTCACTTCCTGCAGGGGAGGAAAACACAACCAGGAAATATCAGTTCTTATACAATTACTTGGTTTCTGTGACTCAGTTCAGGTGCCTGGCACTTACATGGTAGAAATACCAGCATCTGGAACGCCACAATATTACAACATAGCTAAAGTTTAAAAAAAACAAACAAAATGAAACAATTATATAACCAGCATAGTTAACTCACCACATTGGGCTTCCCTCCCAACCCTTCAACAACCTGGTACCCTGGAGCTTATTTGAGAATAGGAGGAGAGAAAACCACAATAGGGAGAGAATAAACAAGGGTTCAACCATTAGGAAGCTCTGCAACAGTTCACAAAGACCAGACAGAGCGTCTGCTAGAACGTGAGTGGAACCCTTCATGTGACAAGCGTTCAGCTGATAGTGTTGCAAGAACAGAGCCCACCTCACTGGGCCATGATTAGGGTCCTGAAACCATCACAAAATGG
Source organism: Aulostomus chinensis (assembly GCF_037954235.1). Lineage (NCBI taxonomy): Eukaryota > Metazoa > Chordata > Actinopteri > Syngnathiformes > Aulostomidae > Aulostomus > Aulostomus chinensis. Next base: position 27,736,340 of record NC_141325.1, read on the forward strand.
TGAACGGGTTATGATCGGCATAAACAGTAACGGGAGTACCCTCATGTTTGCAGACCTCTAAGTCTATAAGAGCCCAAATTAAAGGGAGTGCCTGCTTCTCGATCACTGAACAGTTCATCTGGTAGGCATAGAACTTTGTGGAGAAGGAGCTGGTTTATCTACCCCTGTTGTAGTTCCAACATGACTTTTGTCAACATGCAAATTGATAGGCTTGTCAAATTGTGTGGGCAGCAAACGATGGGGACACACAGAGGAGAGACTCTGGTACTGGCACTCATCCATCCAGACAAATTTGACCTTCGTTTTTAGCTGGTTGCTAAGTGGGGCCACAACTGTGAAGAAGTTCCGGCAAAAACTGCAGTAGCAACCAACCTATCAGTTCCTTCTTCGTGTTTGGAAGCAGAAAGGATTTATTAACCTCATCTCTGGCTTGGACTGGTTGCACAGCACCATGGCCAGCATCTTTAACCCACAGTTGCTTCAGCACATTCACATTTGGCTCGGCTCATGGTCAGTTTAGCCCACACTAATCTGTTAAAAAGAGCATGGACACAGTGGACATGGTTCTCCCGTGTGTCACTGACAATGACATTGTCCTCACAGACAGAACAGCCAGCCAAACCCAAGACAACCCGGTTCACGAGTCTCTGAATGGTTGAGAGCTGAGACGAACATTTCTGAACAGTTTTGCTGTTTTTGGTAGTTGATGGCTGTCATGAACTGGCTCAAAGTTCAGACAGAAATATGAAGAACCCACACCAGCTGTCAGTCGGAACAAAATAATTGTTTCATAATCAGAACAATTTACAGAAAATAACAAAGGCAACTGGGAGGTGAATCAGTGATCAGTGGAGTAGGAAAGTGTCGAAGGTGGTGTAAAACGAACCAAGAACAAGTAAACCAGCACACGGAGCACATGTGGGAGCTGAGAGGGAGCCAGCAGAATAAGATTTGCAGATGTAACTCCTCCCATTGACGACCTCCACACTGTTGTCACTTCCTGCAGGGGAGGAAAACACAACCAGGAACTTTTAGTTCTTCCAAATACTCAGTTTCTGTAACTCTGATCAGGTGCCTGACACTTACATGGTAGAAATGCCAGCATCTGGAACCCCACAATATTAAAAAACTAGATTAAGTGAAAATAAACAAAACAATTATATAACCAGCATAGTTAACTCACCACATTGGGCTTCCCTCCCAACCCTTCAACAACCTGGTACCCTGGAGCTTATTTGAGAATAGGAGGAGAGAAAACCACAATAGGGAGAAAATAAACAAGGGTTCAACCATTAGGAAGCTCTGCAACAGTTCACAAAGACCAGACAGAGCGTCTGCTAGAACGTGAGTGGAACCCTTCATGTGACAAGCGTTCAGCTGATAGTGTTGCAAGAACAGAGCCCACCTCACCGGGCCATGATTAGGGTCCTGAAACCATCACAAAATGGTGAACGGGTTATGATCTGCATAAACAGTAACGGGAGTACCCTCATGTTTGCAGACCTCTAAGTCTATAAGAGCCCAAATTAAAGGGAGTGCCTGCTTCTCGATCACTGAACAGTTCATCTGGTAGGCATTGAACTGTTTTATCCTCCTGTGGTTCCAACATTGCTCACATAAACATGCAGCTTGAAAGGGTTGTCAAACTTAGCTTCAAGCACGTGGCTGGCTCTTTCTTCCTCCTGGAATCCAGCAGTAACAGGGAAAACGCTGGGAGCCAAGTATTGTTTTAAACAAATCTATCTGCTTCTCTTATTACATATTTCTCTTCATTTTTGTCTGTCCTGCACAAAAAAATGAAGGAACAAGCCTGTTTACAAAACGCAAGGAGTAAAAAGTTCTGAGCGTATGTATAAATAACTCTCAGAAATAGAAAAAGCCCATAGCAATCCTGAGAAATCCTCTTAAGCACCTTCTCTGCTGTGATAATTGTCAGCCAGCTTTGCAGCCTTGCATTTTCATTTTCCAGCCGGGCAACTTAAATGATTTGGTTTCCTCTCACTGATCTTAGTCTCAAGTTGTAGACGCCAGCTGTTTTCAGTAAAATAACTGGACTGAGCTACTTGTCCAACACTAAACATCCAAAGTCAGTCAGTCAGTGAACATAGTGAAACGTTTAGCTGCTAGACAGTTTGCCATATAAAAGGTGATAAAATGTAAATACTCAGTTTACAGTGTGCTTCAAAACTAGCATTTAGGAGTAAATGAACATCCTCCTGACATAATGATAAATGCATCGTCAGCTCTGCAACTCCCCCTCCGCTACCAAGCTAAACATTTGGCAGCGTGAGCACGTTAGCTGCCCCCTCAGGATATTTTGTGTCTGCTCTATTAGTGAGGCCAAAGCTTCCATTAAGCTGACGTGCAGTTGTTCACTAATCACTCTGCTCAGATTTACTGCCCTGTTGGACAGGTAATTGTCAATCTTGCTCCAGTGATTATTTTCAGACACAACCCATGCTGTGTCGCATTGCTTGTAAAGATGCTCTTTCTCACGCCAAAGCTAGAGGCAGGGACGGAGATGTGAGCACCTTTAGGCTATCTACAAAAATACCTCTCTGGCAACTAGCCACATGCTACACTGCAAGTTAAAATAAGACAGTGTCATGTAGCAGATAGTGTTCCTGATGAATATCTTGGTTTCCTCTGGTAGAGAACCTTGGGTGGGGGTTTGATGTAGAGACAGAACCTAAGAATTGGAAGAGTACTATCTTTAGTAGTACATTACAGTATATCTTACATTTTCATTGATTTCTTAATGTATGAAGAAGAGACAAGCCCTCAGTCAAATTGGAAACAGGGACACCAACCCAAACTCGCGTTCCCTGTTTCCAACCAGGTGCCAGACGAGCTCACGTCTGTAATCACACCGTTGTAAAATGACTTTTTAAAGTTCAAGTTGTTGGTTTTAAGTGTTTTTGACAGCTGTTCAACAATCATTTGTGAGACTTGTGTTTCCCAGCATCGAGATAAGCATCAATAGACAAATACCTTCAATTCATCAGCACCAGCAAGTTGCGACTGGCCCCCAACAGAAACTCCCCACACTTCATTCATGGCCCTGGAATGGCACAGGCATCGGAGATGGAAATATCATAGTCATAAATAACTGAGCAATGCTGAGGTAAAGGGAAAGCCAAAAACAGCACTTGCACTGATCCTCCCACAGTGGCTGCGGAGTAAATGTGGTCAGGACTCTGAATGACCTGTTGAGTAAAGGTTGGACCCAACAAAGGAAACATCATCTCATCATCAGGAGGCTGCATTTTAGATAAAATATGACATAAAAAATCAGTTATACCAGATTTGGTCGATTATTGTTCTCTAATTCATAAAATTGAATCAGTAAAAACACTTTAGCTCAATTCAGGGCCCACACATTTTCAAGGACTCTTCACATGCAACATGACAGTTGGAGCTGCAACTGCTTATTTCCAGCTTCTGATAACAAGTTTGACAGAGTGCAGATCAAAAGTAAGAATTTGACAGCAACATGGCGCCAACAGCTGACTGACATCATCGGATACACCCCCTGTATAATTACAAACACAGAAACACCTCATAACAAAAGAATGAGCTTTTATAACAAAAAGGAATCCAGTAAACGTGTTTTACCTCAGTGTGTTTGTCAAAATAGAAGAAACCAACAGAGAGCATCATCCCCCCACCGCCCCCCACCACGAGCGCTGTTTGTTTTGGCATCATCCTTATTTAGTTATCATCAGTCCAACAATCACATTTTCTGCTTTCGCTCAATCTCACAGTTTATGAGTGTCCAGGATGTATTGAATCAGTGTTTTTTTTTCCTGGAACTGAGAGTGCTGGTAGCTGGCTTCCAAAGAGAGAGAGAGATGTGACCTCCAGTGGTGTGACCCCAGGAAATGGGGTGGTGCCGGGGGGGGGGGACTGCCATTCATCACAGCCAGCCCTGAGACATGCTGTGGAGCGAGGCTTTCTCTCTCCCTCTCCTGGGCTTTCCTCTCACCATTCACTACTTCGTGCTTCTTGAAATTCAATACACTCGCTTATATTTAGCTTGTCCTCTCAACATTTTACAACACGGACTGGGCCAACAACATGCCTACGAGTTTGAGATGAGACATAACAGTTCATGGCTGCACCATCCATGGCAACAGTCTGTCACTGTTTTGGCTTTGTAGTTTGCAAAGAGACAATGAAGCGAGAGAGAGGAATCACAGACAGGAATATAAAAAGATCAACATTATCTGCAGATTTAAGTCAGACCAGTCTGAAAATACCTCAAATGTTAAATCTCATTTTTATAAAACTTGACAATAAAGAACACAAAATAGAGAAGTTACTAGGGAACAAATGAGAAACTGATGAAGAACCCCTAGTAAATCATTAGTTAATGAGTAACTCCTAATCAACTTTGTAAGAGTAACTAATGATTTGGTGATTAGGAAATGCAGCAGTGAGATAAGCCTTTCAAGATGTGCTCTAATGGAGTGTGTGTGTGTGTGTGTGTGTGTGTGTGTGTGTGTGTGTGTGTGTGTGTGAGCAGATGAAGTAAAGGGCCTTACTGATACACGTGTCAGTATCATAGTGGCAGTCTCACTATGTCCTGAATCAAAACTAGCTTGTCACTTGCAAAGCTTTTCATTCCTACAAGTGTCTGCTGCAAGCTAACATTAGCATTAGCTGAGGCTTGAGGGCCTGGCAGTTCTTCCTGACGGTAGCAGATTCTGGTCTGGCCCGTAACATGTCTGCCTGGTACCTGTGTGCATTCTGTATTCTACAGAGCACCAGAAGTAAGTCGGGTGACCCTAAAGTGCAGCCACTGGCATTTTGAGCCTTGGGCTGATTATTGTGGAGCTCTTAATTGGGAGAAGTACTTACAATATCCTGAATTTCATTTTATAGACCCAGGGTCAGCCAGAAAACCATATTCTGGATCATGGAAGAGATACTAGCTTTTTTTCCCAAGGAGTGTGATGGTGTCAGGTAGTTCTTCAGTACGCCTCAGTTCCCTAAATGATGACCACGTGGGAATACCTGAATGGGCAGCAAGATTTTCTAGATCTGGTGAAGCAGATGCTGGAGTTAGACATGGACCACCGAATCACAGCTCGGGAGATTTTTTTTTCTAACACCCCTTTTTAAAGCAATGTGTTGTCCCTGAGCTTTTTTCAGAACAACTGGAGCAGCCTGAGATGTCTCTGACTACTGAAGGAGCAGCAGACATTCCTTGCCTTCAAACAATGATGAAGGAAGAGGAGCCTGCGGTAATGGCTGAGGTCACTCAAGCAGAGTTCGACATCCAGAACAAGCTAGTGCCCAGGACAAAGGCTGGTTTAAAGGTGTCCTTCTCAAAAGAGGCATTCCACCCACCATTTTAACAAGCGCAATAGGCCCCTGGAAGCCACTGGTTCAAGAGAGTTGTTGGGAGTCTCGGGGGTCTTCAGCTTAAGCAACTACGATTACTGAAGCACTACAATCTTGGGATGTCCAGGAATACACAGTGAGAACCAAACTAACTTATCTGTGCAACATTTAGTCCAGACCTTGACCAATGTCAGAAGCATGTGGTTCACGAGAGATTGCAACATATGACGACATGAGCAGCTGGTCAGGGACACGACACAAAAGCCCAAAACGACCAAAATAACAAAGTCTAGTCTTCAGCCACAGCGACAGTCTTGAACTGTGGAGACTCACAGAAAATGGTGGTCTGAAATTTCAGCCTGTGAATAGAAAATGAAAGCTCTGTGAGCCTCTCCACAGGTTGTTCAAGGTTCTGACCATGAGGTGGGAGATGGGACAGACATGAGTTTTTACATCGAAAGGTGTGTATTTATTTAGAAAAACACACAACATGACATGCTGCGTTGCTCCAATCCCATCAGCAGGCTTTGACCTGGGGGTGGGGGTGTTGAGGGCAGGGATGGGCTCTGAAGCAGCCTGGCAGGGAGGGAGCCTCCCAGGCTGTAACAGGTTTTGTTTTTTTTAGCTCGACCGAGGAGTTCATGTTTTCAGTGCCGCTTGTTTGCTTGCATGGTGCAGATATTGTTTCGTCAAGCATGTTGCAAACATTGTTCCCCATTACTGCTAACTTTTATTGTACCTGTGCACATGTTGGAATGACCTGCTGTTCCTGACGCGTTTGTTTTAAAGGACTGGGGAATAACAGGGGTGTAGGCGGAGGTTTAAGCTGTCGTCTCTGAAGACTCACAGCTGCGGCGGCTGTGCAGCATTATCAAGGTTCTACTTCCCTGCAGCCTCCTGTCTTCTCTTACCTCGTCTACTGTGCTTGAATTAAGTTGAATTCACCATGTAGAGGGTCTCATTTGCATATTATCTGTCTTCAAACAAGTGTCAGCGATGACATATGAACCAGGAATTCAGATGAAGGGAAGCAGCTCGTGTTTTTTAGCTATAATGACTTTTACAATTAGTGACTTGATCAGCCAGACAAGCAGCTGACCAGTGAGCCAATGTAGGCAAATGTGAGATACAATGGACTGTGCCACTTTACAGACGATATCAGGCAGTAACCACACCTTTGTATTTTGCTTCTTATTTTGATGCTGGTCTCTCCACTTGTTTTTAAGAATTTATGTCTTCGGGAACTTGGTGTACTTAAGAATATTGGCAGACTAATTGTCAGGTAATCAGCAGCAGTCAGAGACAGTGCGCATGCATGAAAAAGGATCCCGTTTTGTTCTGAGTCCTCCAGCTTGTACAATCATGTTTCACCAAGGTTTGTTTTTTTTTATCAAGGTTTGAAATATGATGAACATGCACAAACAAAAAAAAGAGATAATTCAGCCGCCTGATCATAACTGTGATATACAAGTTCACATAAACACAGTAAGACTTGGCGGCTTTAGACACCCACTCATTGGGTTGTTATGTCCAAAACTGAAAACCTTCAAACCTCGTTTTATGGAGTGCCAGAGGATTATGGAACAACTTGCTTGCTGTAGATCTGATGAATGAATGATATGAATTCCCCGTTCCTCTGCTCTAAAATGTGCCAGAGTGTCAAACCTAATTGATACCACTTGAATTCTACATCTACTGCACTCCAACTGCTCCTCTCTTAATATAACACTGAATCATGAAGTCGTGGTCACGGGCCAGCATCTTTGATTGACTCGGCACCTTGTTAGAACATCAGAACCCTAAACTGAAGGTGAGCAAACACCAAAGGTTCCTGGAATTTAAATTCTACCGGCCTGATTTGAAAATTAGGTTACATCACATGCGTCAAATGGAAGAAACTCCCATGAAAATGCGAACATTAGCCAAAGTCAGTCATTACATCACACCTGGGTAATAAGACCTTCCTCGCCCCCATATTTGAAGATGATTGGATTAGAACACTTCGACGGATTTGTGTGCACACGTTAGCCAAAGTGCTGCAAATGTTACCTTGGCTCAAGCTGCTTCAAATGCAGACCACACTTCTTATGAGGACAATTTTAAGGCCCCAAAGAGACATTATTACCTATTTCACTCTTTACTGAGAACAAATAAAACTGCAAATTGTTCGGCGCTGTAGCCAAGTAGATCACCACAGGGCCAAATTGTTGTATTTCACAGAGAATCAAGGACATTGGCAGACAGCAGTGAGTCTGTAAAACCTGATACAGAGCCGTTTTAGCCAAAGCTCACTGTACCGTCGCCTGCGACTTAATGACTAAACTTTACTGCAAACACCGGTTCTCACTTTTATAATGAATGCTTCCCTGATGCTGCGTCTTGTACATGCATTTTATATACACCGTGGGTGCTGACACAAGCCATTTTCTTTATAAGCTCCGTGTTGGCGAGTATAGAATTCCAACCTCCAGTAAATGTCGTGATCGAGTGAAGACAGAAAAGCAAAGAAATAGTAAAAGTAAAGAAACTGAAGCTGCTTTTCTGTATGTTTAAAGAAATGGAAAACTTTTGAGTGTATGACTAAAAAATAAACAGGTCAAGTACTCTGACCTGACTTTTACTTTACTCTCTGGGACATTCCTCTAAAGTGACCTCATAGGGGACAGCGGGTCTGGAAAGCAATAAAACGTGTCCCACTGATGGCTTTTCCATCAGTTCTCCAGCTTCATTGTTCGGGGGCGAGGTTAAACCTGTTATATGGGACCCCCCTGGAGTGGCTCCAAGGCCTGGGGAGATGGGTTGTAACAACTTACAATACTTCGGTATAAACTCTCACATCTCACAGCTCTATTAGATTACAGTCCCTACAGGCTAATTTTATAGCCCTCGGCAGCTAAAAGGTTAGCTACCGCCAGTCAACTGTTTGGTGCACCGTAAAAAAAGGAGTAGATAACAAAAACAGAACGGCGCATTACTGCCAAAAGAAGAATGAGATGACGATATTACGAACGGAAGACATTTATAACTGTGGTGGTGACTTCCTGCCAATGAAACATAACACACTTAACATATTTCTAAGAGTTTTGCATGTTTGCCTCCCAAAATACACAATACACTGACAACAACAACTGTCAGTAACATATTTACAATGCACAGGCTTAGGTCTGGTTTCAGATGTCACACTTTTTTTTAACTGCACAGTGAAACTATGTTTTTTGGGGGTTTTAGTTTTTTTGCTTCATTAAATCCAAAAGAACAGAAAATCACTTTAAATGGTTTAAAAGTCTAGAACTCCTGAGGACACTCTCAGTTTTTAGCTCAAACTCATTCAAGTGCGGATTTAAAAAAAAAAATTATTAGAAGTGTGAAGCGTTTTATGCAAAAAGTGTTGGCTTAAAATAAGCACGTTTAACATAAATCTGGAATTGTTATGTTTACTTTGTTCATACTAAAATACTTTTAAAATGGATAAAAAGTTAGAGTGAGAATTTGGACTTTTTACAGTTGTTTGGAATAATTTAGATTAAGTCATTAGTCCACTTAATGACATCATAATCATCATTTCAAATAAAATGAAGTTACTGTAACTTAATTAATCCCATAGTGGACACAGTAAATCATTTTGATTGGTCTTAGTTACTAAAGTGAACACCGTCTAAACTTCAGTTAGTCCATCTAAAACTTAGCCAATGTGTTTTTTATAGAGCCGGGGTAATATTTTATAGACATTGGAGACAAAATACACAACATTCAAGGCCTCTGACCCACCCACCCACCCCATACGTCCCAAAAAAACATCAAGAGACACAAGCTTAACCCCAAATCTATAAAATATCATGATACGGTTTGCACACAATTCAAGGATATTTTCGGTCATGTGGAGCAGAACTATTTCACACGACACAAGAGAAAGACCGCATTGCAATTATGGTGCTTTCAAATAGTTTATGATCTAATCATCACATCTAAAAAAAAAAAAAAAAAAAACGGCAGATTTAGTGAGATCATGGTTGGCATTTCATGAGCAGGAGAGGAGAGAAGAGAGCCGAGAGAGCAGCGGAGATGAGGAGTGCGATAGACGGATTAGACAATAAAAAAGTGACTGGAGAGCTGAAGCAGAGGACAGTATCTGATAGGCAGATAAGATGGAGTTTACACAATAGAAGCTGAAGCTATGAGATCAAGATTGGTCAATTTTCAAAAGTGATCAAAGCATTGGCAGCGTTCTATCTAGCATGTGATGGCTTCATCTACGTCAAAGCTCCTATTTTTTCCCCCTTTTTTTGCTCTAACCAAACACGTGGTTGTGGGGGGAGGAGTAGTTTTTTCCATCCTGAGCTGTGTTTTTGCTCCCGCCCTGGATGGTGTCTGAAAGGCGTCCTCACAAAGGTTGGCTTTGCTCTGGATTGCTGTGGCGGGCCATCGTGTTTTACTTGTGGCTGAAGAAAAGACCACATCTAACATTTCCACGCTGACCAGAGCGTGCTTCTTGTAAGAGACCTCCTCAGGAGTCAGCATGCTGAGCCACTGATAGCTCCCACCTAAAGCTAACATTTGTGGACGGACTGCAAAAACTACAATTGATGGTTATCCAAACAAGGCCTGAAAAGATGGGCGTTGACCACTGATACCAAATCTGTCTTTATGTAACATCAGCATGATGTCTCACTCCTATGTGATCTCCCTGGACAGGCACATCAAAGCCAAGTGCACCCAAGAGTTTCCTCAGCTTGCGTGCAGCAGTGTCACCTGTGACTCCTCGATTCCTATTCAGAAGGCCACAATTCATTGAGGAAACTCCTAAAACTATCATTTGGACATCATTCCTGGAACATGATCTATTTTTGGCGAAACGGTTCGTCAAGTCCTTCATCCTGGTTTGAGCGTCAGAAGCATCTTCAGCTGGATGATTTGATCAGTGAACAGAAGATTGTAAAAGATGAGGAACCAAGCACTGAAAGCACATTAACTTTGGTAAATTCATTGTCTTGCTGTAGGTTGGTGATTGTTTTTAATTTAGTGTCCCGTTAATTTTCCATCCATCCATCCATTGTCTTCCGCTTATTCCTACACATTAAGGGTCGTGGGGGGGTGGAGCCTATCCCAGCGTCAACGGGTGGGAGGCGGGGTTCACCCTGGACAGGTCGCCAGTCCATCGCAGGGTCAACACATCGACAGACAACCATTCACACTCACAGTCACACCTACGGTCAATTTAGAGTATCAATCAGCCTCGTCCCCTCTTGATGTCTTTGGACTGTGGGAGGAAGCTGGAGTACCAGAGAGAACCCACACAGGAACAGGGAGAACATGGAGACTCACACAGAAAGACCTCGTGCCCTGCCGGGACTCGAACCTGGAACCTTCTTGCTGTGAGGAGACAGTGCTGACCACTGCACCACCGTGCAGCCTCCTGTTAATTTCATGTATCTGTATTATTGTTGTTTGTTTTGTTTGAAGTATTTATGAGCAACTTTTACTGCTGCCTTATGAAAGAGATTCTGAATCATAGTGGAACTAAAATAAAATAAATGATACGTTAACAAATGAAACAATCACCTATGCGTGTTGATGGGACACATTTTTTGAAATGTGTATCACGGAAAAAGTTGAGCAGATATGAGTTCTGTTAAAAATAGAGGAGTAACACTTCACCCCAAAATAAATAAATACTCAAGTAAAATTAACTCAAGAACATCAAAGTTTCCTCTCAAATTGGCAAAATAAAAAAATGCAATAAAACATCTAAAAAGGTGCTACATTGGAAAATCCCTGGTTTATAAAGCTGCTGTGAATTGCTGGCTGGAGTTTGGTCAAATATCTGCCGCCATGGCAACACCTGGTGTGTGTTATTGCTCTGTCCTGGTGTGACTTGTTGGTGAGAGGCTGCTTACATGCCTTGAAAGGGTTTGTATGGTGCCAGAGTGTGTGTGTGTGTGTGTGTGTGTGCAGGGAGGGTATGTTTACCATTACCAGTACTGACTGAGTATGAACTGGTCCTCTTGTGCTGTTGGTCTGCAGCTATCATTACCCTTAATAGCTGCTGATGGTGGAAAAAGCGTGCTTGTCACCAAACTAATCACGCTCATTGGACTTAAAACTGAGGACACAATGTCATGACGTGTCTTGCACATGGAATCCCTTCTTTTGGGGGTTTTGGAGACAATGCATCCGACAATCCTTTTTTCCACCCCTAATAGACACTGGCCAGAATGGAAAACAAAAGCTATGTTTTCCTGAGGTTTATAATTTATTCCGTTAATCCAGCCTAGACGCGACACACACTGTTCTTTGGTCCAGACGCCACACGTCATCTCCGTTATATTATGGACCCTGCTCCACATCAGTCATAGTGATCTTGTTTAATGGTGCACTAAAGACAAGTGTGTAGTGGCCAGATGCTGACACAAACACTCCAAGTCTTTGAAATATTCCTGTACAGTAGCTTGAGGTTGTTATGGGCCCCGAGCAGGGGGCCGTTACTTCTTTTGACAATATCTGAGTGACTATAAAAACATCGACAACAACAAAAACAGCCGCCGAGAGTATAGAGCGGTCTGTCCGACACTTTCTATCTAACAAATGAGTGATGATTTTCCACAATGAAACTTCTGAAAAAGCTTTGCACTGCTGAACCGATGATGCTTCAGACCCTCACCCCTTACAGAGATGTTTACCTTGGGCTGCCCACATGGCAGCAACTCCGTGACTAACATGAAGTTTCACGGCGCTGTGCTGGATCCAAAAGGCTGAAGACAACATCCCAAAGGTAATCTCACCATCTTGTTATGCCTGTGACTCATGCACACAACCCTCTGCCATGCATGTGCTGCAGGTGTAGCCTGTAAAATATACATCCTGCAGCACATCCGCTCAAGGTCGTCAAGGCAAACAACATACTGTGTACAGTATACAGTGTAGGCTTGGTATGAGATTTAAAAGAAGAAGAAGAGGGAAACCTGCAATAAGAATGAAATGCAAATACAGTAAAAACAAAGGAAAAACTGAGACAATGCTCTTCAGCTCTGCTTCAAATTACGACTCTGACAGGGAGGAAGAAAAACGGCAGAAATTCTCATTTATGTCAGCCGGGCCCAAGAAACAATGAGTAATAATCGATCATCTTCTGAGGATATTACCAAATACGACTTGGTTTATGCTACAACACAAGCACTTCATTATAACAGTGGCGCTTGCAAACAAATCAACACCCGTCACGTGTGCATTTGGCGCCTTCTTCGTTTTTACAAGCCACTCCTGTACATCAGGGGCGAACCCCGCGACAGTCCAGCTAAAGTTCCCCTCCAGTCTAAAACCTCTTTGTTCTCTTGTTCTCACAATGTCTGAGCTTCATGCCGTGGAATGATGGGTGTGCAGAGTTTGATGATAAAAGTCTGTTCACCGCTGAGAGCGTCAGTTTTCCAAATCTGATTTTAAGAGCCCGACGGACGTATGAACAGGATTAGTGACATCACAAATATTTTGGAAGCGGATCAAGGTTCAGAATTCAGCGTACACAAGTATAATGTGGAAACTGAAAGCCTCCAGATCACACACAGCGACAATGGACTACACAGACATGTAGGAGACATCTTGTGTCCAGCAGTTACTCATGTGAAATGGAAAATATTTTTTTATTCATATAATATGGAATTTTTAGTACGGGAGGAATAATAGATGGAGTTTGAAGGATTTTAAGATGGTGATTTTTTGTTGCTTTTCTGCAGAGACTATGCCAATGATAAAATGTGGCTTTCTTAAAACATGTATTAGTATATATTAATAGTATAATTAGTATAATATTAGTATAAGTTGAAGTGTTATAACATTGACAAGTAGTATCAGTGTTGATATCTGCATGGATAAAATCCTAACAAAACCCAGACGTATCTGCCTCAAAGGAAAAAGAGGAAACTGTGTTTAAGAAATTGTAGAATAATAAATCAGGCTTTATTGTGAAGCTTTAACACGTACTGGGGATAATACTGCGGGTCACTCGTGCCAAAGTGGAGCTCTTCAATCAGTTTCCAACCTGGCTGTAAAGTTTGATGGTGCAGGTCAAACATCGACTGTGTCACATATATCACCAGAGACGACGCTAGCATGGTCCCAAAGCTGGAACTGCCTTATTCACACCAAGAACTAAACATAGCAGGGTATATGCTGACATAACACTCACCACTGTGACAGAGTTTACATCATCTGGGCTCGCTGACTGGACAGACGCACCAGTGTAATAACGTCTGTCTGGGCTCTGGCGTTTAATGGGCAACGCTTCGGCTGGCCAGTGGAAATAGCTGACTAAATACTGGCAAAATGGTCAAAAATAAATATTAGCTCTAAGTACACGGAAGTTATGACTTTCAAACATGAGCAAACTTTGGTTCCTCTCTTTCAACTTAAGGTATTTTGACAGAGAAGTAACATGAAACTAATGCTCAGCATTTAAGCATCAGGCAAGCATGTCAACAGCTACCTTGTTCTGGAACCGACTAACTCATAACGCTCCTCTCTTGAATAAACGAACCTGTAATCATGTACGACATCTCTCACAATCAGTCATGGAAATTAGAACTTCGGTTGTACTGAACATGTGCAGAACAATAAAGCTTTTGAGTGAACGCTGAGCAAATTACTTCCTTAAGATCATCCAAGCAGGAACACAGGAACTGAGTCTGTGGAACAGAAACTGCACCGGAGCAACAGCGATGCAAGTCCAGATTTACTTACGAGACAGTTCAATCAACAGTCACCCTATTGTTCCAGAGTAAAACTGGCTACCACTTTTATGAAGGGAAACCAATTAAACGTTTCATTTGAATGCCGTTGAAGGCCGGATGTATGTAATATTTGGGTCGTTTCAGACGCGGTTTTATGCCCCCAGCCTCAAGTCCTCACAGATGATATGTGACATTTACAGCGATCAGTCAAGTGGACAGTGATTACGACCACGAGCTCTGCTCAGAGGAAATTAAACACTTCTTAAAACAAGCACACCAACTCATTAGTAAATTCACTTATTTATCCTCGTCCCCAGGGTCAGATGGGAAGACAGATCCCTTCTCTGTTTGTGCATAAGAGACCCAGACACCAGCTGACTGCTAGTTAGCTTAGCATTATAAACGATAGTGGTTGGGCAGGTTAGCATGGTGCTGTCCTGCCTGCTCAGCTTCTCAAACCTGTTATTCCTCTTCTCTGTGTTCTGGTTTGATCGTGTTTTTTGTTTTCCTCGGGGTACTTTTTGGAATGTGTATTCCCTGGACTCATGTTAAGTCAAAACCTGTGTTGTTGGACTTCCTGACTAAATAAATACATTTAAAAATCCTCTTCCCTGATCTGAATATTTGTTGTCCCTCCCTCCTCTGTTCTCACCCGTGTCTTGTCAGCTCATCAGTCCTCCTCACCCTCAGCCTTGAACTTTGTTTATCCAATCAGCTCCTTCCCAGCGCTTGTGTTGCTCCACCTGCTTCTTATTGTGTCATTAGTGGAGTTTGTATTTCAGTTAGCGTCGCTCTCTCTGTCATTGTTGGATGCTGTTTTCTCTCTTTGTCCTCACGCCCGTGTAGTTCCACTGCATTTACCAGTCTTCTTGTACTTTGTATATTACTTTTTGCCTATTTTAGTTTGGGTTTTTGTTGAGTCATCACACCTTGTTTGCCTTGCTTGTATCTGCATTTAAATCCAGTGCGCGCAGTCAGGAAAGTGGTTGCAGCTATGTATAAAATGACATCACACTATTTTAAAAATGCCTACAAGCTAAAACTCCCCATATTCACTTCTATTCATTGCACTTAGCGAACTAGCAGCCAGCTGGGCTCTGAGTCTCCAGTAATGCAAAAATTATCTCTTCTTTTCTGGCTCCGGGAAAGACGGTGAATAAGCGTGTTTCCCCAAAAGTATACGTGTTCCTTTACATGGGAGCCGTTCACATCTGCAGGGAGCAAGTGGCATTACTGTCGTGAAAAGAGCAGACTTAAGCTTTGACCCCACTTTCACTTGAGCTCTTAAACTGAGGACAGGCCCAAATGATCAATAGATAAGTAGAGGAGTGGTGGATGTTTTGTCTCGCCTGCTCAGTCCAGTGCTTCGAGTGGAAAAACAACGTCCAAGGGTCACCTCTTTCATAATCAACTGCAACTGAAGATGTGGAAGAAATCCGATACTTCAGCTTACATGTGAGGTGATGTTTCCAAGGTAAATTTCCAAACTAAACAAAGATTATCGGTGTCCAAAACAGCATTGCGTGGCTAGTCTCGTGTTGTATTCGGACCTTAGAGTACAAAGAGCCTGCAGACACTGCAGCCAAATTATGAGCCAAATTATGAGCTCAACACTGGCCTGTGAGAGCAGGCTGCACCGGGAGGATACCGAGTCAACACATGTGTTTGTTCACAAGTGTGGGGCTATTAAGCTTGTCTACTTTCTGATGTGGTCCAGGAAATGCCTCACTGCTCCACTCAAGCCATGTTTATGTTATAGCTGTAAACATTTTGTTGATGGATTTCTCCTCGCTATTGTGTATATATATATTTAAAAAAAAACCTCTCTGAAGGCTGGAACATTACGTCACTGTAAAGCAAGAATCAAACAAATTAAATGTGGATGTCCTGAATGTCTGTCGATTCATAAAGTCTCCAGCAGACGTGATTCCTTTCATTAGTGTTCTCCAGAAAAACGTTGGCAGCTGAACTCCAGCCCCAAACGACGTGTGACACATTATCTCATGTACAGTGGAAAATGCAATTCCCCTTCTGTGGTTCCTTTGGTTTTATCCTGTGAAATCGGGGTCTGTCTTCAGAGTAAAGGCAGGGAGCATGCTTTAATCTGGAAAATATTACTGGGGGTGGAAGAACATGGGAAACAATAACACAAGGAGGATCCTCTTCCATCCTGTGAGCTCTGTGATTTTGGAGATATGCTTAAGTCTGCAATTTTAGCTCACCGCAACTACCCACTTGGCCACCGTCGTTCGCTACTCTTTTTTCCACTTCGGTGTAAAGCTGGGGGTTTGTAGATGTAATGTTGTAGAGCAGCACAGGAAGAGCTCAGATCCCGCAGCTAGCTATACTGCATTACAATAAGCTGGCTGTACGTCACCGAGTCTTCAGGTGCTTCTGCCATCCTGCCGGTGGATAGATGACACTGGAGTGTTCTTAGGTCTCGCTGTCCTGGGTGGAAAGATTCCCGTGTTCACTCAAGGATTTCCTCTTCACACATGGAAAAGTAATCAAAACACAAAGGCAAATGGAGCAAGTAGCTCTTCCTTCAAAGGAGAATGATTCCCTTCTGGTTTTGACATTCAGACAGCCGGAGTCTTCCGGTGACTGATTAACTACTGTTTTCACTGAGGAAACCATTACACATGATTTGTTAGCTGTTGTCTCACAAAAACCGCCACAGGGGCAGTAAACAGACAACCTCATCTAAATTCTCTCACTGTTGAGATGAATGAAGGAAATTACCTCATAAAAAGGTGAGTCTACAGAGAGATAAAAAGTTATAGTACAAAACAACCAGTCCAATGTTTGATGTGCACAGTAGAGCTCAAATATATTTTTAAATGACAGCAGATTGTTTTTTGTGGATGTGCCACATGCTCCATAAAGGTTTAACGGAGGAGATTTGTGATGCAAAGCTCCATGTGAAGGAAGTTCTGGGACTCTAGATAATTCGCTGCTGGCAGGCCTATTTTAAGACGCTACTGTGCAGAGTTGGCAGAAAGCTCCCAAAACACAACAGCCCATTTCACCTACAGTGATCCGAGACGAGGAGTCCGCAGCTTCAAAGTATAGCTCCAGTGATGGGTCCTTTCCCCTCGCCCGGGTCCAGACCTTTGAATTTATATGTTTATTTTACAGGGACACTGCACAGTGTGTGACTGAACCAGATTACTCCCTGGGGCCTAGTTTTCATCTGTAGTCCACAGGCAGGAGCTGAGGTTAGCTTTTAAAATGGAAAATACAACAAAATGAATGGACAAGTATCACGAGATATACGTCAAGGATATAATCACTACTACAGATGACTAGAGCTTGATGACATATTGACTTTTAATTATGACAAAACCAAATATGGTAAAATGCTAAAAAAAAAAAAAAAAAAGAGTCTGATTTAATTTCAAACATTTCTAAAGGCTTACTTTAAATCAGAGTACCAGAGTGTCAGTTTAAAATGCTGTCCCACAGAATGGAGAGGAAAGGTCAGTTTGACCAATAATTGTTGGATTTTAAGACTTGCACAGTCCTGTCTGGTCATGATATTGTTTTTAACTTTGTGTGTTAAAGTAGAATTTATATTGTGTTCTTCTTTTGCAGTAAATGTAAAGCCCCTTGAGTTGCCTTGTTGCTGAAACGTGCAACATAAATGAATATGCCTTGCATTTAAAAGGCGAATATTCATGTCTGAGCACTTGCAGTAAGATGGTTTATGTTGATTCACTGACTTTACTATCGTAGTAAATAAACGATTTTGCATATTGCTGTGCGGCACGGTGGTGCAGTGGTCAGCACTGTCGCCTCACAGCAAGAGGGTTCCTGGTTCGAGCCCCGGCTGGAGCACGGGGTCTTTCTGGGTGAGTCTCCATGTTCTCCCTGTTCCTGCGTGGGTTCTCTCTGGTACTCCAGCTTCCTCCCACAGTCCAAAGACATCAAGAGGGGACCAGGTTAATCCAGACTCTAAATTGACCGTAGGTGTGGCTGTGAGAGCCGATGGTTGTCTGTCTCTATGTGTTGGCCCTCTGATGGACTGGGAACCCGTCCAGGGTGAACCCCGCCTCTCGCCTGAAAGCTGCTAGGATAGGCTCCACTCCCAGCGACCCTTAACAGGATAAGTGGTAGAAAATGGATGGATGGATATTGCAGTGGTGATACTGTAGGAACATTTTTTTAATTGCAATTTAAAAAAAACATTCACTTATGTAAAAATCATGCAGTGCAGTGAGAGTCAGAAAATCACTTCACCAAAATTTCACAACATTGTAAAGAACAAATATGAAAAGAAAAAATACATTTCTGCTACATATATGTATTAAATGATGGCACAGGAGTAAATCTGCTGGTGATGGATCACGTAACTCCACCGAGCTGACTGACAACGTGGCTTCATGACATGCAGCAGTGGTTTCCATGCATCCATGCGACTAACGCCCAGCCAGGCTGTGGCGTGACTCCTCAATATTGCCCTACTTCATGGTGTCATTACATTGTTGCCATCCACTCTTAAAAGACCAGCAAAACCAGTATGCTGGCATAGCTTCACATGTGTCAACATTTAAAATATTGTTGGGTTTAGTGGGTGGTTAAGGGAAAGAAAACCAAGCCCGCCTCCGCCATGGAAACAAGTTGATTGAAGGCGATGTCAGACTGAGGCCTGTGAGGTGTAATGTGATTGCAACACTGGCCTCAGTAATCATTTGTAATTAATTGAAGCAGCTACAGTAACCACAAGCAGGAGGCAACACAGTGGATTGCTGTTCTCTCCATTTTGTCGGCCGTCCTGGCGTCTGCGCATTTACAATGACAGAAACTGAACAGAAGCGTCAGAGCAGGTAAAACAAAAACCCTGGATGGACTATGAGCTATGAAGCATTTCCTTTTCCAAAAACTTTCTGTAGCTGACTTCTCAGATAGCTGGATGAATTTGACTCAGCAGGTAAGTCCAGGCATGTGTCTCTCCTGCACTTCTGAAACATTCATCTGACTGAGCAGCATCACTCTGCAATCAGACCTTCAGAATTCTGCTGGCATTCTCTCTCGTCACGTCACTGGCTCCCCATCTCTGCAGACATCAGGTTCAAGACACTGGTGCTCAGCTACAGTGCGATACACCGGAGTGCCCATCTCTATCTGTAATCTCTGATAAGATTCCCAACCTTGGCTCCCCCGTCCTTGCAGGTCCCATCCCTGGCTACGTGGCTTTATAAGTCACTTATCTCGACTCTTCCACAAGTGCTGGCTGGTGCCGGTGATGGAATGAGCCCAACTCTTTCGTCAGACCAGCTGAATCACGGCCCATCTTGAGACAATGAGCTAATTATTTCTTTTAAAGTCAGCACAGGCAAATACTTGTGCCGATGCTGTTGACCAAAGCGCTGGCAGCCAAGATCTGGTGTGCTGCACGAGACTGCTCACCACTAAATGCACGACAGTTAGTCACTCTGGACGAATGTATCTGGTAAATGATGTAATGTGATGTGACGTAATGGTCACAGCAGGTTCAATATGGTAAGGTCAAGTAAATACTCTTGGTTTGGTGAAACACAGAGATGAAAAAGGCTACACATGACTGGATTTGGTCACATAAACTGGAGCGAGTACTCCCTGGGAGTTTCAGGTCAATGGCTTTCAGTTGGAAACCTGCTCATTAAGTGAGTTTTTTTTTTTTTTTAAATAAAAAGCAAAGATGGCAACGATTCAGAACAAAAGACACAATCCATGGATCCGTTTTGATTAATGTGTTTTGTTGGACCATTACAAAACAGTCTCGGATGCCAGGAATCAGATTGTGATGAAGGCAAAACAAAGGATTCCTCCCACCATGCTGTTCTTTTTGAATCATACTAATTGTGGTGCTAAAATTGTAAGTCAAAACAGAGTGGCCTCTTCGATTTGATGGTAACAGGCAAAGAGAATGACTCTTGCATAAGGGATACTTACAACTGCTTATCATCTATGAGTATCAAATCCATAGTGGTCGTTTGTGTTCATTTGGTGTACTGTTTAACACACGTTTTCCCTGTGCCATGAACACAACGCTTGTCTGATGCTACATAGGTCAGTGATGGCAGTCTATACTGTTGCTATATGGACTATAAGTGTGAGCTGTATGTTAGAGGTGCTGCCATCAGTTATTCCATAAACAGCAGGGAAATGAGCTATGGTCTACCTTGAGCCAGGGTGCCGTTCCAATCATTCCCCTGGTTTTCCTCTCCCTGGGACATCAGTCATTAAAACTAGCAGACCTGAACCCAAATACACAGCTACAGAATAGACCTTGTTCTCCACCGTCCAGCGGCTGACACCAGAGAGAAACGGGCTCCAGGTCCCGCACTGACATGACTTTACTTCATCTGACTCGGGGGCTGGCTTGTTCAAGATGATGACAAAGAGTGATCACCACTGCTATAAATCAAACTCACCGCATTAACGTTTGGGACGATCATATAGCCGCAAATGAGATAATCATTAGCTCCATGTGTGACATGAGGATTGAAACTTTCACTGCTATGGAGACAACGTCGGCACAGTAACATAACACAGAACACAGTGTACAAAAAAGAATACATTTTAACATTCAAGAACCCACAAATACAAGTTGAGCTCACAAAGACGTTTTTTTTTTTCTCTCTCCTGAATGACCTCTCTGTAATTCCAGTGTGTTTAGGTTGACGCTAGTAGCCACTGAGAGCTAACAACAGCAAAACTGTCCAAAAATGTCACTTTTCAAAGTCTCAAGATCATCTTCCATTATAACGCACATCTTAGGCAGCTGCAAACAGATAAACTAGAACACTTCTGCACTACTGTGAACGAGTACAAGAGAGTTGGTTCAAACTCAATACACCAACACTGATTTAGTGAAAATGTTTTTGGACGGTTTTGATGTTTAGTCACCATTAGCGTCAAGCTGAATATACGTAGCTTACTTTTTCTGCGTTTTTGAGTCACAGAAGATGGAAAACCACCTCAGCGAGCTCAAGACACGTCTGTGTACTTGAAAGGAAGAAAAAAAATCTTTTCAGGACAAGTATTGCTTTAATAGGCAGCGCATACATTCGTGTTCCTCTGCACGTACTGTAATAAAGCCATAGTTTTTATAGTTGGTGAGTTTTCCAGGGACTTCTTTGTATTTGTACAGGCTGGACTGGTCATTGGGCTGCAAAAGTAGGTCAAATATGTGGCTGACATAATCCACACAGAGTCCCAAACTACACCGAGGGCTGAGTTTTCTGAAACCTGAACTCTACTACTGACACTTCCCCTGATGATTGAGCCGTACGTGTTTACCGTAAAAACGTCTGGACTCTTCCCGCTCCTCCTGAGACATGCTGCCTCCAGGGTGCCAGTGTTCAGGCACATGCGATACACATCTTGAAAGATTATATTTTAACTTAATCCTGCATGACATGGGGCTTGTTTTGTTGTCATGTTTTGCTTTCCCAGACAGCATCTGTTAAAAAGCCTTTACACAGTGAGTATGATCCTTTGGATTCTTTCCAAATGATGTAAGGAGGGCCCTCTTGTAAAAGAGCTCTAAGAACCATACGAAAATCTTTAGCACACATGACGAGTGGGGAGGGGAACCTTGATCTTTAAATTCCAACGTACAAGACATGATGTCAAGCATAATATATGAAGATGCTGGGTTGTTTCTGGGTTTAGACTTTGAAAAACGGATTTAAAGGGATCAGGAGCATAAAATTACAACTGAATTTGCTTTTGTCTCCATAAATCAAGGTATGTCAGACACACCGCCAATGCTTCTGGCATCTCCAGAGCTGCATAGCGAAACATTGTTAAAACTCGTTGCATGAGTTACATTGTGTGAAGGCCACACAGGCAGGTCATGCTTTCGACATCAGACTAATGAAGTCTGGACAAAATCCTGTTGCAGCGAATTCTCACACATTCCATATTTACTGGTCTCATTTGGTGGTTTCTGACACAGTTGGGGTGAGCTTGACAGTCCTATTCTTTCCACTCAGATCATAAAAGTCAGATATTTTTCCTCTCAACAGAACAGACGTTGCAGGTCTAGCAACCCAGCGGTGACTTCGGCGCAGTAAGGCTATGGAATATTTAAGCACCCTCTTTCCACGCCACATAATAGAGGAAAATGTTAATAGTTCTATTAATACATTTTTTACCAGAGCCACAGAGAACAAATGCGGCAAAAAAACCAAACCAAAACAGGTCCATTTCAACAACAACTGACTTAAATGATTTCACATTTTAGAGGTTTGTCTGTTGAACACACACAACAAACAGCCAGCAACCGTCGGCTCAGGGTGACAAGGTCAGCAACGGTCACCGGTGAACCATCCATCACGGCAGCAGACAGGGAGACATGCTGGCCTTGTACACACCCGCATTGAAACAGAAACTCACTATGCTGCCTCAACCAGGAGGTAAACACTAAATCAACAATCTTATTACCATGGAAACACCGACTGACCTTATTATTGTAGAACAGCAGTTAGGCTAAATATTGATGCTGCAATATATTGATTCATGAGTATCAAATGTTATTATGTGTATTAAAAGTCGTTGTTGTAAAAAACAGATTTTTTTGTCACCAATTTGCCAAGTTGTACATTTGTGTGTGTTTGTGTGTGTGTGGGAAACAGAGGGTGGAGCACAAAGCTTGATCTGATTTGAGAAACTAAGACAACAAGCAGCATCTTTTAAAGGGTATTTATATCCATTTACTTCAATATTGTGGTGCGTTATATTTGAAATGTCATGCAATTCGCCACTTATCGAAACCTGTAAACACACACACACACACACACACACACAAGTGAATTAAAGCTTTATGAAGAAGAACACGGTGAGGAGAGATGAGGATGAGCACCATTTCTGTTCAGGCGAATCACTGACAACATATAAGGAGCGTTGCTTTGTTAGCGGCTGTTCCCGCAGCTACATGCCGTTCAGAAATCCTCAGACTTCAGGCGACGAGACCTCAGAGGTGTGGTAATACTGGACTAGTCCAGGACAGGATATGATGCAAAAGTAATTCCCTGGTTACACTGCCCTTTTTTATAATTTGGGCACAACTGATTCTCTTGCCAACTGGCGACGTGTCCAGGATGACCCAATGACATCTGGGATAGGCTCCAGAAGCCTTGAACAGGATAAATGTTGTAGACAATAGATGGATGCATGATTCTCTTGCAGTTCCGTGAATGTCTGACATGGTCGTGCGTCATCGCTCCAGTTTGACATGTTTGTTGGTGTCTTTCTGTGAATGACCCCTCCTCTGCACCTTAGGGTGTTTGTATTCCTCAAATATTTTTCTGGTTTCACACCAGCTGCATGACAGAAAGTTCATCACCACGCCTCTCTGGCTCGGTGTGAATTCTTGGGAGGATGACCTGCAGTAATCACACCTGGGCTCAGCCGGATATTACACAGATTTTGTCCTCAGGAGCTGGCAGTGTAAAGCCTATTAAGGTCCAATTTGACTGATTGGGACATTCCTCACACACACAGCTCCTCTGGGTGATACTGGTTCATGTTGGAGAGCATGTGTGACAGACAACTGAACGATTCCCTCGCAGAGGTACATGGACGCTTCTCAGCAGGGCGTGCTGAGGCTTTGCACGTGTGCTCACCATTAATATCCTTTTTCCCTATTTCACATTTCTTAGCTGACATGCTTGTTGTTTTGATGTGAATTTGCTTGAGTTGAAGTGTTTAAGCTCACTGAATTGTTGGTGTAAATATGCATCGTCTGCATGTGCTATTGATGAGTATATTTGTCCGTCAACCAAACACTTTTATTCATGACAGTCAGAGGATGAATCCTGCTGAACACCTCCAACAAGTCAAAAGTTGAATTTACAATGTAAAACATCACTATCTCCTGATTGAACTGGCACAAAATGCAGTTCATAATACAGAATACGTACATACAGAATGTATGTTTGAGTGACATTTCTCTACAGCTGAATTACTGTGATAAAGCCTTGACTTTTAGTGCTGAATTTTAGTGGCTATATGTTCTGTTCTGAGCAAAAGGCTGTAAAACAACATTCCGTTTAGCTTCACATCAACTTCCATGCACTGCTGAAACACCAAACTAAGTTTCTGAACATCGTAAACACCACACCTGCAGCTTCGCATCTGCACGTTAGCATCCTATGTGTATCGTGCTCAGATCTTACCTTTGTGGCAAAGTGTGTCACAGAACCTCTATCGGGGCCGCATGCGTTTGCTTCATTTTCATGAAAATCGTGATTTTTGTTGCTTTTAAATAATTTATGGTGAAATTTCATGACCTGAATCACTATTTATGCACTTTCACACACTATAGACACGTTAAAGTGCTGCTCTTTACCATTCATATCACAAAAACAGTTTTTCTTGATATTTTACTCGATATTTTAATGAATTTAACATGTGTTTGCTTGACTCATCCAGCCTCACAAATAACTGAGTAAACCAAATGCTTTATTATAACACTGGTCACTAAATTGTACTGAGAACAGAAGCTTTACTCAGGTGAAATCCCTCAGCATGCTCATTCATTCACCAACGGACATCTGTGAAACATTTCCACGTGAGTCCACTTTCCGGGATCTCTCCCTCGTGGTGCACGCAGTTCTAAAATGCAATGATTGGATACTATTTCAATATGAGAGTAACATTTTCCCCCTTGACATTTATGTGATCCTGTTCCTCCACCTGCTGAGGATTAGAGATGGAAAGAGAACTAATCACTACACCAACACCGGGGTTTTGGACGAGACCCAACGAGTCAGTCATACGTTCAACAATGAAAAGCAAGTCAATTTCCCAGCCACAGAGTACCAGCGTCATTCACCAGTCAGCCACAAAATCAGCTGCAGTCGACATTTGAGACGGGAAAGAGCGAGGGAGGACGACGAACAATTGAATAATGATGGCTCCGTATAACGTCTTGATGCATAGGAGTGAATTGCTTTGATTGAAAATATCTTTAAAGAATTAACTTGTCAAATATGTGAATGCTCCTTGAGTCTGGCTTAATCTGGGATGTTATGAAATAAAGTTGTCCAGTTCCTTCTGGTGCCGGATCCTCTGCCAGGAACTTTGTGTCATAAAGCCAGTTGTGCATTCTCGCTGTGTCATCAGGGGAAATATTTAGATGGTTCCATTCATTTTAGGAAGAAATGGAATTGAGCGTGGAAGAAATCAGTGGCTGTCTGCCTTCCATTATTGACGTGAATGTGAATCAAATATATTCTTTCATGTAATGGCCACGTGATGATGTAATTATAGATGTTTTGATATTCAGAGTCTTCTAGTCAGCTGTTGCTTTTAATTCAGCTGGTTGGATTTTAAGAGTTTTGTCGTTTACTTTCTGTCAGGTGCTGTCATGACATTTATTACTCTCCAAAGACAAACCGCAGAAACAGTTTTCCCAGTCTTGTTACATTTCAGTAATAGTGCACCAGAACTGGATTTTTTTCATTAACTGGCACGTTCATCGATTAAAAAAGCAAACCAAAACATGGAAGCAACTTTAAGATGTAATGTAGCCAGTATTTAAAAGTGTAGGCTTAAAGAGAACATATAATTTAAGGGAATGTAAAACAATACCGATGGAAAACTCTGATTGCACCATCATATATGATCATACAATCAGTAGGGATACCTAAATAGCTGCACGCTACAGGAAAAAATGCAGTTCTGGCTTGTGTTCCTTGAACTATTGACTCGTGCTCAGGCTCTGCATTTCATTTACAATTCCTAAGTTTTCTTTTGACAGCTTAATGCATGGCTTCACATGTAATTCACATCGATAAAGCCAGGTAATTGGCACAAAGTAAATTAGCACACTAAACAGAAAGAGGCACTCAGTCATTGTTGTCATTTCTTAATTTCTTTTACTATTTCAAATAAATCCCAACATTTTTTACAGCTAACACACATTAAAGTGAGGCTCCATCTGTAACATATTTAATGTTTATCATCCAGAAGGCAGAGTAACACATCCTGCTCATTGTAAAACAAACTCCACAGCCAAACAAAGAAATTTAATTACACACCAAGCTGCAAAAAGCCACTCAAGTAAATGTTTCCACAGTCTTTTGAGATATGTTGCATGATAATCTGTAGCTTGACAAGCTGCCTAATTTTAGCCACACTCGTGGCACGGCGCTTTGGATGGCAATCAGTTGGACTGCCTGTTGGTTTGGCTGGGCTGAAATATCTCATCAGCTATTGGATTGCCATGAAATTTTGGACAGATATTCATTCATTCCAGATGATGGATCTTTTGTGATGTCCCGACTTTGCCGCTAATGCCACCACAAGTTCAAAAAAATCTCTTTGTCCTTTACTTGGAAATTCACTGTACCACGATAAAACCATTAAGATGTGTCATCTTGTTTCAGGGAGCACGACCAAGCCTTTGCAAAAATACTGCATTTCCCATTAGCCTCAGCTGCACTCTGTGTTTTGTATTCATGGTGCATCCAAGGCACATCGGAAGTTGGATTTCCAACCCGGAGGTTTCTGACTGCCAGCATCATTGCCTTCATGTTGCAGGGTAACTCTGGGAGGGGAAAAAAAGCTACATTAAAATAGCTGTTAATGTTATGTTGCTATACTCAGTTTGATACATAAACACAGTTCACATATCCCACAAGTAAACATCCAATTGTTTACTAATGTGTCAACACAATGTTTTTTCCTCCTGCATCACTTCTTTGTTACTCCAGAAATGCCATTCACATGCATTTGGCTTCAAACGAATGGTAACTGAGGAATGACGACGGCAGAACTTTCAGCAAAAAAATTCTGTTTACAAACACCAAAGCACATAATCCAGTGTAATCCATGTCTGTTTTATCCAGCCATATGCTCAGTTATCCGAAAACACTTTGATTTGAATTAAAAATAAACTAACTCCAGCTCTTCCTGGTTGGCGCTGCGCTGCGAAGGAACGAGGCCGAGCAAGTTGGTTCAAATGAATCTGCCGGATGGTCTCGCTACAGTGAACGGGCGCCTAACTGGAGGGATTATATTTAGTTTTTAGCTGAAATCATTGTGGATTACAAAGAGCCTGATAGAGAGGTTTTCAGAGGCCCTTTCTATTTTTGAGAGACATTTGAAGACTCAACTGTTCAGGGAACACCGAGGCACTTAAATCTGTCCCCTCTGTCCAGAGGGGTAGAATGAGCCAGATGGTTTAAGACCCAGCTCTTAGTGAATACTTAGCACAGACTATGTTGAATATTAACTGTGTTTACATTCAAAAGATACTGTTAATGTTGAATAATTGGTTGTGGTCAATCGTGGTTAAAATATGTTTAGAAAATACACAAACCTGGCACTTCTTCTGCCACTAGATGGCAGCACCTGCGGCCAATCAAACTTGAGGCACTTTGTCGTACCTGCTAAGGTTTTTCCCTCCGGTCTAAGTTCTTGCTTGTGTTGTACGTCGCTTTGGACAAAAGCATCTACCAAATGAAATCGTAGAATTGTAATTTTCAGTTAGTTTTGCTGTAATTTTGCTGCTATAGTGGTTGTTAGCCGTCCCTCCCCAGTAGCTTTGAGCTGCATATCTGTGGCTGGTTCTTTATGTATGCTGGAGTCACAAAAAGTCAATATGCGCATATTAGCATGCTGACATTAGCATTTACCTTAAAGCA
Source organism: Aulostomus chinensis (assembly GCF_037954235.1). Lineage (NCBI taxonomy): Eukaryota > Metazoa > Chordata > Actinopteri > Syngnathiformes > Aulostomidae > Aulostomus > Aulostomus chinensis. Next base: position 27,764,046 of record NC_141325.1, read on the forward strand.
AAGCCGTAACTAATCACAATGGCAGCACTGCTAGCTCGACTGTGCTCCCTTATTACCAATTCACACATTGCACATGTGCAGGAACTTCCACATAATCGGAGGTCTGCAGTAGACACATTCCACAGATGCGCACAAGAAGACAAGGTGGCAACCAAGAGGAGGAATTCCTTTGTTGAATCTGACGAAGTGACGAGAGAAAAAGTGGAAGTCAAAGAAAGAAAGAAAATTATGTATGCGGCCACTTGCTGAGGATAGGACCAAGGACTGGGGAGCAGTTCATAAAATACACAGAACACTTTGCTTTTCTAGTGCATGAGAATGTTATGAGTGAGTCATCGAGTGTTACTCATTTATTTAGGTAACTGACGAGCCTTAGATGTCGGATACAGACAGAAATAAATGAAATCTCAGATCTGTAAATTCTTCTGTGATTCTACATGCAGCAAATGCTACTTTATATTACATCTACATGGGCACTGATGAGAGAACTACCAAATACAGAGTCATCTCAGTGGAAAAAGGAAACCCAATGACAACATCATTGGCCGGGTCAAAACTATATTACACTTATTGAAAACAGATAGACAACAGTTCCCGGAGCCAAGTCTTAGCTCGAGAAGTTTATAGAGATTTTGCATGATTGTCCACACTCTGACATAACAACGTGTTGCATATCACATGGACACAATTCAGTGCAGCTCTGTCTTTGACGCAATTACAACACTATCCCTCCGCGAGACGCAGATAAGCGTTGCCCAGTATACACAGAGTTTCCCACATTTCACCTTCAGGCAATGCAGCAGGGTCAGCAGCAGTCACTCCCCCAAACCTGGCTGAAGTCAGACACCTGGATCTGCTTCCTATCTGTCAGACACCTTCCTTCTCTTTTGGGGTAAGTGTTCGTTCACGCCTAATTAGGCTCTGATTAGTGTCACGTCCCTGCTGTCTACCACCAGGACAACCAGCCAGTCCCGGCCAGAAATAGTGGTGGTGAACCAGTGACCAGGGGGCAGGGGGTTGGAAATTTGAGTCCTGTGTGTGTGCATGTGTGTGTGTGTGTGTGTGTGCGTGCGCGGTATGTCTCCTTTGTGTCATGGGGAGGAGGGGGAGGAGAAAGAAGCCTGTTGCTTTCAACAAGAATGTGTTCATTTTAAGCGAGAGGGGGGAGGCTCTGAGCGGAATCTGTCGGCCTACTGAAACACCGCTTAAGATTTTTCATCTTTTAAAAGCAGCGAGGAGACAAGGAGAGAGAGAGAGAGAGAGAGAGAGAGGTGCAGCTGAGAGAGACCAGCCTCTTAGAGCTGTGAGGCAGAAGTGATGGATTCAGCCCACAAAAAAGTGACAGTCTTCTAACAGGCCACAGGCAGCACACAACCTGCCCCTGGACTCTCATCATTCTATCAGGAAACTACACCCACCAGCTAACTCAATTACTGTCTCATCACTGTTCCAACTTCATCAAGTGGATTTGGATACAATCTGCAAGTAAGCTGGGCTAATGACAGTCTTTGAAAACTCTTAAAACGCCTCTACCTTTCCACTGCTGGAATGGACTGAGGTGACACAGAGTGCGTGAGCGGACGGGGAGATCGCAGTGACGAGGACGCCGGAGTGCAGCTGTCACACTTGGGATGACTTTCCAGCAGGAAAAACTTCAATCAGCTCTGGCAGGAGAGCAAGGCAACTGAGGGAGCCTCATCAATACGCTTAAGTTTTCTTGTAAGCATTTTCTCTTATCTATTTATTGCTTTACTTCCTCACTCTCAAGCGATCAAGTGCACATGTTTGTAATGATGACCCTGTGGTTGTACTGAGTGAGCTCAGAATCAGTCATTGCTCCTGCTGCAGTTCACATTAGGTCTACTCATCAAGCCCACGTCATGCAGCACCTATTATCTGACTCACGCTTTGGTACCAGAGGGGTTATTCCACTTGCTGATGATTAACCAGGCAGATGACTTAGTCGAAGTGGGGTGGGGGTGGGGGTTCGGGGGGGGGGGGGGGGTCATTCAGCGCAGGGGGATGCTGGAGAGCAGGCTCTCAAGGTAAAAGTGCTTCTTCATGGAGATGAAGACAAAGCTTGTCAAAACAGAGAAGAAAGTGTTGACGGTGACATGAACAAGAGCCTTGTGGTTGCTTTTATCAGTACCGCTCACTTCTTCTTCTTCTTTTCTTTTTCATCCTCTTAAAAGAAAAGTGACTCTATCCAGTCGTCTGCAACTTCAGGATGTTCCCCTGGGCTCAAGAGGAGAGGAAGCAGGGACTTGAATCCCCTCTTTGTTTCTGTTGCCAGGGTAATGTTTGGATAAGGGGGCTTTGAGGCAGAATGTGGGAACTTATCGAAACAATTCACGAGACCCCCTGCCTCCCTGTCTGACTCCCATCAGCTCAGGAAAGAGACACACAAACCTGAAGTGTCCCATCCAGTGGAAGGTTGAAGTGAGCAGGTAGCTGAGCTTAATCGTGTTCGGCGCTTACAAGATTTACATGCTTGAGGAGAAAATGAGGTCACACTCAAGGTAATAGAACAGCGCAGACTACCATGAGTAAATTGAATTTGACTCTGATCCAACAAATATTGGGTGTCAAGCAGGAGACTCTGCCAGTTCTCAGCAGAGTTGACGCTAATTTGAACACGCTGCACTCAGAGGTCCTGCAAGTGTCCGCTAGCTTTTCTTTTTTTTTCATTCTCCTGACAAATGAGCGCTGTGCGGTTGTGTAGTGATCACCTGTTGCAGATGATGATGATGCGATTATGAAGCATTCATACAGAAAGTAGGACACCAGCAATGAAGTGGGTCAGTAGATGGAGTCTGTCTTGCAGGTGTGGCGGGGATCAAGGATGTAGTGGCCCGGTCGGGCACCCACACGGTCTCGCTCTCCCCGGCTGCCATTGCCATTGACTCTCCATGTGTGTATGGCAGCTCGCTCTAATGAGGTGACTAAGAATGTGAGGAATGCCATGCTCAGGCTGAAATGAGAGGGTGATCAGCTAGTCGTGCAGAGGCTGCGCACCTTCTAATTAATATGTGTTGAGCATTATTGAAAAGAATGGAGCCCGTCACTGACCTAACCGCTGCACCCACTTGATGTGAGATCCGTAAAAGATGGAGGGTAACACAAGTGAAGGCAGCAAACCAAAACATTTTAGTGTAAAGCAGAAGAAGAAATTATTGGGGGGAACTGGCAATCAAATTAGGATATGTGATGTCCTGTCTGAGGGCCTGAGCGGCGTGTGAGACTTCTCAACAGCAGTTAATCATTGCTGCGCGGCCAGTCAATAGCAGCTTGTTAAACTGAACTGATGTCAGAACAATAATGAGCTGAGGCGGCTGTTAACAGCGAGGAAGGTGGAAGTTTTTCTGTTGTTCCCTCTGGCAGACTGCAGATGGGTTAATAACAGGCTGTCTCAGTCGGGGCAGATGGGACTCCGGTCCCTGGGCGCCTGAGCCCAGCAAGTGTTGTTATTTAAAAACATGAATTAATGGAAAAACACACACACACACACGCACACACACACACACACAAAGACATACCACATACACACATTTCATCACAAGCTGCAAGCATTTTCCCCTCAGCTTTGAAGTGAAGTGAAACCCAGAGCTGGAGATTCCGGGCTAACGATGTCCAACATGGGACTCCTCCGCAGCGGGGGCAAATCACACGGCATTTCTCAGAGACAGAGCTCATGTTCCAGAGGGAGAAAACCACAGGAGCCACCAGCCAAATACAGTCATCAGCACATTGCGGAGGACACACTCTGGGCTCATCTTGGTGTGGACTTTCTTCTAAGCTATTATTTATTGCTCTTTAAGGAGTTGATGGATGAGATCATCATTGAGTAATACAACTAACTGTGGTGTGAAAATATTTCGGACAACAGTCTGTAGATCGGTTTGCCAAGGTGACAACATACAGACAGAATTAGGAGGAAAAGTTTCATGGGACATAGAAATAGAAACTAAACTTTTTCTCAGAGGTTTTCAAGAAGTCAAGCGTTTCTGTACCTTTAACCAAATGCATGGGAGAATCTCTCAGTGCAGTGATTTTTTTTTTTTTTTTTTGGTTCTGGAAAAGGTGACCAACAAAGAGAGTCTTCCTATGCATTTCTTTCCCCTCAATAACAAATCTTTTACACACATTCAGTTCTAGACTGATAAAAAGCAGAAGACTCCAATGTGCCAAGGCTCCTGTTTTTGAAGAGCGCTGCATTTCTCTTCTCCATGTATCCAACCTAATGTGCTGGCAGCAAGCCCAGATTAACAAGACAAAAACAGCTCTGCTCGCCTCACAATTTCTTTTTTTTTTTTGCTAAACATCATTTGTTAGATTATCTCATACAACTATTATGTGAGAGGGAGGCATTCGTAGGAATCTCTCCAACTCCAGGCTTCCTTAATGTTTTCTGATTAGACAGGCTCCCTCTTACCCTGCAGAGGTGTTGCCCAGGACCCCTCTGTAATCCAATATGCAGCAGCTTTCAATTAAGGTGCCCCAGGAGTTCAAGGCCTTGTTATCCTTACACAGGAGTTACATTCTCTTCACACTTTCCTCAGTGGCATCTCCTGCAGCTCTAATAACAGCACATTGTCTCCCAAAATTGCCTGCACTTATTTTAATAAAAATACCAACAGTTTGGATTTAGAGGCAAACAGCTGAGCATCTCATTATCACCTTTGCAGGAATGTTAGGGGTCGTGCATCAGGACCCATTTACGGAGAATCTGAGAGTGCAACCAGGACAGGAAACTTTTCAGACATTACCACAGACTCGTTCACGCAGGATACAAAAAGACCTCCGCCAAGGTCCACGTAATATTTCCTGAGAACCTAATGAAAATGTCCGAATCGGGCCCAAAATGTAATGAGTTCTTGTTTGTCCTGCGCCCCACCTCCCCATCAAGGTATTTTTTTTTTCACTGACAGACAGAAATGGCAAAGAAAACGTACAATCACATTTACCTTCTTGGCAGAGGTAAACATGATTAATGAGATTTCAGAGTGTGAATGCAACGTATTTCCCTCTTTTGGTAAGGTCTACTGGACGGGACTTGTGCAACGCGATCAATATTTAAAACAAGTCCATGAATAGCATCATCCGGTAGTGTCTCAAATTTTCCATAAGCAAAGATGTCCAAGCCTGCAGAGGCAAGCGCATAAGAGTATTTCTGTGTGTCATGGACCAGCAGTGGCAGTTGCCCAACGAGAACCTGAGCCAGGACAGCAAACCTGGCTAAACACATTCCCCTAACACCAATCGTTCAGACTAAAGAGATCAGCACATCATTAAAAAGAAATATTTTTCCAAGGGGAAATTGATGGCTTTATTAACTCCATGTTCATACATTTACAACTGTTAGAGCTGAAAACTGATTTAAATTAGCAGAATAAACACCTCATGTCTGTGCACAATGTAGCGACCGCAGGATTTCTGATTTATAAATGCTTCATTCTTTTAGGAGTCAGTTTCATGTACGCAGTAGAAGCCTGAACTCATCTGCGTGTTACCAGAGGGGCGACGTGTGACAAAGTTCCAAATGAGTTTGATAAGGCATTAAAAGGACGGTTTAGTCCACAAAAGTGCTGGAGCTTCAGAGGAAACGGTGCTGCAGTAATCTCCCCATCAGCTGCCGTGAATGCTGACCAGTTCCCGAACCTTAAATAAACTAGCCCTTTGAAATGACTTAACCCTGCCAGCTCCATCGCACAAAGGCTGTATAATGTAACTGAGCCCATATGTGAATCAAGCAAGTCATTGTCCTGGGAAGTCCCGGTGAGCGGGGGGTGGGGGGGGGTAGTCAGGGTTCTATTAGAGAGTGACACAGAGGACGGTTGGTGGTCTTCACCCTCAGGAAGATGGGCTCTTGCCCGTGGCAGTCCTGATCTTGTGTGTTTTTTCCCAGGAGGGGGTGGAATGTTAAGTTTGGATTTGATGTCAGGGCTGCTCTTTCTTTTTTTTCTTTTTGATAACGCACTTTTAGAATGTCATGTGTGGCCAGAGTATAGACTGTATTTGGTGGCTGCAGATGAGACTGCATATGTGCTTTATGTGCTGTAAATGGCGGAGATAAAATGAAGCGCTTCTTTTTTTGAACAAATATTTACTTTTGAACATTTAACAGTCAAACATGGACCTCCTCTTTACGAAGACAAATATCGTTATGCTGTTCAACAGTGTCCCTCTGTCCAAGCTCCGTGTAGCCCAGCCTCAACGCCACACACGTCCACATCTCCAGAGAGGAAGAGTAGACTCAGTTAATCTTAGCAGAGGAAAAAAACTGAGCTCCATCATGGTGCGGAGATTGAGGGGCAGCAGCCATCAATGGCTGTCAATGTTGTGGGGTTTTTTTGTTGTTGTTTTTTTTTGGGGGGGGGCTGTCAGTGTTGTGGTGTCACAAATAGATGATTGCATATGAAAATGGGCAAAAAGACAAGATTCAGCTTTTTTTCCCCATTCTTAGTAAGGGGTGATGGTCAAAATGTGAAACGACAAATTCAATGCCAAGAGACGAGATGTTTTCTGAGCAAATTTAATTACACAACACGTCCAGTGAATCTGACCCATGTATTTGGGAGCGTTAATGAGACACGTGTGCACGCCTCTCTTGGCCTGGTTCAGGAGGACGGCAGCGTGTCCTGATGAGCAGCCTGCTTCATGTCTTTGTCAGTGCAATGGTGAGGGACACCGTTGATGTTTTATCAAAATAAACAAGCAGCTTTTCTCAAAGGTTTTCACCTGTAATACAAAAACTAAAATCATCCTCTGCATTCTCGCAAGAAACATGAGTGTGACAGTGTTTTCTTTACATTTCAGTCATGCTCTCCTTTTTCTTCCCTGATCTCCCCAGGCTTTGGTGAGTTGGACACAAACTCATGGAGGCCCCTTCAATGGTCCTCCTGGGGCTCCTCATTTATGGACTCGTCTTTAGTGTCCAGCAGACTCAGGGCAGCAGCCATGGCAGGGAAAAGGCCCGGGAGTTTGAGAGTAGTGAGGATGGTCTAGAGAGAGAGTTTCTATACACACGTAGGAGCAAACGTGCTCCAGCTGAACAGCACCAGGACAAATGCTCTTACACATTCATTGTGCCACAACAAAAAGTGACGGGAGCTATATGTGTCAACTCCAAGGAGCCTGAGGCCCTGCTGGAGAATCGGGTCAATAAGCAGGAGTTGGAGCTCCTAAATGTGGAGCTGCAGAAACAAAAGAGGCAGATTGAGACCCTTCAGCAACTGGTAGAGGTGGATGGAGGCATCGTCAATGAGGTCAAGCTTCTGAGGAAGGAGAGCCGGAACATGAACTCCCGAGTGACCCAGCTGTACATGCAACTGCTCCACGAAATCATCAGGAAGAGAGACAATGCGCTAGAGCTGGCTCAGATGGAGAACAAGATCCTGAACCAAACCTCGGAGATGCAACAGCTCACCAGCCGCTACAAAGACTTAGAGCATAAGTACCAGCACCTGGCCTCCCTGGCTACCAACCAGTCAGCTCTTATTGCCCTGCTAGAAGAGCACTGCCAGACTCGTCCTCCCCCACGCTATCAAGTCCCTGTCCCCCAGCCGCGGCCTCAGCCACCTCCCCCTCCATCACCACCCCTCAACAAACCGTACCAGCCACCTGTCCTGCCTCGTATTAACAACCCCATCAGCAATGAGATCCAAAGTGACCAGAAGTCTCTTCCGCCGCTCCTTCCTACGATGCCGACTGGCACACACAGTCCGTCCACTACTGACAAACCCTCTGGTGAGTCTAAACACGTCCATTATCACTCCAACAATGTCCAGCTTTTACATGTTCCTATTTTTGATCGACTTACCACCAGCTGCTATCATAGATACTGGTTGCAAACAAAGGATTGTGTGTTGGAGCTGGCAACTATATATTCAGAACCTCTTAATCATTAGTCACAAGACAACACTAAGTACCCATTCTTCCATTCATAGCCCCAAAAAATAATTCCCACACTCTCTCAAGGACTTGCAGCGAGAACAGAAATGCTGTTGTCTGGAGCCTTTTGAGATGCACATTCCCACACAACACAAAGCATGTTGGCAAGGTAAAAATATGTGTCTAAATAGATAGCAGGCCCACTGCACAAGGACTTCTTGAACACACACACTTGGGGACTTAAAATTAGAAAAACGAACCCAGGACAAATCGGCATGGCTACGCTGAGTTTTTTCCATTGACATTTTGTGCAGTTGCTTGCCATTTTCACCAGGCTGCATGTGAACGGTAGCCTTTGTATGGAATGTTTGAAAGGAGGCAAGTAATTTCCTGTCCACAGCTACATGACTAACACCCCAAAAGTTCCATAAACTCACAACACATACAGAAAGCTCCACATAATGCAGAAATAGAGAAATAGATAGACCTGATAGTTGTGAGCAGCACAGAAAGCCAGAGGGACGGAGCCTAAAAAAGAGGGGGCGGGGGTTAAATAAGTAGTAAGAGATACTGGGAGTCAATGATGTCATTTGTTCCACTTGCACCAGGCAAGAATCAGTCATATGTTCCACCAAAGCAACAGACTTATCAGGCAGAACAGAGCAGGGCAGGGCAGCTCTCTGGCTTGTATCGGCTCTACAGAGACATTCCTGAGAGCGAGGGGACGGCACCCAGATAGCGTCCAGCATATTTAATATCACCACAAACATCCGTGTTACCAAAACAAGAACCCGTTGCTGTTCACCTCATTCAAAGATCAAACCTACATTTGGTGTGTCAGCTGCTTAGCAAGAAATCATATTGTTCTTATTTCTATCGTGGATTGTCACATCCACGCCTTTGTGGGAACCCCTAATCTACGCTCTTTTCAACTGTCTCCATTGTGTCTGAGCCTTTGTGTATTGTGCCAGTTGGCAAACCAAACGAGTGTAAAATCTTGAGAACTTAAAACACTTTCACAGCTAACTGAAGCATGAGAGCCGGTTGCCCCATTAGTGTTTTTCCATATCTAGAGTCTGGAGTTTTAGGGTGCAATCATACTAGCACAGAAGCACATGGGTTTCCACTGTTTCACCCAAGCTTGACACAGAGAGACAAAGCAACATGGAGGCGGACAAGAGAGTCTCTCCTTCATTTTTCCAAGCGGCACAACAATATTGCATTTTTTTGTTCACCAAAAACAGATCACAATTTTTATTTGTTCCACAAACCCATGAAATGACTAATAAAAAACACAACGTATCCAGCTGGTCTGCACAATTTACCTCGGAGGAGACGTGTACTACTGATGACTTGTAATCATGTGATGTAATTTTGCTGATTAATCAGCATCACAATCCTGACGTGCGTGCGTAATTATATAACCGCAAAACAGCACAAATGTTGCAGAAATTACTTCTTTTTTGCTAATGGTAATTGATAAACTGAAGAAAACACTGTTATATTGCAAACAGCACTGCACAAATGTTTATGTTTGTATTTCTTTAATGTTTAAGTTCTGAAATATCTCATTTAAAAACTCTCAGTGATTTAGGGTCATTGTTCTTGACGAGCACAGACGCTTGCTACCATAAGTTTATTATATCATCGTGATCGCAGTAGAACTTTTTCACCGTATCGTGCAGCACTACTGCAAATCAGACGAACAAGACTAACAAGCATCTATATGCACTAGTATAAAATAAATGATTAGAAATAAGAAAATCCCATGACACACACTGAGCACACACAGAATTTGCTGTATATGTGAAGCATTCATTCTCTCTGCTTGTGAAAACTGTCAACATGCTGCACTGATTGTCGCAAACCTCCGTGATAATCCTCTTACTGACAACACGTTTTTAAGCTGAGCAGCTGCGATCATCCTTTTAGTTACAAAATTTAAATTCAGATTTACAATACAGAGGGAAACATTCCATCAGACTGGCAACGGGTGTGCAGTCTGAGACGGAGGCTAACAAACTGTTTAAATAGTTGCAGTCGGTCCTACGTGTAATATAACGTCAAGTCTGAGCGGAAAGAAGTCGAATATCAACACTGAAGTGTAAATCCTAACAGAGGATTGAACAGTTTTGCTACTGTTTCATCACTCCATAGTCAGGATTCCCTTTGCCCTCATGCCAGTGTTGCTTTTGGCTGTGCAGCCGGCAGCCATTTCCCTTCTGAGAGAAACTGCCAAAGTAAATTTTACTGTTAAAATGAGAAGCACTTCTGTTGAAAAATGGGATTCCCTATGTCAAAAGAGTACAATATGTTTGTGGTAACATTTGCTTTTGTTTACGAACGCTTGATGTGGCCTCATAGACTAAATTTTACGTGCTGACACATTTCGTTCCAGGTCCATTTAGGGATTGTCTGCACGCTCTGGAGGAAGGCCACGGCACCAGCAGCATGTACTTGGTGAAGCCTGAGAATGCCAACCGTCTCATGCAGGTTTGGTGTGACCAGAGGCACGACCCAGGTGGCTGGACGGTGATCCAGAGGAGGGTGGACGGCTCAGTCAACTTCTTCAGAAACTGGGAGACGTACAAGGTGCAGCAACCTCACACCAAATGAAGCACATCATAATTTCAGAGAAGCAGGTGGCCCTTTTTTTTTCTTTTTTTTTTTACATTAACCAGATGTGACCAAGTAATGAATGGGTAATTGTTGAGTTTTCTGATGTAGTACCTGCTCAAGTGCACAGCCATAATATGACTCAATAATTCCCGCTTCATCAGTTCTGAGGTGACTTCACACTTTAAAAAAAAACAACCTACGAATATTGGACCCAAAGGTAGTCAGTTAAGCATTTCTAATGTATTTTCTAAATATTGCATGAAGAATTCCCTTTTGAGTCCCCTGATAAACAGGGGGAACATTCACTTGTTTGAAATGGAGGGGAAACATTTGTGTGAGGGCCAAGAACTTGCAGCAAAGGTCCTGATTAAATCTTAGCTAAGGGCAACAATAGAGATCTTTCCAAATCTTTTACGAAAAATCTTTAAGCCAAATGAGTTCAGAAATTGCATTTGTACGCTCATCAGGAGGGGTGTTTCCATGATTCAAAGCATGTGTAGGGCAGGGAATACCCCAGACCAGCTTACACATGACCAAAGACAGCAGCCAGTATGTTGGATTTCATACTACACGCACTGTATCCTGCTGTGTTTTCAATAACATAATAACAGTGGAAACATGGACACCTGATGCTAGTCAAACTTGACTCCGAGGGCCCATTTACAATAATGTTCCTTGACGATAAACAACCCCATAGAAAAGCTAAGCTCACAATTGGCTCCAGAATAGGCCCGACGACCCTGAGTCAAGCCTCCACTATCCAAACTCCACGTTCAAAGCCTTTCACAGAGCACTCAGGGAGAATTTCCCAATCACACTGATAATGTCTTCTCTTCACTGCACCTCACAGCAAGGTTTTGGCAATATCGACGGCGAGTACTGGCTGGGCCTGGAGAACATCTACTGGTTAACTAACCAGGGGAACTACAAACTACTGGTGACACTGGAGGACTGGTCTGGACGGAAGGTTTTCGCTGAGTATGCCAGCTTCAGAGTGGAGAACGAAGCAGATTTCTACAAGCTGAGGGTGGGCCGTTACCACGGCAACGCTGGTGATTCTCTCACCTGGCACAACGGAAAACAGTTTACAACACTGGATAGAGACCACGATGTCTACACAGGTAGAAATCCTACTGATCCAGAGTTCAACTTTAAACCAATGATGGACGGAATTTGAATATTTTTTTTGTTTCACCATCTTTCCAGGTAATTGCGCCCACTACCAGAAGGGAGGATGGTGGTACAACTCTTGCGCTCATTCTAATTTGAACGGCGTTTGGTACCGTGGAGGACACTACCGCAGCCGTTACCAAGATGGCGTCTACTGGGCTGAGTTCAGAGGAGGAGCCTATTCGTTAAAGAAAGTGGTCATGATGATACGTCCAAACCCAAACACTTTCCACTAGCCAGTAAAAACAACTCTCTACTTCTCTGAAGAAAGGTTCTAAAATTCATGCTAACATACTATACCTGCTGACAAAGAGTCCAATATAACTAGTTAGCGTTTTGTACTTTCACCTACCAGTCTAGTTGCCGTTTACATCCAAGTTTGTCCGCTCAGACTCATGATAAACTTCATGTGGTGCAGATAGTGAAAGGAATGGAATAAAGAAATGTAAAATGTGGTTTTTGGCAAAATGAAACTCATTATTATTCCCTCAAGGTTCTACTGAGATGGCAAAGAATGCACTCTCAGAAACAGGGGCACAGCAGGCTTCTCTTTCTGTGCTAAAAGTCTGATTATTGGACCTAGAGAGGGCAGCCATTGTACCCCTAAATGTATAAAGATGTACTTGATTTTTCTGGGAGTGTAGCGTTCCTTTGAAGTTGACCTTGTGAATATAAGATTTCATGACTTCATCATGCAGTGACATTTGCGCTAATATTGTTAGACTTAGCATCTGAATACTTGATTTATGGCCAAAAATGAGTTTGTGATGTCACAGGGACTTTGACCTTTGACCAGCAAACTCTAAATGAGAACCAAATTTGCACAAAATTCTCTCCGGTTGTACCTGAGATGTTTTGGACAACCCAAACGCGTCACCCTGCCCGTGGCACTGAAGCGTAAAAGCATCAGTCTGTATTGAAAAAAGCAGATCAATTAATCATTTCAGTGGCTTTGAGATAGAAACCCGACAATGTATATTTGGTATCTATGTACTTTGGGATAGAAAGCAAATGGCAATGACACAGGAAATGTATCCAGTGACTATTTTTTAGTTTCATTCTAAATAGACTCATCAAGTATATCATTTACAGGAACAGTAACATTTTTAGGCTCAGTATTAGCCAGGGTTGCTATTTTGGCAAATCACAATACGAAACAAATCATCTTTGTCAATAACAACAAAGTTTACTCATGCGCAAAAAACAAAAAACAAAATATGAGGAGATAAAGTCTCTTCAACGTGCTGTTTTGTTTTTGTTATTGTTGTTGTTTATTTTAAGTACTTGTCTTGAAATCTTCAATTGCTTGAACAGGTATCCACCAATTTTGCTTGTATGAACCAAGCACTGTATTTACTGTATAAATTTAGTGGTTTGTTGATATCAATAGAGCTGAAACATTGTGTTTGTACATAAGATATTTGTAATATAATGTAATAAAACCTATTATGTCAGTATAAAATTGCAATAAAATATGTACAGCCAGTGTCTTTCTCCCCCTTGGGTATCTCTTGTGTATTTTTGAAAAGTTGTCACTTCAACTCCAGTCAAAATTTCAGCACGAAAAAGATAGTTCACCCAAACGTAAAAAATTCAGTGATAAACTACAGGTCAGGTGAATTTTTTTTGAGACCTCTGCTTGAGTTTGACAGTTAAAGTTGCTCGGCTAATCTCCCAAACTACTCTTGTGAATGGAGACCAATTTTAAAGCATAAAAAAACAAACATTAAAAACAATCAAATTCCTATATACTGTTCATCTGAAGGAATCCAAGTTTCCTAAGGCCTGAACAGGCCACATTCTTTTGAAAAAACTCACAGGACCATGTTTACATTTTTGGGTGAACTATCCCTTTAAGGACTGAAACGTGATAAAGATTTAAAGAAAATGTAATAGATAAGTTATATAAAGAAATGAATAAACCTTGTGAATGAAGGCTAAAAGGCTGACAGACCTCCTACATGACATCAGCCAACTAGACTGTTATCAGTGCTCCACGCGTTCCAGCATCCATCGAGTGCCCTTGCGTTTCATAACTCGGCCGCCACCATTCGCTGTCTCCTCAAAGGCTTGGCGCTGTTATCATTTTCACTTGAAAGATAGTTTGTGTGCATTCACAGGTTTTTGAAGCCCCTCTCCAGACGTGTCAACCCCTGTAATAATGTCATATTGGGTTGTGTCACCGTCCGTGTGTTGAAGCCTCCATGTGAAATGCATCGTTGGTAAATGTGCCCTTTTCAAATTAGTCTCAGAGCTGAGCTCACTCCTGCAGCCCTGACAACAGCTCACTCCACGTGCCTGCGCGGGAGCTAGCAGGTAGCTAGCATGCATCAACAGCTTTAGCGTGCAGCGCAGCCAGTTGACTATATGAAAATGAAGTCGTAGTCACAGAGTTCCTGACTTAGCAGCACCGTGCCAGGCAGGTCACACGTGTGTTTGCAGGGTTTGTGAGCAGCAACGTGTCTAGCTGGGTGTAATGTTTACAGCACAGCCAAAGCCAAACAAGTGGCGTTCGCTACACATGCTGGAGGAGTGCAAACGTCCCTGAGTAATCAGCAGCATCGGTGTTGTCACGTTTCTTAACTAGTTGGAAAATTTCTCTCATCTTGGCGTCTCTCGATAAAAGCTGTAATGACAGCAGTATTTAGGGGTGTGTGTGTGTGTGTGTGTGTGGGGGGGGGGGGGGTGAGTGTGCATGTGTTGAGCTCATCACAGTCCCGTGCTTGTGTGATTGTATTTGTGCACATGGTGCAGATATGTTCCCTCGTGAGGATGGTTTTCCACTCCAATGGTCAAGTCAAGTCCAATTTTATTTATGTGGCCCAACATCACAAATCTGAGTCTGCTGGGGGGGGTCCTTTTCACAGGAGAGACACGTGTATTTGATGCCACGCGTGCAGAGCAAAGTTATATGACGTGCAACATTCAGACACAAACAGAGACATACACACGTGGATTATAACATGTATGTGATAGACAGCAAACATCTTCTGATGTCACCAAGTGGACCCTCGAGTTGTACTGTTGGTGCAGGCAGCTCAGCAAAAAATAAAAATTACTTTGTTCATTTTGGGCAGCACGGTGGAGCAGTGGTCAGCACTGGTGCCTCCCAGGGAGAAGGTTCCTGGTTCGAGCCCCAGCTGGAGCACGGGGTCTTTCTGGGTGAGTCTCCATGTTTTCCCTGTTCCTGTGTGGGTTCTCTCTGGAACTCCAGCTTCCTCCACAGTCCAAAGACATCAAGAGGGGACCAGGTTAATCCAGACTCTAAATTGACCGTAGGCGTGGCTGGGAGAGCCAATGGTTGTCTGTCTCTATGTGTTGGCCCTGCGATGGACTGGTGACCCATCCAAGGGGAACCCCGCCTCTCACCTGAAGGCTGCTGGGATGGATGGATGGATGGTTGGACTTTACTAATTTCACATAGTACAAAAACTACAATATGGTCAATTTTGTTCAATATTGGTGCATAAAAGCCAATCACAGCTTAGAGTGGATGCTGAAACGACTGTTTTTAAGATGTAATAAAGAAGAAAAAATCATTACATTAAAACTGTCACTTGTAAATTTAAAAAAAGAAATACAAATAACAAAAAGTAACAATGAAAACATTAACTTCTGACAGGGCTTTCACAAGATCAAATCAGACTCACAGCCCAATCATCACGGTAAAAATAATTCAAGACAAAGCAATACGTCAACAAGGTAACAATAAATGCTTTTGAGTGTTTTTCTGTGTTTCGCAAAACTGTTGTACTTAAAAGGCGAGTGCAGCACGCAGAACCCACAAAACAAGAACAAAACTAAAGGTCCAACATGCATGGACACCGCAATGTTTCGGTTCCACAGACAATGAAAGTTCAATAAGATAGCGTGTACCTGCCACACACACACACACACACACACACACACACACACACACTCAGCACTACCTATGAAGAACTAACACATTGTTCATGGTGAATATCAAATAGTTCCGCTTTAAACGCCCGTCCCTGGAATGCATGACATTCCAAGAACAACTGATTGTCAAACTCTTGTAAGTGTTGGATTATTGCACTCTATGTCGGAAAAAAAGAAAGGACAACAAAAACAAAACAAAACAAAACCTCGACCCTAAACATGTGACATGAACCCCATCTTGGATTTTGTCAGGCATTCCAGCACCAGTGTGTGCCAGAGTGTAACCATAACATACAGCCATAATTAAGGTGATGCATCAGAATTCCATTTTTTTAGGCATCGTGTTTATGTCCATATTTTTGACATCTTTAGAGTACAATAATAATAACGTGATTATGAAAGGTTCCATTCCAGTCAAAGTGACCTTAATCACAATTACTGTCAGTCATGAAAAGTCCTTTCTGAAATCAAGCAGCATGTTATAGATTTAGCACACCAGAGACTGACAAATGAAATGTGACAGGCTTGTGAAACTAATGCATCCACCAGCCGCGTCCACAGACAGCACAAACCACCGCCACTTCACTATGTGTCAATGAGATTTCCAAGTACAGCTGGAAAATGAAGCAAAAAAAATGTCGTAACAGGGCGATGAACAAAGCTCCGGTAATGTCATGCTCAGCCGCCAGACTTGAGCATCACTCTCATACCAAGTCCTATGGCTGACGACTTCGAAGGCCATTGGAGATCGTCAGAAGAGACCGATCACGAACAGAGCGAGACAAAGCGCCGTGCGCTCGGTCAGAAATCCCTCACTCACTGTGTTTGCGTTCGGTGATGCCAAAGTAAAGATGGAAGCTTACGCGGCAGTAGCCAACACACCAGTCCTATATTACACTGACATATACACTTGCTCGCTGCTGCAAACCCCTCATAATTCAAATGCTAAAAAGGTTTTTTCTGCCATGAAAAACAACTGTTAATGGAAAAAAGACATTCATGACTGAGAGTTTAATAAATATGGATCATGGGACAGAGCATGGCGTCAAATCCTTCTGTCTTCTCCGATAGATTAATATATGTTGGGTTATTTTTTACATATTAAATCACTTCTGCTTTTTCAGTTAACTTAATTATAGGAAAGTGATCTTGGTAGAAGAATGATGTTTCATCTTCTCTATAAACAGAAGTGACAGACTCTTTGGATGTTGCGTACGTCTGAGGACTCACCGCGATGGAAAACCCTGCGTGATGGTGGCCTGTGCAGACCCCACTCCTCAACCAACATGGAAAACCAAGAGCTGACACAGTGCTTACTCAGCACTCCGACAACCACATTTCCTGAGCCTTCAGACCTGAACCTTCAGACCGCCCCGTATTGTTGTTTCACATCTGTAAGAGTTCACGTCCTTGTGCTGCTCTCCAGAGGTGTTCTGACTGACCTGGGCTCCATCAAACCCTTCTCACTTCATGGAAAATCTCATCATACCAGAAACCACTGGTCAAATTTGTTACTGAGGCTTTAAACACTTGCGTACAAGTAAATAACCACCGCGGAGGTAATCGGTTGCCCCAAACTGATAAATCAGAGGAGACATTAGAACATAAAAAAGACAAATCCTATTTCAAAAAGCACAACAATGTGACTCACGGTTAACAACTCATGTAAAAATCATTCAGACTGTAATGGATTCAAGACGCTGGGATTCATTCAGGAGGATATATTAAGGGTTTTGACATCTACCTCAGTGAAAGCACCGAAGAGGGGAGGTGACCTTTTCCATTTCGTTTTTTTTTCCAGTGGATGTGAACCACAGCCATGATTTTCATCCAAGTAGCCAGTAAATAAAATAAATAAATATTATATAATCCTTTTAGCCTCTCCCCTCTCTAATTCAACGTGATTATTCCATTCAAATCATAAGGGTAAATACTTGGGGGTTAAAAAAAAATTCAGATATTGATAGATTGAAAAACACTTTTAATATATTGAATAAAAGTTCATGTTGAAAGGATGTTACCAGCATGGGAGTCTGCAGAGCGAACCTGCTGCCTTTCCTGGGGATGGCTTGTTTTCCTGTCACTTCTCTTTAATGAAACATTCCACTGAGGTGACACAACAGTGATTTGTGCAAACGCCATCATTCTAATTGTCCCACAGAGGCCAAAAAAACAACCAAAACAAAAACCTGGGCTAACAAATGGTGCGAACCAATCAAACAAGCACGGCAAAATTAATTGGTAACCGTTCGTCATCTTTTTTTTTTTTTTTTTTAAGTAATTTATTGAAACCACTGTCCATTGCTGCTGTAAAATGACTGCGATGCATATGGGAGTTATTAGAGATGCTTAAAAATGGAAACACATCATGCGGTGAAGCGTCTCCTTGGGAGAATAGTCACTTCATTGTTTATTACTCACATAGTGGAACTATTGAATTCATGGGTTTTCTTTTTTTTTTCTAGGTTTTTTTTTTTTTTTTTTAGTTTTCCAAAGGCTCAGCATTTGAACTGATTTCCAACTGTGGGGATGTGCAGATTTGCTTATAGCCTTACAGCCACATGCCATGACCGCCGTTTCATGTTCTTCCAAAACGTGTGTGCGTGTGTGCGTGTGTGTGTGTTGGTCCTCTACAGGGAACTTACAGGAAATCTCTCAGGGATCGACAAATGGAATTTTCCTTCGCGAGCACAATGTCAATTTTATTTTCTAAGGTACAACAGCATCTGTGTATGTTTGAGTGTTGCTGCATTTCACAGCTTCAACAAGACTTTGTTAGCGTCACTTTTTCTTTTTTTTCCCCTCCATACACACTAAACTGTTGAGAGTTAAACCGCATTTAAGGGGTTTTATCCCTCTCTCTTTGTAAGTAATTGTGCTCAGTTGCCTCCTGATAAATACGACAGAAGGACACGTGCACAAATTGATCCACCAGATGGATAATAACTGCCGATTTCAGCCAAAATATACTCAGAGTTGAGTAAGACATCATCCTGAAAAACTGCACTGAACTGATACTTTAATCACACTCTAGGTAAGGATTACTGTGAATAATTCACGTGTAAAAACATGTCATTAAAGGATTAAGAAGACTTGTACTGTTGATGTGGGAATATGTTCATCGTAATAAATACAACAAAAGACAAAATAGAGTTGAATCTGCCAAAATCTTTTTCTTTTTTTTTTTTTTGCCTCTAATGGAGTTCCTTCTTCTGTCAGTAAAAAAAACACGACTTCAGATCAACGCAAAAACAGCCATAAGAGTCGAACCATTGCTTGTCTGTGGGTCAAAATTACTGGAACATGGAACAACTCCAGTACAAGAAATGGACTCATATTTAATAATGGAAAATATGAGCAACGTGAAAAAAACAACTTATATTGGGAAGTTGTTTTTTTTTTTCTTCAGAATCTGACCAATGGTCCTTTTTGTTCCTCAGTGGCTTTGTTATTCTCAACTGAGCCTCAGACAGATCCAGGTACTGCTAGTTCACTTAGGTACGCGACAAACAGATATGTTTTTTTTGCAAGCTATATTCTCGACTGTCAGATCTGCAGGAAGGAAGGATTGTTGGCGTACAGGCAGTGAGCGTGTGCCTTGTCTTTCAAAATAAAATACGACTTTGTCTTTTTTGAAAATAAACTTTGCAAGTAAATCACAGAAATGATCTTAGCAGCAAATGTTCGTCGAAGATTTAGCTCCGGAGTGGATAAACTATCTTGAAACCCCTAAACAAGTTTGCACAGCTGAGCATCCAGTTGTCCCTTTGCAAAGTCAGTGCCTATTCTGAATGTTTTTCAAATAAAAAATACTTGAAACAAACTCACAATAAGCTATTTATGTGTTTGTTTGTTTTTAAAGGTGATTGCTAACACCTAGCTATTAGAGAATGCAGATGTTGTAAAGGAGACTATACATGATCCCACTGGAGCATGAAGCAAGTTGAGGAGTTCATCTTTGGTGTCGTTCGTTTTCAGCAGGGTTGCCCGAGCGGAGCCTGAAGGTCACATCTGGCAGGCCATAAGGTTTGATTTGCCAGAGATGTACATCAGTGAATTATAAAAATGATCAAATAAATTCAAAAAATACATTTGTAACTCCCTGCGCCATTTTATCTTTTAAGATTAAAATGCTCTTCCCGTGTCGTTATATCAGATTTTGAACAGGTAGCACATGATGATTTTGCACAGAAGGTCAGTTTTGGTGGAGTAAGACAGCAACGATCAGACCGAGATGCTGGTACACTCGCAGAAGGCGTTTTTTTGTGTTTTTTTTTTAAACGTCACTTTGTAGAATATTTGCTTTTCACCTTCAGTCCACCATTTAGTTGGCAGTTTGGGCTCTCCCAGGGAAAAAGTTCTAACAAAATGCATTTAGTCTTCAATAATCATAAGAGTGGTGTTCATTCAATAACTTGATGAAAATTATTCCAGGGCAAACAGGCCGTTTGCAATCTGTCCAATTCATTTGTCAGATTTAGAGTAAAAAGGTCAAAATACTAGAGGAAAGCATCATTTACGATAATACCATTTCCTTTTCACATGTGTCAGTGGATTTTTCCCTCCACATCAGAGCAGAGGAACTAATACTATCAGGCAAACACGTAGAGCGGCAGCCATCTTGCCCAGGTGTTCCTCATCACATACCTCGTTGCTCCAATCATTGGTATGGGGGAGCCTGCTACAATACCAGGTGACATGTCAAATTGTCTTCTACTGTAAACAAGATGAAGTTGCCATGTTTAGACGCCGCGCAGGAGTCTGGACACAGATTGTTGAAAACAATACAATCTGCTATTACTCAGGCACAGCAACAAGATGTGTTTGCAAAAATGCTGAGCCACTCGCTGTGGAATGACTGATGTTATCTCTTTGAAGCACCAGAGGAAATCAGGAAAGGTGCTACACTTCATTTCACAGGAATACTGAGCAGCTAACTCATCGGGAATTAAGTCATTTGGCATTTTAATAATTGCTCAGTGTTCCCAAGCTGAGCAAAGTATCAATATAATCCCCTAAACTAGCTAGTTAGCATTAGCCTGAGTCATATTTTGGTTAATTGACATGTATTTTTTAATCACATAAATAATCAAACCTAGTCAACGCTTCGCTATAGAGAGAAAATTTATATCACCTTGACTGCTCTTTGGTTTCAATCACTATCTCTGTCCTAAACTGTCACTGAATTGATAGCCTGCACATGTGGAGCACACCTGGGCCCAGCAGCCATCCCAGGCGGTGGATCTTGTGTCAGACTTGGGGGTCAAAGTTTACATCTCCTAAATTGTCACTTTACATATTTCCTTTACTGATTTATCACTTTTATGGTACCTTAAAGTGAGTTTCCAGGGCCTTTTCCCCCCTGAGATGAGAATCCTCTAGGAATAAGGAATAAACCTTTTGACCACATGACTGCACTTTCATTTTGAACCTCTCCCTGTTTCCTCCTTCCAACAAATACTTCTCTTTCCAAAGTAAGGTGGCGGCATGATCTCATTAAGAGACTGGAAAGTGGACTTAATGACAAAGAAAATATTTGTGAGGGCAAATCCATTGGGGTTTTATGTTGCCTGATGTACACTGGTCTTTTACTGCTGAGTGCTCTGCAAGCCAGCAGGCAGTAGTTGGGTAGAAAATATCATTTATCAACAAAACTTCTAGGAATGTCTGCTCTGAAAATAACACAAGGTTGTTTTGTGGCAGGTCTAAAAGTGAGACCACCGGTAATTTAAAGTTTGAAAGCTCTATTAAATGTAATTGATATGATTCTGTGCTCCCAGCTTCTGTTGCCCCACAAATTTCTGGCCCATTTTGTCGATAAGGAGAATATCAAGAGCCAAATCCAGCCTGACCCTTGAAGCCCTTCCATTTCCCACGTTCATTCTGCCCATTTTCCCAATTTTCAGCCCATCACAATCTCGATATTTCCCTCCTGTATCTCAGACACCAACCCAACTAAAGAGATTTTTCCATCGCCAGCCCTTTATTTGGTTACATGTTTAACAATTTCCAGGCTTCTGCTTCTGCTTCTTTTCCAAAGAGGAGACTTTTATTCAGTCTCAACTGTAGACATCTAATTCAGACCCCCTGTAGCTACCTACCAATCTCCGAATTGTCTGTTCTTTTCCACAAGGTTAAGTTGATTGCAAACCACTTAATCTCTTTTATGAGTAGAATTGTATCTTTAAGTGTTTACTGTCCAGATGCAGAGTGCTTCAAAGTACCGATATAGCTCCTGTCACGTTTACCAGTGGCGCGCTGCTGACTGCAGACAGAGCTGTCTACTCGATTTTACCTTTCAGATTTAAGAGCCACATTTGACAGTTGATCATAGAATCCTTTTACAGCACTTACAAAAATGGGAAGGCCTCGACGGTCTCAGCTTACGTCTCCAGCAGAACCTTTTCTGTTGCTCAGGGTAATTCCAACTCCCCTATGGCTCACTTGAGTTATGGCGTCCTTCAAGGCTCAATTCTTGGCCCTCTTCTGTTTTCTATTTACATGCTGATTCTTTGCCATGTTATTAAGAAGCTTGATGTCCTGTAACAATTTTATGCTGATGACGTTCTGATATATCTGCCCAACAATCTAGCTAATCTTAGTACTTTCCTCTCTGATATTCAATCCTAGATGTCTCAAAATATCCATAAATTTAACGATGAAAAGCCTGAGGTCATTCTGTTTGATCCCACAAATGTCATCAGGATTTTTGATGAGAATAAAAATAATTGAGCAGGCTGCAAGGACTCTGGGGCTAACATTTGATCCAACTCAAATTACTCTATAAAATTAGTCCCTTTACTTTTGATTCTTGACACTACTTAGGTATCAGCCAGGGTTTCCTCCACTGTCTTCAACTGGTACAAAACACTGCTGCTCGATTCATTACGAGGACAAAGAGGCATGATCATATAACCCCCATGCTCAACTCCCTGCAGTGGTTCCCTGTAAATTTTTGCACTGATTTTAAAATCTTTTCACTTACTTTTAAGGCTTTAAACAGCCTGTCACCTACTTATGTCTCCAGCCTTTTGACCTGGTATGTGCCCTCTTGGCCTTTAAGATCAGCGGATGGAGCCATGCAGGTTACCCCCAGGTCATGACTGGTGAGCAGGGGTGGCCACATTTGCAGCTCCCTTCACTTCAGACATACTATTTCATTACTTACTTGATCCTATTCATTTTATTGTCTATTTTATGTACTTTGTCTTTCTGTTACTCTTCTTCTTCTATTGACATTTTTAGTAAAAGCTCCATATGATGGAAGATTATTATTATTATTATTTTTGCTACATTAGGAGTAACAGGACCACTGGTCATGTTCTAATTGCCGAACTGTTTAAACTAAGGATCACCCCAAAAACATGGTGCGAAACCATTACACATATCAGTAAGATCCATCCAAGTGGTAGAATTACACCGAAACCTCGATACATTATATCCCTAGAATGCGGTTTAAGACCCTTTTGTGGAAACAAGACAACCTCGGGTTTCCTGGCCATGTATTTTGTGGTTATTACTCTCATATTCCACTGTACAGAGCAATTCAGAAAATTATTTTAGGATCAGATGTCTTTGCAGCCTTATGTTGCAGTCATTTTTGCAGTTCATCCAGTTTAGTTGGATTTTGAACGAGAAGAGATGCTGAGGTCACGTTGTGTTGCTAAGTATTATGACTTATTAATTAATGTATTTATCTTTATTCAAGAGAAGTAGAATCAGTCATGACACGCTGGAACATCGTTGAAGCCGATGACGATCTGCACCTTTCGGTCTGAAATTAAAGCTAGAAACGAATTCAAGAAAACTTCAGCAGAACACATAACCGGCCAATCTGGTGGTTTACAAGTCATTTGGCTCCCTTATGTCTTATTTTCGTAAAAACCCACACGCAGTCGTAATGAAAGGGCTGTTGCACAGCTGTGCCACTCGACACATTATATTTCTCTCTTTGTGTGAATATCTTAACAGTGGGGAGAGGGGCAATAACCCCGTGGAGGATTAGACACAGAGAGGATATTCAGCCAGAAAATAGAACCTCCTAAATTCTAAATTAATTCTGAGACCTGTCATCGGAGACCAACACACATTACCATTTTACATTCTACTACTTGGCCGTTGGGACTTTTGTGTATGGGCTAGGTTCTTTGGGTCCGACAGCTCAGAATGAAATCATTCAAGTCATGACAACATGAAAGAAAAATCGATGTGCTCAGATATCTGATTTTCTAATCTGCCAAAACAGGATTTTAACAGTAGATACCTTGACATTACTGCATTTTAGACTCAGCCACCAGTTTCAGATCTTTTTTTTGTTTTTGTTTAGCTGTCACTAACCATCCAAAATTCCTCATTTCACATTAAAAAAAAAAGGACAAGACGGTGAATGGACTTTTGATTAATGACTTATTTTGTTGTTTTAAATGTCAAAACAATGTACAAAACTTTGGAACTCTTGAACTGATATTTCACAGTCTTTGGAGACCACAACCGCAGTCCTGCTCTTTCTGTAGCCTTGAGTGAGATGTCTTCTCTCTTTGAATGGGAGTTCGATCCAGTTTTTTGAGTTACTCCAGCTCTCAAGTTTGATGGGAAACTTCTCCCAGGTGATTTTCTGCTCTTTCCACAGATGTTCAGTGGGATCTAACCCAGAAGTCACTGCAGGCCACCTCAGAACAGTCCAACTTTTTAATCTCATCCATTCTTGCTTGCTTCTTACGGTGTATTACCTTCCTGCTGCTCAGCCATAGTCTTTTGACTCTGAGCTGTAGGTTTCAATAAAAAGATCATTTCGCTTCAGAGATTCAAGTCAGCAAATGCAAAGCACCACTGCTGCACCCATGAACATAGCCAGCGTCATTTACACATAAAAAAGCTCCAATCATGTGTACCAAAGGTACTCCTCTGAAGGGCTTTTTGGCTTGTCGACATGCACCTTTGCAAATTCCAGTCAGTCTCTCTGGTGTCTCGTTCTTCCCGGAGCACCTTTTACTTTACTACGAATGTCGCACCTTCAACTAGAAAATCAGCTGGTTTGAAGTTTTCCTTGGTTCTTTCCCCACCTTTCAATCAACCTTCAATCTCAGGTCAATTTTTCCTCAGTGCCATGTCCAGGGACGCTGGCTACTCTCCCGTGTGCTTTTAACTTCACATTGGCGACAGAGGTTGGAGTTTCTCGCCTCCTCAGACAGCCCTCTGCTTTCTGTCTTTTTTCCATACCGAATGACAAAAAACAGCATAGTGAGAACTTTTTTTCCGCTGCAACTGGCTGATGGATTAAAACTGAAAACACCTGTGAAAGTAATTAAACAGGATTGCTTCAATACATGAGGATATCACTTATATCGCCCGCACACTTATATAATGTCTACGCAAGAACAAGCAAGGATTCAGTTTTTCTTTTGTTTTGTTGTCGTACTTCACAACCAATGACACGTGTGTAAGGGTGGTGAATGATCCTTGTTCTTTAGTTCAACATTTTTAAAAGATGAATGGTGCATTGCTAGAAGAAGTGGAAGGGTGTTCTTGGCCCATTCTGCACTCCTCATGGGTTAGAGATGAATGACCTATGAGGTTGTATTTGTTATTCTCTAGCTCCCTCTAGAGGGTCAGAGCTGCACATACATCACTCTGGATGGTGAGTTCAACACCATCATTACACATTGAACATAAATGAATGCTGACAATAAAAATACCACGGAACCTTCCATTTAAAAAGGTGGCTTTTAACAGGCAACAAATAACAGGATGAAAAAGTTTAGCATCAATAAATCCACTTGTGAGAGACACAAAAGACAAGTCGGAGCCAAATCAGCGTCTTTATTTTACAAACGCATTGTTCTATTGACAGTTTTATTTCATAAAAAAGCAATTTACAAGCTTAAGAACCAAAATGAAGCTGCACAGAATGATTATGAGTAAAATATATAATTTGAATAAATATATTTTATTCCATGCTATAAAATAAAATTCATAAATGGCAATAGATACACCAGCTCTAGCTAGCTTCATTTACTTCATAGTTGTACAAAACAGTAGAGTTCTGAGGTTCACAGTTGGGTTGTGAGGTTGTGTGTAGAGTGGGCGAATGAGGAGTTGGGGCAGGCGTGCTGTCATGGTTCAGCTCGTGGTCGTTCAGTGCTCCTCAAGCTTCAGCTCAGAGGGAAATACGGGCTCATTGAGACGTTGAGGCAGAATGTCTGGGAACTGCTGACTGAGGATTTGTTTCCCCACCTGAAGAGAAGTGCACGATTATACTTCAGACATGAGATGCATGCCCAATGAGACCACTTTTAAACACTATATACCCTGAGTTCTAAGTTTGATAGGTGTTTTTTTTGTTGTTGTTTTTTTTGTCTTGTCACCAAATACGTATGAGCCAGACATGATAGTGCAGTTTAGGGAGTTTGAAAAAGCAACAACAGCTCGACTGAAGAACTCCCCCTTGATCCTGAACAACTACAACTACAGTCTCAGTGCCCGAGGAGCTGAACACGACCACCGAACCTCAACATGACAACACACAGCCCGCTCCAGAACAGTGGCTATGCAGCCCAAAAAAAAAAACAAAACAAAAAAATCCCTTTCATAATTTGACACAGCTGGAGGTACAACTCTGAACAGTGCCACTGAGTTGATGACTAAAATCACACGCTCAGTTCTTGTGTTGCAGTTCACTGACTACCACTGGATTTCCATGAGCTTTTAGGTCACCAGAAAGCAACATCAGTTTTTCATTTATATATATATTTATATAGATTTTTTTTTCTGAAGAGGGACTAAACCTGTCCAAAGTTTCAGAAAATATATAAAAAATAAATCAATATCAAATTATCCTGGTCCTACTTCAATTCAACAGCTCCCTGACATTCAGTTTGTTTGATATACGACCGGCCAATATTTCAATAGGCTTGATGATCCCAATACACCACTTTAAAAAAAGGTTATTGCTTCTTCTTCTTCTTTTTTTTTTTTTTTAAATACACAGTGGACAGAAACTGACAGAAAAGCTATGGAAGACTTAAGATTTTTTTTCTAAGCCTGTATCAGTGTTTGTAAACTACCTGAAATGAGTTTAAGAGGAATAGGACGAGCTGCAATTTCAAAAAGTAGTCTGACAGCCTTCCCTGTAAACACTTCCTTTTGATTACTTGTGGCCCATGATGCATCTCCTGTTCCTCCGACATGAGTGGAACTAAGAGTTTAGAGTGTGAGTGTGTGTGTGTGTCAAGGTCAGTTGGTGTGTTGATGTGTGTACTATGACATAAGTAAATAGAGCTACATGAAAAGCATTTTAAACAATTTCCCCTCCGTTCACCTATGATGAATACATGGACTTATATAGTCGTTTGATACAGAAATAAAAGACTACGTCTAAAAAGCACCTTTTTAAGAGGAAAAGGTCCCTACTGAAGTGATTGAGGCCATTACAGCTGAGTCGCTTAAGGGTGACTGGAGATAAACGTGACTTCCTGGATGGATTTATTACAAAAAACTGTAAGTGCACAATCAATGACACAAATTCAAACTCAAGTTTTAAAAATTATCCATTGGCAATTTATACATTTTTGTGTTTGAGCAACGTGCAATTCAGCTATAGCATATGAGGGCAAGCTTCTTTTTTTTTTTTTCCTGCACAAATATTCACTTTATTATCTGCTAAATACCCAAGCAGCTGTTCCCTTGGCCAGATGCTCGGAGAGACCAGGGAGGAAGCAGATGTGGGTTTCACATGCATCTCCTTCCTTCTCTGAAATATCTAAATATGACGGCACATCGCTAAGATTGTCCTCAGTGGCTGGAGAGGAGGGATACGGTATCGTCTCTGAACACGGGGATAACAAGTCCGCCTCATTTGATTGTAATCACCTTCTACTTTATAGTCAGCTGTCTGTCCCGTGGCAAAAACAAAACCAACTGAAAAAGCGGTCGAGGCGTGGGCAGGACTTGAGCCGAAAAAAGTACAAAATGGAGGACGATGATGTTATATAATTTCTATTCATTCTCAGAACCACTTTACAATAAATGGTGTGGCTATCTGTCATTATAATCTCTTCAATCAATCCATTTAAAAAGGAAAGAGGCACAGACATCTGAGTGCCAAAATCTAAAATGTAAAGCTTGTGGCAAGGCACTAAGTTTAAGATGCTAAGTCTTTTTTTTTGTTTGCATTGGCTTAAACAATTACCTATTGCACAACTTTTTAATGTCACCTATTTATGGCTTAACAAATGATGCTAATTGTGACTTAGCTGCTTAACGCCTTCATAGCTAATTGTTCAAATTTTACACAAATGATTGTTTGAAGCTGGGAACGTACATTCCTTGCAAATAGCAATGAACTAGGCCTACATTAAAATCAAGAGCCCGTTCTTTTTTTTTTTTTCTTTTTTTTTTAGCATTCAATTAAGAAATACAGTCAAAAATGCACCGCTGAAAAATCACCTACTCATCTTTGGTGTGAACTCTTGGCACAAATTTGTTTTAGCAGTTTTGTACCTTTCACTTGCAAAACATTATCTACAATATTGCAAGAAGGTATGCACCTCCTCCTTTCTTTAACATGACGGGAACGAATCAACATCATCATCATCAGGCAGATTCAAATTATTCAGCCGCTGAATCAGATGAGGTCAGATCAGCAGTCAAGCCAACGCGTCACATCAGCAGAAAGAGTAAACATTCATCTAAAGAGTACTGTATAGGTGGTGGTGACGATGATGGGAAATGTGATAAATTCGTGCACAAAATGAGAACACATACGATTTGGTTTGCTATTTTCGCTATATGACGAGGAAAAACAAAACTCAAACATTCAGTGGAATTAAAGGACTGCACTCTTGGCGTATCGTGACCAAGGAAACACAATATTCTTCCGCAGAAAGCACAAAAGTAAAAGAAAACATCAAATCTTTCAGCATGGACCAGGTGGGACACAATAAAAGCATATAGCAGGTGCTCTTTAAGAAAGGCATTCAACAGTTGGATGGCAAATAAGACAGCAATATAGCAAGAAAAAGGAGAGACCACCCAGCTGAGCTTTAAATTTGCTATGACAGGATAATCGATCGGCCTTATAAGTGCCTTTTAGAGATTATATTAAATCACAATGGAAATAAAAACAACTCTATATACTAAGTACTTCCCAATCCCTCACCCCCACGGTTCAAATAGTATAGATTAGATACAAACGCTGCCATATGCATGACTTGTGGCCAACAGTATTCATGTGACTAGAGTCTCATGTGTGGTGCTGATTTTACTGAAACAAAATCACAGCTGTGAGGTTCTTGTGACACTGCATGACCAGATTTAGACAGAAATGAGTAAATTGTATCACCGGGACACCGCCGCTCCCGCCCACCAACTCTGCAAAGTGCATCAATACATTAGATCACCAGCTACCTCTAACAACATTTACTCATTACTCTGGTCACATCAATACCACTCCGTAAAAGTAGGATTGACAAAAAATTTGACCTCAACTAACAAAGCTCAATCATTCTATCGTAAAAGGTAGGACAGAATGGAAACAATGAGGGAAAAAAAGCAATAGCTCTTTCAAATAATGGAAGAAAAACCATTTCAAAATGGCTGAGATTCCTTTGTTCTTGTTTGCATATCATAGAACCCAGTATTGATTTATGTGAGCAGACCCAGAGCTTTTTCTACTGTGCTGAGTTAACAATCAACACTCTCGTCTCCGTTAAGACGCTGAGTTTCAACCCTACCTCGCCTGGATCAGGACAAAACAAGTTACACATATAGTATACTTTAGTAGAAATCTGCCACCAGAGTGTAGAGGAGTTCAAGTGACTTCAATGTATGGACGTAATTCACCCAGTTCGAGGATGACGGCGTCTAAAACCACGCGTTGGCCGACAGACTGAGAACTGTAGTGAGCGATGGAATCCTCGAGTGTTTTCAAGAAGGAAAAAAAAAACAAAACAAAAACCCCACTATAAAAAAGCGAAATCTTAAAAGTATACAGGGCTGTTCTCTTTTTCTACGCTCCGCATCTGCCAAACACACAAGTAAGCTAGCAAATTTAATGCACTCCTAACATAGCACCTTCTTAATCATCATTTTAACCTGGCTGATCATGAAACATTTGACATGGACTTAATCCATACAATCAGCAAGGAATATTTTCTCTAGGTATCAAGGCTTTGTGTTGAGAGAATATTCTTTACAGGGTTTGGCAATAAGATACTGTACATACAACCTAAAACGGATTTCAGACGGTGAACACATCTGTGCCTGGTAGGTTCTTGGCTATGAGGTAGAACCTGGTAAGGTTGCTTTAAGTTTAAATACTGTGTTATGAGTGTGTAGTTGCATCATGAGGTATTAAACGGATATGTCACACGAAGCTTTGCACTGGCAGAAAAATCATTCCTTGTGAGTAAGTGACCTCCTGTGGCCATATGTGCAAAAACAGGTCAGGTAAAAAGGTGATATGACAAGCATCTTACCAGAGCTTTCACATTATCAATTATTGCAACATGCCTATATAACTCTGTAAATATGTTTTAAAAAACATGGAAAGATAAAAAGAGAAATCATTTAAGGGGTCTTGATTACTGGGACCGCCTCAAAAATAGTAAGTTGTAGCTCCCTTGGTAACTCCCTTTGCTTGAAAGAATCAAATTTCTACAAAGCACCCTTTAACTCTCTGTGTCAATGCTTAGCTTTCACAAAATTGACAGAACCCCTTGATGCAAGAAACGTCCATAGTAGAGGGAGCTGATTAAAAATAGTCCTTTAGGTTGAGTTGAAATAAACATTTCTTAAAGCTTCCTTAACCCGAAGCAGGACTTTAAAAATCACATCTGGATGCTTGAGCCTCCTCTGGACTGCATTTGGAACTCTCCTCCATATCATTGGCTGGTGCCTCTTCTGCATATTGTGCCTCAAAGGCCATCCCCTCAGACGTTTCCTCCTGGTCCTTCTGAACCGAGCCTCCATCCGTCCTCTCCGGAGAGTCCATATGATTGCTGCCCTCTGATGCTCCCATGTGCTTCTTCCTCAGGTGCTGGTTAAGGGTGCCCTGAAATGGAAAGCATTTTCCACAGATCTGACAGTGGAAGGGCTTGTTGTCCGTGTGGCCACGGATGTGGTACTCCAGCTGGTCTTTCCTTGTGTACTTCTTGCCACAGAATTTACAAACAAATGGGGTGATTCCCATGTGGAGGCGCATGTGGCGATCTAGGCTCCCTTTCTGATTGAAGGTCTTACCACAGTAGATGCAAATGAGTCTTTCATTGTAGGGATACCACTGGCTCCGCAGACTACGCTCTCGCACGTCATTCTCCAACCCTGTGGGCCCCACAGCAGATTCGCTGTCCTCCGAGCCTGGTTTCATATGACTCAGCACCCCTGCTGGGATGGCCAGGGGGCGCTTTGCCCGAGCTCTACCACCTCTGAAGCCACTGAGCATGGAGCGGGATGGACTGGAGCTGCTGAGGTTGACAAAGCAAGGGGACGACAGCCCTGAGTAAGAATAGGCAGTAGACTGGATGACAGGACCATAAGAACCCACACTAACAGCCAAAACCTGCTCTCCATCAACCAGCTCTGTGTGGTAGCCATCATCACCAGCAGAGGAACTATCTGAGTAAGTGGGCCTGTCAGTCTTCTCCACCTTCACATGCACATCTGTTACTTGCCCATCTTTGCCAATCAGTTCCACTTGCTCCATTTCTCCCTCCATGGGAGCATCATGCTCTGACACACTGTCGCTACTGCCACGGTCTGACTGGCCTTCTTCTTGCTGCTGCCGCCCCCGGCCTAGGTTCTTTCCTGCCAGCTCTAAGCGTGCCTCTTGTCCTGGCTGACTCTGCCGAGAGTAGTAAGGGGGGGAGATCTGGGTAGGGTTCACAAAGAGGTTACTATCATTGATGCCATTGCGGCTAGTCTGCGAGTCATCCTTCTCTGGGCTGCAGACACCAACTGGGAGGCTGATTTTGGAGTGGATGCTCTCAAGGATTTGGGTGCACTTGTCAATAATTGTCTGCATCTGCAGAAAGCTGGCAGCGGTGAGGAAACTGATGATATCCTTGAGCTGCAGGGACATGTGACCTGTGTAGCAGAATGCTAGAAGCTGCTCAAACACTTCTGGGCTTTTGATGACCGAGATGGAAAGGCCACTCATGGTGCTGAGAGCCGAGTGGTCACGAAAGTAGGGTGAACTTGCTGCCAGCACTGCCTTGTGGGCACGGAATGGCTGGCCCTGAATGTGAACAATGATGTCACATAACTTCCCCTGCAGCCGCAGCTCATTGAGCTGGGTCAGAACAGTGTTGCTGAACTCCGGCACATCAAACTCGATGTAGCTGCCGTCGTCCATGTCTTGGATATGTTTCTCCAGTTTGACCGCCTAAGGAGAAAAGACAAAACATAACATTAGGTTTTGTATCAGTGGGTTTGAAATCAACTGCAACATTTTTACATGGTCATGTACATAATTAACATAAAACTTTTGTACATCAGAGACAGAAGCTTGTTCAAAATGAGCATCTGTGTCTCTGGGCTTAACTGCATCTCACCATATCCCCCAAACATCAACGATTGAAAAGTCGTATTCTTTGCACAACTGATTAATTGCTAAGCCCTGTCCGAATGACAAACCATCATAAGTCATTAACCCATTTAGGCCTGCTGTAACATATTGGTTGTTCTACCTATGAGGCAATGTTTACATCCTTCTCCTTTTCAGAGCTTTTGTGGTATATCACCATTTTGGGTGTGGTTTACTGATTCAAAAAGATAAAGGGCAAAGGAGAGTCATTTTACAGAGAAGCCTAATGTCAAAGCCACATCATACTTCATGTTTTTTCAGATGCATAGCGAAGAGAAAAGGATTTTCTATATTTTAATAATTCTATCAAGGTTTTCAGAAAACCCTCAGGTCTTTGGAGGTTTTATTAAAAAAAAAATTGCCACAGGTTCTTCAAGGTGTTGTCACTAGGTCTTCTAGAAAATCGTGATTTACTTGCTATAGCCACTCTGTCGTGTTACAGCCATTTTCGGCAGACAGAGTGACTAACTTTTGAAACTTGGCCCAACGGGGCAACTGGTATTTGAACAGTATGAAACTCTGTATGTGTAGAACCAGACAGAGAATTAAAAACAAAAACAAAAAAACAACCTACGTAGAAGTTAGAAAGTACCACCCTTATGCTGTTACAGATGTACATATAAGCTTATCGGGCGTTTGCTCTGCGCGTCTGACCAAGTGTGAAGCCCAACATCTGAATAATCCTGCACACACACAGATGTTCAGGGAGAAGGGGTCACAGTGAAGGCACAGAACCAGGTGAAGTAAAGGAAACATCAACTTGAGTAAAATGAGGAGGACTTCAAAAACCTGTTTTTTTTCTACCTGCTTTAAATGGAGTTGTTGTCAAAAGACAGCAGTAGTGGGGTGAGGAGAACAAGCAGGAAGACTGACTAAAAGATGTCTCTCCTCTCTTCCTCATTCTTTCTGAGCTTCACTCAGTGTCTGTTTTGACTGTGTCAAAAAGTGTCCTTTAGCTAGACACGGAACCCCTAAATGCTCCTGATGAGTAGGCTGGCACCTTGCATGGCAGCCTCCACTGTGTATGTGTGAACGGGTGAACGAGATGACACTGTGAAGTGCTTTGAGTACAAGCCAATGTAGAAAAGTACTTAATATACTTAATAATAAACTTAATATAAATGAGTCCATTTCAGGCTGGGCCACCACAAGCCACCAGAACAGCATCCATTTTCCTTAACATAGATGCAAAAACCCCACTGGATGGATGTACATCAGCGTTCTAGAACTTATCCCCTCATTTTGATGTCTCTACAAACAGGCATCCAAGGTACCAGCATGCTGACCTCTCTAGAGACTTTAAAGGTAGGTGTCAGCTCCCCTTTCAACATCACCAACCATTAACCAAGATGGCCCAGTAATCTGATATGTTGTTGGCCCAACAATGTAGGCAGAGTATTGTCATTATTGACCCAGAAATTTGTGGCGCTCAACTGATCCCCTCAGAGGCCTGAGCAACCTCAGGCAACGGAGTTTCAGTGCAGAAGAAAATACTTTACAGTGAACAGTAAGAAGTCAACATGCATGAAGTGATGCTGGGTGCTAAAAACACTATACTGTTACGTTGGTCATTTCTAAGTTCAGTGATTTAATACTGAGATTTTCCAGAGACTCAATCAACAAAAACCCCAAACATTTTCTCTAAAAAGAGTATCAATTCCTTTTCAATGTTTACCGTATTTATTCTGATATTCACTGCTACGAACAAAGACAATTGTACCTCATCATGTCACAGCCATCAATATTTTCCAAGGTACTGTATCAAAGTAAAAAGTTCCAATATTCTGGTTGAAAACCAGACTTTTAAATGTTAACTTATTTGAGTCAACTGCTTTGATTTGGAGTGAATACAGGTGATATTTATTTGAGTTGCACAACAAATAATTAGATAACCTAGATGCAAACACATTAGCTTGCACTCAGCTGTCAAGGTTGTAGCTACATGTTCACAAGCTAACTAATGTAGCAGATAAAAGTAAGACAGGTTGTTTGTCATAAGTTGATATGAAGATAGGGGCTTTCCAAACAAGGAAATGCAGCCTTAAGTCAACACTCAACAGATTCAACCCACAGCTGCTCTGTCTATTTGTAATTGTTACCAACCTACTATGGGACTAGAGATGCACTGACTGTATTTTTCTTGGCCAATTCTGACACACACATATGTATATATACATAATTCATACATACATATATATAAATATACACACACACACACATATAAATATATATGCATATATGTATATATGTATGTGTATATATATATGTATGTGTATATATATATGTATATATGTATGTGTATATATGTATGTGTATATATATATATATATATGCTCTCCTACTGGAAAAATACAAATTCTTACAAATAAAATTATACTGAAAATGGAGGGCTGTGTACTCAGCTGTGTCTGACTTATCTTTTACTTATCAAACAAAAGCAGTTGAACGCAGCAGCCAATGACGGAGGAGAGGCTGTGGGCTGGTTCTTGGATCTGAAGTCTGACTTCTAGGCTTAGCCGCTTCCCCTTTGCTAGCTTCCTCAATGAGGTGTTGGGAGTTTGAAGTGTCTTATCCGGTTTGTTTGTTTTTGACCTTATGTGTTTTACAAAACGTGAGCTTTATGTTCTCATTACTCACAGTGAAGAACTTCCACACTGACCCCAAATTTCCACTGGCATGGCTGCGACACTCTCTAGCTGCAATGCAGATCGTGTCAGTCCTCCACACACCTCCAATCTCCAGCTGCCCACCGGCTCAGTAAACTTGACAGACTATGCCATTTGTGGGGGGAACGTTCCTGTCTGGCTGTGCAAGTAGATGCACCCTCCATCAAGACCTGCCACTATTCCCAGTGAAGCGACCCACCATGGCAAGTGAGCACTGAGCAGAAACAGAAACCTGTGACACCGACATAGTCATCGGTCAGGCCGGGCATGCTGAAAACAGACCAATTCTGGTCCCTGGCAATCAGGGCACCTGCTGAAGACACATCTTCACTTGCTGCTTAGTTCAGATGGAGCTGCACTGGTAGACAAACTAACTACACCATTTCTTAAATCATTTGCAAATTCCATCCATCCATCCATCCATCCATTTTCTACCACTTATCCTGTTAAGGGTCGTGGGAGGGATGGAGGCTATCCCAGCAGCCTTCGGGCAAGAGGCAGAGTTCACCCTGGACAAGTTGCCAGTCCATTGCGGGGCCAACACAGACAGACAACCATTCACACTCACAGCCACGCCTACGGTTAATGTAGAGTATCAAATCAGCCTCGTCCCCTCTTGCATGTCTTTGGACTGTGGGAGGAAGCTGGAGTACCCAGAGAGAACCCACGCAGGCACAGGGAGAACATGCAGATTCCACATATTAAGACCCCGTGCTCGGGACCTTCTTGCTGTGAGGCGACAGTGCTAACCACTGCACCACCGTGCCACCTTTTGCATATTTCCTGCACTATGATATGGAGAATATAAGTTTCCACATTGGCCAGCACAGGTGTATATATAGATTCCTGTATATTTGAGAAAGTCCAAACCAGCAGATAGAACTGTCGAGCTGATTGTTGGGTTCTAATACCAAATACATGCCAGCTCTCATCTCCTTCTCTCAACTCTACCACCACAACTTCCTCACACAGCCTTGCTGGTAATTCAGCACAATCTTCTGTGTATTGCACCATAGTCAGTGCTTTGGAAACAATTTCTGTAGTTGCCGAGGCTTGCCAAGACACCTGTCTACCAAATCATGTGTTCTCATCTTGGCAAGGGACAAGGAAAGATGTAGCAAAACCCTGCTAATCATTAGAAGATGTACATTATTTTCACCATCTTATTACCAGCCTCCAAGTACAGCTTGTTCATACACCAGAACATATCAGTGATGGCTGCTTGCAACATGCAGAGTGATTGGAGCCAAGTTGTAAGGGCAGCCAAAGAATGCATGCTCAGTGGCTGAGATGCGCATGCTGGGTGAAGGTCACATGCTTGACTCACGTGAGAAAACCTTCAATGTTTAAACTGAGCTAAAAAATTCCATCTATGGCTGAAGTTCCTTGCCTTGCTGGAAATTCACCTATTTGAGGGAGCTGCTTCCTTCATATGCGTACAGACAAAGCTCTCTGAGTTTGATGAAGAGACTTCACCTACAGATTCCAAATCCATGACTTGGGCATGTCAAGCATAACAAAATGGAAGAAAACTTAAAGTCAGCGAGAGAGTACTGTATGCTTTCTTCAACATCAGCAGCATTTTACCTGGGTGGAAAAACAGCTTGTGGGGCAGATCAGACCCAGGACAGAACTGCTTAACAAGCAAACGTTGGTTGGTAGAGCAGTTTAGAACAGATGGTAAGAAAAAAATAAGATAAAAAATAAAATAGATTATAATAGATTAAAGCAAGAGAAGATGTGAGAAACTCCATGCATTGTGAAAAATGTCAAGTTTGGTGGGAGCTCAATGTGAGGAGCTGAGTAGTGTCTGTATGTGCTGCCTCTGGGTTTTGTAAAGAGTATATAACTGGAAAACCAGAAGAAGTTCATCTTTCTTTCCAGCCAACTCATGTGCTTCTCAGAAAACACAAGTGAATGTCTTTGCAGAGTTAGTTCCTCCTTGTTACCCTTTTCCAACAATGTACTCATTCTCAAAATTGCTGGTGCAGAATAAAAACATCCACTGATGCTTAACAGAAATGATAATTCATGGAATTATGCCACACATTGTGACTTGAAATAGATATGTCATGATTACATAATCAATTTCTTGCAGATGACACTGTGTCACCCAAGGCTAAAGGCTTGCTTGAGATGATTTTCACCCTGTCTGGAATGCAGGCAAGAGGTGGAGGGGTTTCAGAACGTTCGAAACTTCTGTTTTGGCTGGCGAGCTCACTTCATCTTGCCGTGGCAGAATTAAGTGCACCATCAACTCCTGGTCCTCCTCTACATGCTGAAACTCTGATATTTTCTGTTTCACACATGGAAACATAGTTTGTAGCATTAAGACACAACAAAATACACTGGAACCAATAAACTGATCAGTGACACATGATGCAATACACACTGAATAAAATTGGATAAGGTGGGAAAAAATTATTTATGTTACACATACAGAGTAAGCATATGATAATCACATAAACTTAGCACAAAAAGTAAGGAAATTTGTGATTGGTAGATTGTTGTAAGAGTGCTTCTTGGCAATAAATCTTATACTGTTGGAAAGCCTGTTTATTTCCCTTTTAAATGGTGCCACATTTGTAAGAACCATGCATTTGAGGGATGAGCAGCAGAGCTGAGTATGTGGCTTGTGCCCATTTAAAAATTTGCCAAATCTTCTCTGCCAGTGCCAAACAGCTCAGTTTGCCATTGACTCTTGTTTGGTGTTTGGTGGACTGGATGATTGAAGTTTTGAAGAGACAAGCAATTTAACAATGTATCCATTTAACAAAAAGGAGCAGTAGCATGTGGGAGAATCCCACACAGCAACCACAGCCTGGCACCTCCTCCTCATGCTGGTCACACACTGCTGTGGGATAGCATCCCATTCTTCAACCAGCATTTGTCGCAAGTCAGCCAACGCGGTTGTGTTGGTCACTCTGGCATGAACAGCACGCCCAAGCTGATTCCACAAGTGTTCAGTGGGGGTAGAGGTCAAGACTGCTGGCAGGCCATTCCATCCTCTCCACTCCCAAATTCTGGAGGTCATTTCTGATAAACCCCGCACTGTGGGGCGAGCACCTGGGGGTACCAGAAGCTCAAAACAAGAGTCAATAGCAACAGCAAAATAAGCTGTTTGGCACTGGCAGAGAAGATTTGGCAAATTTTTCATGGGCACAAGCCACATACTCAGTTCTGCTGCTCATCCCTCAAATGCATGGTCCTTACAAATGTGGCACCATTTAAAAGGGAAATAAACAGGCTTTCCAACGGAATAAGATTAATTGCCAAGAAGCACTGTTACAACAACAACAAAAAAAATCTATCATCTACAAATGTCCTTACTTTTTGCACTAATTTTACAAATAGATATTCTTTGGAATTCATGTGTGTGTGTGTGTGTGTGTGTATGGGGGGTATAAGAAGAGCAAGAAATAATATAGCATTCATTACAAATGTATGTGAAGTGAATCCTCATTTATTATTACTGGATATGTAATTAGTGTACAAGAACTTCTTCAAATTACTTTTTCATTATATTTTATTCATGGGTTTTGATTATAACTTTGATGTAAATTAAGTGCACGGACATTTATTAAGACAGTGTTTGTGAGAAACGTGTAAAGCACTTAACTGTGAATATCAGTGCTCGTATCAACAACAATTGGGTGTCAGGCAGTTATGAAGTTTGGAATACTGATTATCAGATAGACGTTGCATAACCTCCATGTGGGTGATGACAGTGTTTGTGAGCCAACAGACGTTCTCACAGACTACAGAGCAAGTCTTTTCCCACATTACGATGCAGTAAGAAGGTTTGTGATCCCAACTGTCAAAACCTCACCCATTTCAAACAAGCCTTAAGACTCCATCAAGGGTGTGTTTTGGAATTCTAATGACAAAAAGGGAGCTAAGAAACAAAAAGAAGGCATAAACAAGATACTCCGTATTTCAAACATCTGAAATCAAGGCAAGCAATAACTGAGGAATAAATCTAAGTTGTTAACAGGGAACGTGGTAGATCCATAATGCCAGCACTCTGTCTCTTCCCTAGCGGGCCCCTTTCTCCTTTACCACATCTTTTCTCAGTCCAGTCAGCCATTACAAATGTATCTTAGTTGCCGTGTGACCAGAGCAAATTACTTACTACCACAACATCTTTTCACCTAGAATCAATCTGCAGTGTGTCGTCACAGCTCACACTGACAGGTTTGTCGTGGTGAGCTTAAAACCAGTTTTATGATTGGTGGCCAAATGGTTTGCCATTTGCTGTTGAACTTAGGAAAACATTCCATTGTACATGCAGTGTGGGTTTATCCCCCTTGTGGTTCAGGGAACATGTATGTTTGCTTCCACAGTTTAAACATGTATAATAATCAGCATAAAACAATTTGACTGCAAATGCAACTTTTTTGAAAATGTAAAATATGCAATGACACCATAAAAAATTCACAGTGATAAACTTAGCACAAAAAATATGGAAATTTGTGCCTTCTTTTAGAAGAAAAACAACAAACAACAAAGAGTAGCAACAGCAAAATAAGCTGTTTGGTATTGGCGGGGAAGATTTGGCAAATTTTTCATGGGTGCAACCCACATACTCAGCTCTGTTGCTCATCCCTCAAATGCATGTTCCTTACAAATGTGGCACCATTTAAAAGGGAAATAAACAGGCTTTTCGATGGAATAATATTTATTGCCAAGAAGCACTGATACAACAAAGAAATAATCTACCTAATACAAATTTCCTTCCTTTTTTTGCCAAGTTTATTTCAATATCACGAGACTCCATGCAAATATAAAAAGCAGCCATTTAGTAATTTAGGGAAAATGCAAATATAAAGTGAAATGTTGGCTTACCACAGATTTAATTGTACATTCAAGCCTCAAAAGTTCTCCACAATCAGTTAAACAGGACAGACCTCACCAGAATCCTCTTTTGATTGGAGAGGTCATTTAATGAACATATACAGTCTCCAAAGTACAATCACTACATAATCCAGCAGGCAGCTCAACCCAAGGCAGTTTTACTGCATATCCCAAACAGAGCATGGACTATAATAAAAGATGGTTGAATGAGTGCAAAACCATAATGCCTACTCATGCAAAGGTTGTAATTGGTTTGGCTCAGCTCTGTTCTGACATGCCTTATAGTTAAAATACTCTGCCTGGTTTAAAATGCAGTAGTGTATGCGGGTGCGTGTATGTATGTGTGTGTGTGTGTGTGTGGGGGGGGGGGGTAAAATGCTGACATTTAAAAAATGGAACTTAAAACATAATCTGGGACATTTCAAGGAAATCTATGTCACTGAAGTACCGTAGTTGTAAACAGTGTTGGTGTCCTGGGTGAACTCAGGTGTACTGAATAACCTGCTGTGTACCTGCACTTTGTTCTTTCCTGCCGTAACATCATAGAGTTCACATGTACATTAATTTCCAAGAGTATTGCTACAATGCCAGGACCTTCATCAGTTCTCCGGGACGACAGATCCATGAATACGCGCAGGTAGAGAATGACAAGTGAATGTACCCAGGCCTGCTGCCACCCTGCTGAGGTGCAGCGCTGGAGAAATACAGTACGACTTGCTGCCAGCTCTTCTCAAAATACATTTGCAGCGTTCACTTTTCAATTCACTTTCCCCGTGTCGACTCCTCCATGCATGAACATTCAGGCTTTTAAAGTAATTGTTTATACCAACACACAATTTAACTACAAATGGGGGGCAAATGTATGGTGAGTCAAACTTTGTAAACCTTCCTTTTAACGTTTGTAGCAAGCTAACGTTACTGACAGTAGAGTGGCAGGCGTGAGCTCCACCATATCATCCACCTGATTTCTGGTGAATGGCTCCACCATTTTACATTTCTTACAAATATAGGCTGAAGTTAAAATATCTGCATCGGCTCACCGGGCCGACCAATCCCAACATGAAGCAGCCCACAAACACCAGCTAACTATGTTTGCTAGCTTAAAATAGAGCAATTCACTTTCATACAGACTTCACTATGTTCAAGCATGGCAGCTTCTTTAGTTTATATATTTGTCGCGTTTCGTAAGATACACAAAAGCCTTGTGACGTTTTAGCTTTCTGTAGCTTAATTACAACGTCGAATGATGGTACAAATGTCGGCTGTCAAATGAAAGTAGCTCTCAAGCTAGTTAGCCGAGCCCCAGTGAACAGTTCGCGCTAGCCTCGTTAGCAACCATCCCGTGTTAGCTTGCGCTAGCGGCTAACGCTAGCTAGTAGTTAGTTACCAACGTACGATCCCAAGCAGTCATTTCCCCAATTCCTTTCGATAAGAGAGAAGCAACACCGACATTACAAACAAATTACGGTCACCAGTCTAATTTGAGCTTGAACCTCCAGACTCACCGTCTTGAAGATGAGCATTAAACGTTGTCCATTCCCCTCAGTAGTTCGCTAACACTACAGCCAGGCCTCCCCCCCTCTCCAGTCCAGATGTGTCAGACAGTTGCTGCTGCAATTTTTTGCATCAACAGGAAGTGTTCTTTTGGCTCTTTGCATTCATTCTATCAATGTGTTTTGCAGCAGCCCCTCCCTTGCTCATGTCAGTGTTATGTATGGAGACATTATGTTCTTGATACACAACGTGATGGTAGATATACACGCCCCAAAATAAATGAGAAGTAGCCGGTCTTCAAATTCTTTTCAAAGAATAACGCTTCTATGGCCAAACTCAGACGCTTATCTCCTGACCACACTCACGCTGTGTGCAATTTTATAATTAAGATTTTATTTGCTTTTACTTTGCAACACTAAGACGCACAGGGGCGAGTTCTAAAACTATGTGTCTGTCCTCTTGTTTTATTATAAATAATTCATTTAAACCAGGGTTCATCCAGCTGTGCTCCACGACCCTCATCTTTTTTAAACAACCAGTCAAATAGTTGATCAACAGAATATTATTTGGTAACTAATTTATAGTGTAATTTTCTCTTGAATCACAAAGGTTACGTCTAAATGGGGAAGATACGATTTTTTAGGGGAGGGTCGCATATGGTAAACTTTGATTCATGGCTATTGGCTGAAAAAGAAGCGGTTTGAAGATGAGACAGTTGTGATGGGAATTTAATGACTTTTTTCCCGACATTTTATAGAAAAAAAATATGTTTGAAAACTGTCTATACAAGGATAATAATTTGATTTTAAACAAAAACTATTTCGCACCCCTTAACATTCAAATTGGTTTGAGCTGATTTCTGTCACATTAAAAGCATTGGGTCAAGTCTGATCTCTATAAAGGCTTTGATAGCCACTAACTTTGGTTTGTCAGCCATTTGCTATCCCTTTTTCAATGATTTGCATAATTTAGGTTTATCATAAGACGCTTGCTGTCAGTTCTGCAAAGACACCACAAAGGGGCGCTAGAGACTAAATCAGTGTTGAAACCAACTTTCGTGTTTGGTCCTCCTGTTCACTGTAATGAACAGCTCTCAAATGGCTGAGGTTGGTCACAGTTACAAAGAAAATACATCTGCAAAATACATCTGCTGTTCAACCAATCAGGTGGTTTTACACCAAGACCGAAGCCATGGAGTCAACATCAGGAGAACCAAATCTGCCAGACAGTCTGCCACCCACCCCTCAAGTGAAGAAAAAAAACAAAAAAGAAAAAGTAAAATTTGAGTTTCCTGCCATTTTAAAATCTTTACAAAGACTGGTGTGATGTCATCCATAGCCATTAATATTGCTCCTTTTCCTCTTTAGTCTGCAGCTGAGTGAACATGACAGAATTGTCATCAGTAAATAAGTGGTGTTCTTGACGCGATGTTCAGGGTTCTAAATCATTGAAAGCTCCTCAGTCTACATCAATGACACATTAGCAGCAT
The DNA here is from genome assembly GCF_037954235.1 of Aulostomus chinensis. Lineage (NCBI taxonomy): Eukaryota > Metazoa > Chordata > Actinopteri > Syngnathiformes > Aulostomidae > Aulostomus > Aulostomus chinensis. The sequence goes on from NC_141325.1 coordinate 27,806,707, forward strand.
TGGTTTGCTCTCGGTGACTCAGAGACGTGAACGCCAGTGTTGCTCGCTGGCTGAAATCCTGGCTGACGTGGCTAGGATAGCCATCATTAGTGATGGTTGGTCGATAAGCACTCGCATATTGGCTTCTGTCCTGCAAAACTCCTTGCACTTTTATGAAATTAAAAAAAAAGAATAATTTCCACCATTACTGTTCAAAACAAAATGACATTTATTTTACATTCTTTTTAATGTCTTGATTAAAAGTTAATGTCCAAGATCAGTCCAAGATGATGATGATGATTGTGCGGGTTATTTAAGACAGCTGCTTGAAGTTGTCTGTCATTGCACGGACATTTTTAATTTACATTTATATATCTAAAATGGCTATTTGGTTTTCTAATTGCCTGAGAATGTCGTTGGTCACCCGAAGGAGTGTTACCTCAGAGTTTTTCTAATGAAATTTTTTTTTTTATTAATGTCATTTTTTCAGCCAGTTCAAACAGTTACTTGCAGACCTTTTTTTTTTTTTAATCTTAGAGGTAATGTTTGGTTCTAAGTGTGCTTTCTATTGATGATTTGTACAGAAGTCAATTTGAAGGATTCAGCAACAACAATCAGATGTTGCTCAGTGATGCTAATGTCTTCCTGAATAATTTGGAAGACACGACATTCGGATGGAACGAAGAAGAGTGTGACAAGTGTCTATTAAAACACTGAAGGATGGAGATGCTCTTATTTTGTTGAATGTAGCTCATTCACCGACAGCGCCTCACCTGCTGGCTATCGTTACATCCACGCAGTTATTATGTTGCAGTGATGATAGAAAGTGTAGTTACGGCTCTATCCTGTCACTCAGGTGGGAGTCCGGTCATACCAGGCTAGAGAGCTGGCTGGAGGCAAGATGGGCGCTGAGTGAAAAGACCGGAGAGATGTTGAGTTTAAGCACTGCAACAAACACCCTGTACCAAGTCATCCATGGTTTTGTTAGTTTTGTCCCAACTTTATTACTGTCTAAATAGGTCATCTGCAGCTAAGAAAGATCATGTCTCCTTTGTTTAATGACAGTACTGTTTTTCAAATCTCTCATGGCTTCATGTGGGGAACCGATTACAATCCAGACTTCCAATACTCTCCAGGGATGCCTGACAAGAGACTCCAGCATTTTCTAACTGAGTGGTCTACACCAGAAATATCTGTTACCTCCAATAGACTCAGACAAATCCACTCGAATCTACTTTTAGTTACACAGACTTTAAACATCAGGACTCAACAGAACCAAACCACATTACAACAAACACCAGAGCTGAAGACAAAATAAGAGCAGTCACTGCAGGAGCAAACTCAGGATGATGTATCTCACCTGCTGTTTTATCTTTCCTCTCCTCTTGCGTTCTGTTTACTGACTTGATGAAGGGTTTTTGCAAGTTGTGTGAAAATATTTGATTGTGTGGTTAAGATGTGACAGTGTCAGACCTCAGAAAGACCAGCTGACGGGACAGGGATCCTCATGACTAACCCAGTGGTCGATGGACCGTTTCTGGCCGACCGTCTAATTGCGCCCCCCTGAGGAAAAGTTGCTCCTCTGTGTTTCCTTACATTTGGCATTAATGCACAAATAATTGTGTACTGTTGACCACAACCAACCATTTTTGTTGAAATCTTTCCCCACAGTGAAAATGAAGTTTTCAGCTCCTGCTGTCTGATCCTCAACAACCATAGTCGCCATCTTGGTTCAGGTCTGAGCTGAACTGGGCCTGTTCCTCTGTACTGGAGCACGAGAGGGTGTGACTTGCTCAGTAGTATCATGCAGTATTCCTGTGTGAAGCATCCGCAGTCGTGTTTTTCCACTCAAATATTCCTTACATTTTTTTCATCCATCTTCATCTTCATAAAAACTTCTGCTTTTCACCACAAGAGAAATTAATTATGCAGATTAACTTTTAAACAGTTGAGAAATTGACGAGGAAAATATTGAAAACACTTGTGGGAAAAGTATTCTGATCTAACCCACCAATAAATGGAAAATACTGCAAGTGGGGCAGGATCTTGAGAAAACAGTGCTTAAATTTAGCTTCATATTGTTTGGCTGTCGGCCAGCGTCGGCCAAGATGTTTGTTTGCTGTGATAATCTCTTATATTCTCAGAATAAAATCTGGAGCGCTCAAGATGTTATTATTTAACGAATAAGCACTTTGCACGAATGCACAAATTGGACGTGTGATGTTTTATATCATTTTACATCACCTGTGTATGCTTTTTTTTTTTTTTAACTAACTCATTCTATTTATATATGAATATACTGTTTAGCATTGTTTCTCAAGTGCTGGCTCAGGGCCCGTGTGTGAGTCATGAGGGCTTTCTGTTGGGCTACAAAATGCTTTCAAGTGTAAGCTCACTTTTTGTGAGGGAAGTGGTTTTTTTTTTTTTTTTAGAGGACTAGAATAATAATCTAAAACTATGATGGAAAGAATCTGTTTAAATCATATGTAGTGTATAAAAACACTAAAATAATGACCTACTGATACTGTAAAAACCAACAATATTGCCTGTTTGAGATGCTCCATTTGGCAAGCTGATGCCAGGCTTGGTTGTAGCGACAACTCTTGAAGACACATCCTGAAACTGTTCAATGACCTGGCTGCTTTAATTTGACTTATTCAATTCCAGTGCCCCTGCCTGTATAACACAGAGTGCTTTTGTTGGGTTTTCATTAATGCATTTCAAAGAGATTATTAGAGAAGAATAAAATGATTGCACAAAATAATTTAGGAAACATAAGAGTATGAATAGGTGGGGCTTGAAGTAAAAGCAGAACTGCCGATGTATTGTAATCTCAAACAGTCACTTGGCCACACATCTCCATTTTTGTCCTTGTATATTTGTATTTTAGGGGATTTTCTCTTCTGTTGCTGGGAAGAACAAGCAAACTTTTGTCCCTTACACTGTTATAGTACTTTATAAGTGATTCTTGTAGTGCAGAGGGATGAATGTGTGCTGTGTGTGTGTGTTTCTTTTTTTCTCCCTCCTTTTTTTGAGCGTGAGTGACAGGTTGGCAGCTCAGGTGAATATCTGACCTAATCTGTGTGCAGGTGGATGATCAACACAGGGAGAGGAATCGCTTCGTCATTGCACGTGCTCCCTGTTAAACAAGTTACTCCTCTATTCTCAACCAACCTGACGTGCTTTTTTTTCCCTTTCAGGAGGCTGATGCACAGCTGAAGGTGCAGCCAGGGTATGGTGATTAGAGATTGTTTTGCTGATCCACTGCAGGAGTGATCATGGCATTGATAGCATTTCAAACAAACTCACAATCAAAGGGTTTCCTGTTGAAGTTGTAATCTGTCCTCAAATGGGGCTTTGTTAGCCCGGCGTCATTTGCTTGACCAGGAATTATTGGGCAGTACGTTAATGGGGCTGATTTTGAGTGGGGCAGTTCCAGGGATTGTTTAGGGGGTCCAGGTGGTATGGCCTGGGGCTCTGATGTGCTGCTCCCTTTTAATCCCAGATGACATTGCAAAATCCTAAAACCCCTTGGCCCAGTATAAGACTATAGGAGCAGAGACCAGATGATTTGTGTGCATGTATCATGTATCAAACTGAAGGAATAAGGAGCTCCACTGTTTGATTCTGAGCCTGAGAGCATTGGATATATTTATGAATTTAGTCATTGTCTGCAAAAGAGTTATATAACCTGTGGGACTGACCACTAATAGCAACGAAGATCATGATAATGACAACAATAGTAACGATAACAGGCCAAGAATGCACATAATAGTATAACAGTATTTTTGTTGCACTTTTGTTGCAATATGAAATGCTCTTCAGTCAACAAACACGGGTCTGTGTTTTTCTGGTGTAATGTTGAATAAGCAGAACGAATTTTAAGCTTAACATGAATATCACATTGTGGTCCGTGTGTGCCAAGAGTCCCAGAATACCTGGGCTGTCAGTGCCCGGGAGAACAATGGTCGCCCAGTGTTCCTGCCCAGAAATAGTCCGTCGCTCACTGATGGAGACCATATTTCCCAGTAGCAGGTGTCTGAGTCAGTCAGTGCCTGCTCCTCACCGTGACTGTAAATGAAAGGGGCTGCCCGTCCAGGTGCGGGAGCACCTCTCTGGTCCTCTCAGGTTTCTGTGTCTGCTTTGTGGAAGAATGAACAAGAGAAATATTGAGATTAAACTATGCTTATTACCCTTTAAATCATCTTCTTTTTCCTTCTATGATCTTATAATAAAGGCGATTTGCTCTCTGAGGCTAATGATAATTATCCGGGTTGAGAGTCTTTTATTAATAATTGTACACTGCATATACACTTTCATGTTTCAGTTCATGCTTCGACGGACAGTAAACTATTAAAACAAGCACAACGCAAGCAAGTGAAATATTTAGATTCCACGAGGATGACGGGGATGGTCAGTTTGATTTATCTTGGATTCATTTTGAAATCAACTGGGCTCCAGTCAGAGACTCTTACCAGTAAGTACACTTACATTGCAAGGATAATGAGCTCTCAGATGTGTCATATATTTGCTTGAGAAATTAAGCCAATTTGTGGGAATGGTGGCCTGGGGTTGAGGGAATACGGAGTGGCTTGTAAAGATGAGTGATATCTGGCACAGCATGAAGAGAATGAGAGGTGTGCTGCCCGGTGCTTAGCTCAAATGAAAGCTCTGATTAGTGGAGCAAAGATCAAAATGACGGAGCGGCGGAGGCTTCAGCTGGGCCTTTGTTATTGATAAGTCTGTCATCTCTGCTGATATTGGACCAGTAATGGCAGCTGATGATTAGGCCACTCCTGAGCTATTAACTACATTTCTTATCCTTTTACTGGGGCCCAAGAGAGCAGGTTTGAGAGACAAAGGCATCCTTTATGAAGCGGGCTTCTTAAACGGCGTCCACCTGATCTAAGAGGCACAACTGTTACGTCTTTCTGCCAGGCCAAAGAAGTCAGGGCCGGGATACATGTCAAAGGTCGCAGTGTGCTGCTGTTGAAAATGAAGGGGTTCTGAGTGAGTAAGCTGCTGAAAGAGGGCTGCAGGAAAATTACAGAAAATTGGCTGTTTTGTCAACATTTCATCAGAAGATTTACAGAAAGCTGACCCTGACCCTCACCCCCCTCATTCAGAGAGCTAAGGAGATTGAGTGGGCCGGAATTGACTGACAAACAAATCTCTTCTTTATTTCTTTCTCGCTTTCTCTCTCTCCCCCCCCCCCCCCCTAGAAGTGATATTCAATATGATCTCTTTTTAATCATCCTAAGTGGCTGAAATTACATATCCTCAACACATATGGTCCAGGTTGTTTTAGTTTGATTCCAGGGCACACTGAGGACACAGCAGTAATTATTAAAATGTTTCAGTTTTGCATTGACAAGAATAATGTTGCCATTCATTTTGGACAGTTATAGGTCATTCATTTTGATATTTGGCTGTTTATGTAACTGTGTGTTCTGACAGGACCTGCTCGGAAAGATACAACAAACAATATATTTGCAGCTTGCAACTTTACTCAGGATTTCATGCAAGCTGTTTTTGGTCACAGCATTTCCATCTTCAGCTTCATGCTTTGTCTCTGACCTCAGCTCAGCCTTTGGTATTCCCCAACAAAGGCCAACAGGAATCCCAGGCTTGTTGATTTAGCCCCCAGTGGCCAGAGGCAAAGCATCTTTCATTAACGTCTAAAACCTCAGGAATGAGATACTGGCCTTATGATAAGATCTGGTAATGCAGTAACATGGAATTATGGAAGAAGAAAATTGCCATTTTGTATATAAGCACCTGTGATCTTCCATGAAAGCCCCCTGTTCCCCAGGTTGGGTCAGTCCCTGGAGAGGAGAGGGTGCTGGAACTCTATCCATCCTGCAAAGGAGAGATATTCCTCATTAAGGCCTGGAGCAATGGAAGGTGCTGTAGTGGAAGGTCAGCCCTGAGTGCCCAACAGTGATCCTGTGTGCCGGCCAGAGAAATTCATCTCCTACTCACTGGAGAAATACCCTCCTGTTCATCTTTGTGGTCAGCAAATGCTTTAAGGTCAATACACAACATTTATGAGACACTCCAGAGGTGTTGTCACAGCACTTTATCTGTTTAGCAGTAAGTGTGGACAAATCAGAGCGCTGTGGTGGGAATTCTTACTTCCTCTCTTGCTCTTAGAAAGTCTAGTAGGTCTGCCTCACCACTTTTAGAGAGGCTTTTTTTTTCTATCCAATCCTCTACGGAGAGAGAGGGAGCATGTCAGAAAAAAACAGAATTATGTGGCATCCTGACACGTTGAAGGATCTGGATACCCTTTTGCTCGTACATGGAGGTCAAATTCTGAGTCCTCCAGAGAACCTGGAAAGAATGCAGGTGTTCAGCTTGCAGCAAACGACCAGAGGAAAAACAAGTCTGTCCTCGCTTCGCCGCCCTGGAGCCTCGCGCTCTCTGCAGCCTGTACAGGCAGAAGTTCACATCACAAACAATGACATTTCCACTATCTCTGCTTTGTAACCTTGGCATGTAAAACTCTTCATTTCATGCAAACACTATGCAGGAGGTCTTTTGGGGATTTTTACAGAGAATGTTTTTGCTGATCTTCCCCAGCTTCATAACCCCCGCTGTGTGTTGTCTTAATATAAAATCTAGTTCAAATGGTTTGCTCTATGTGTTCAGGGTGAAAAGAAAGAAGATGCTGGAAGGAAGCGAGAGAAAAGTCTCATTGTGACATAACTGATGTGTTTTTGTCTCCTCTGGATAGTTTCTTCATCACCTCTTTAAATTTTTAAGCATTTGGCGTGCAGCCTGTGGCAGGTTCTCTTGAGGAAGCAGCAGAGAAATGATGGTCAATGGGGCCATAAATCTTGGACCGTCCACTTTGGAATCTGACACGGACACTCTGGAGGTGCATATTTAATAGAACATTCACTGTGACTTCAATGTCCATGTGAAATGCAAAGAGGGAAACGAGAACAAAGCTTTATATCCACTGGGGATCCTTACTGCTGAGAGATCTCTATCTTGTGTTTGCCTATGATGCAAAATGGATAACATGCGTGAAACGGCACATAAGTCCTCCTGCTTTTGGGTTCTGAGAGCCGGCAGACATGTTTTTGCACCTCATTCCTAAGCAATGCAATATGTGACATAACTGTGGATTTAACACAGGCCCTCTGCCATCAAACTCTGTCCTCCTTGTCCTCCAGATCAGAGGTTTACTTTTCAGAACCGCATGCCTCATGTTAACTTTTATTGAATACATATTGTTTGCCCTTTAAAGCAGCGTCTTTCACTCACAAACTCAGCAGGTGCTTAGTTCAGGCGAGAGTCCTTCCAAGCTGGCTGCATCTTCAGCCGAAACCCACTTTGATTTTATTTCCAAAAAGCAGCATGTGCGGTACTTTTATTGCATGCAACATAAATATTAATGTTCAGTTTGGAAAATGTTTTTCTTCGTGTTGCTACAGAATATTTGAGCTTCACCGTGTAGATGTGCAGTTTGACAGATAAAGTGGTTTCATGCTCACGGAGTTTAAGAGGCAGGCCAGCGCGCATGATTTGTGACATCACAGATATTTTCCAGGCTGAGACCAGAATTCAGCAGACTCAAGAAAGATGCAGAGAACTGAAGCTTCCACTGCACAAACACTGACTGGAATTGTCCAGTGCCTCAGCTGATGAAATTCAAAATATTTGCATCATCATTTGTTCTGTACGAAGGAGTAAATGTCCTTTTGTACATTTAATCCTTAATCAGTATTTTTTGTAACATTTGTAATTCGTAACATTTATCATAATAAATTTGTGCCTTTATACACATGTTGAGACGATTCAGGCGTCTCGTGTGGGAGGTTTGCTGCCATTTTCTTTTATTCTAGATTAAGTAAAACAATAATTGTCTATGCCAGAGCCTAAAATAAATCTGCAGTTAAGTAAAAGGGTGAAGAAACCCTTCTAGCATATATAGTATGTTCAATGTAAATAGATTCTGGACACAGAGAGGGGTATAAGTTCAAGACAATATTTGGAAGCGAGGAGACTGACAGTAATTCAATTAGACAGGAATCCTCACCCGTTCTTTGGGTCAAAGTTATCCATGTTAATCAGTGGAGACCGGAGACATATAAGCTGCTGGTTTCCTGCTGGGGCTCCTCAGGCTGCAGCGCTACTGCCACGCTTTACATTTAACATGAAACCTTATGTTGAAGCCTGTGTATAACGGAGGAATGGCTCTTATGCAGCCTGATAAAGAATTAGTGATAAAGTTAATATTTCTTACAAGTCTTGGGCATGTAACTATTTTTCCATCCATATAACTGAATAAATCTCATTCTACTTAGCCGATGTAAAGAGGTAATGCACAGGCTTTATTGTCATTGCAATTCTTTTTAACAGCAGTGAACAGTATTCACTATTCATGTCATCCTCTGGTTTTCTTTTCGTCAATCCTGACAGCTCATTAAGCGACGAATGTGTCATTTCAGCTTAAAACCCTTGTGTTGTTGCCTCCAATTTAATTAAAATTTAAAAGCCAAGGCTTCTGTAGTTTCTATTGACCATTGTTTGCTGCCACATTGTTCACATGTTGACTGCAAACTTTTACCCCGGCTAAGTGGTGAGCTTGAGAGCGTTCGGCAGTAATTTCAACATTTTTACTGGAGTCTCTCCTGCACAGCTGAAAGAGAGAGTACAAACTGGACTGGAGAGATAGAGACGCCGGCGAGCGAGCTGAGTGACAATTTAAAAATGTAGCCTGGACATTTTACACCCTGGGACATGTCTACAGAAAGTAATTACTTCAGCCACCGTCAGCTTGGCTGGGATCAAATGATGAAAAAAAAAAAGGTATATCAATTATTTAGATAACTCAGTTTGGAAGCTGTAGGGGAGGAATATTATATTCACAAAATAGACATTTTCAAGTTCACCTGCATGGAGATTCCAGTTTCCTCTATTCCATGTGTACCTGCAGCCTCCCCACTTCAAGAACAGGTGGATGCTGTTGAAATCACAACAGTGAGTGAGAACAAGAGCCCTAGCTGTCATCCTGACTTTCAGATGAAGTGGGGGATTAGGACAGAGGCGAAAGCATGCTGAGGGCCGGAGTGACAACAGATGAAGGGTGATAGCGCAAACTCTCGTGGAATTCCCCAGCACTCACACGGGCGGAGACGGGTGGGTTTGGGCGCTGCGAGGAGAGTGCTGAGGTGTTCTCGCAGGTATTTTGGTCATGTAAATTCCATCACAGATTGTCTATAGTGATGATTGAGTAACTTTTGTTGCAGAGAAAACGATATTTTGGAAAGGTTAAATATCCTTTCAGATGACTAACTCCTCCAGGGACATAAGAGACCGCTGACGTCTCTCTTTTTTTAGCTGCTATGAAATCATGTTGTGTGTGTGTGTATATGTGTGTGTGTGTGTGTCTCTGTCAAGTGTTTGCACACATATGAGACAGAGACCAGAAACCCAGCCCACCATCAGTCAAAGCACTGACAACACTGATACGAATATCAAAAATGATGTTTTACAAATTACAGCGCGTGCTCAGGATGTGAGTATATTACTGTGTGTATGTGTGTGTGTGTGTGTGCGTGTGTGTGCGCGCGTGTGTGTGTGTGTGTCACATGTCTGTCCTGGTGTTATGGCTGTGCAGGAATGTGCTTTTCATTGTGTTCTTCTTCTGCTGGGTCTATCTGCGGTGGTCCTGCGGCACCAGCCATGTGTCCACAGACACGCTGACTAGGCCAGGCCGGGCTCAGGTATCTCCACTAACCTCCCCTTTGTCCTGCCTGAAAATAGGCTCTTTTGTCTGCTGTTTTCTGCAGGTCATTGTGTGGAGCGCTTCTTAGTGTCAGCTTTAATTCACACTGTAACTCTAGCCGTGATGCCTCCCAACTATCCGTGCTGCCTGCCTGCCTGCCTGGCTTTCAGCTGCTCCTTGGAGAGCTGAGGCTGCATTACCCCCCCTCCATAACTGCACCCAAGGGATGACTTGAAACTTTGTTGCTTAAATATTTAAATAGCCCTTTAATTGACATCCGTCAGACCTCACCCAGAGCGCAACCTGAATGCTGCTTTGTGAACAAAAAAGGGAAATATTGCTGTTGCTTTTTTTACTCTGTGTCTTGGACAGATTGCTTGTTTGTGTCTCAGATCTGTGGTTTACTACATCAACATCAGACCTATTCTGCAAAGCCATCTCTTCGTGCTTCTTCAATATGCTGTGTACCTTTTGCCTCTTACCCCACGATGAGTATGCTTCTGTACCCAGTTCAGTAACTTGCGCGGACATTGTTTTCATAACCTCTGACCTATGAATGAACCAGCACAAAAAAAGAAAAAGAAGGTTAAATTAAAGGGACCTCAGTCTAAATTACAACAACAAAGCCATGTGATGGGAATCGTCCAGTGGATAATGTGAAATTGAGGTGAATTGAAGGAAATGCATCAAAAAAAGACAACAATGTTGGTATTTTTCCTCCTCTGAGCTGAACTTAAGATCCCAGCTGGGGAGATACAACCCCCAGGCTCTGTCTGTCTACCCTGAAAGGGGAGAAGAAACAACAGGAGAGAAGAGAAGAAGAGAGGCTCATGTTGAAACAGCAAACATCATAACCTGATATCGACTCTCAGCTGGGGTCTGCTTTACTCCTGCACTCTCGGTTTTTCTCTCCTGGGATGGTGCAATCTACAAGAGCTTCCTCAATCTATCTCCCCGGCTAAAAATAAATCACACGTACGCTGTTAGTGGTTGAGAAAGTGATCTGCTGGAGATTAATCTGAAAACAATTAGCTGGTCATCTTTATACAGTATGTACAAAATACAAGCTGTCAAAGGCACTCCTTCAAAAAAAAGATTAACTGGGACTTTTTTTTTTTTTCAAAATGAAACAAACCTTATGGTTTAGCTTATGATGTTATTTATTGCCTCTGTTTCATGGACAGCGTGATATCGAAAACAGAGGCGACTTTTTAAATTTTGTCCCATTTTTAAACAAAACTTTTAAGAGAAAACAAACCATAAAAATGTTCCTTTTTAGTTCTGTACGATTTCTAGAAATTTGTTCCCTGGATGTACTTTGAATCAATTCTGTTATGAGCCTAAATGCGACTTTAGCTACCCACACCATAGAAAAATACATCAATAATATAAATAAATATGTAATAATAGACTTTAAGCAGCCTGAGGAGTCTGGCTGGCTTTTCCACATATTCAATAATTGATTGAATTCTCTGGTACAGGAGCTGATAATTAATAACTCATAATTAAATCTACAATCCTAATCAGCAGACACTTTTCTCATGTGCATCAGAACAATGTCACCTCTGACTACAGCTGCGTAGCTCTTGTCGTCTTGTGGAATGGAGCGGAGGTTTGTGGGAGCCCGTCTCGGCCCAGTTCCCCTGCTCAGCTCACATTCTCCGGGTGAACCCGTGTCCTGGGGCCAGTTGGGCGGCACGGTCTCATGTCTCAAGTCCTCACAGTTCACTGGGCCCTTTAAAGTGAGCACACCCACCAGGGGCCCTCAGGACTACAAAAACTACAAACACCAGGCTGTCCAGGCTCCGATCTGCGAAACACACACATGCACGCACAGGCACACACACGCGCACACACACACACACACACACACACACACACACACACACACACACACACACACACACACACACACACCAACTGTTAACAGCCTATTTATCTTTAATTCAATGGGAAGACAAAAGCAAGAACAAAGATATTATCCGCACTGGTTGTTAGAAGCACGAGTCTGTAAGCAGGCCAGTCAATCCTCGACCAGATCAATCTTTTTTCAATGTATTTTCTTTTTAGCAAAGATATATGGGTGCTCAGATGGTTATGGGAGGGAAATGTCAGAGAGCAGATCAGTTTTCAGACATGGCACACTCCGCTGAGCATACGCACAAAGATCAAAGCCCCCCGTTTGCCTACCGCAGTGCATCCCCAACAGATCTGACAAAGTGCCCCCATTGTGTGACCCTGACCCATTACTGATAATGGATCGCCTCCAGAACCGCCCCCTCAGAGGCCGAGCTAGTCCTGCACACAGAGCCGGGGGTCTGCACCCAGAGGAGAGCTTGGCCGTGTTGATGAACACACGCGATACGACAAGTCAACTCTCACGCGGTATGACAGCATCACACACTCACACTTCACCTTACACTTCTGTTCTAATCATCTGCTGAAAAACAAAACAAATTGTGTATTTATTTCATTGCAGGAATCTGTTGAACTTCAAAGAAACAGAACAATCGCCAAGTTTTTTCCTTCCAGTTGTTTGGTATTTCTGCTGAACCAGCAAATGCAAAAGATTTGGTTTCCATCAGAAATATTTCTTTCACTTTCAAGAAAGACTCCACATCTGTGACCGCTCAGTGATTTACATTCTGCTTCATTTTATGTAGCAAATTCAGCAGAGCCACAGGTTCATCATCGGCATCTACGAAAAAAAGTCAAAATATTTAACCTTTCATTTCAGTAAAGTCTGTACTCGATTCGTACATGAAATATTCAAATGGTGCTTATGTCTGACTGGAAGTGCACACACCCACGCCGTTCAAACAAACAAACAAACACACACACACACACACACACACACACACACACACACACACACACACATACACTCTTGGCTCTTCTATTCTGTCACGTCTATCGCCTCAGGCATGTTCTGGGCCCCTCCCTCCTCATAATTACTTTGGTGATCAAGGTTAGCGCAGTAGTTAAGCCCTCTAACCTTACGTGAACCCTCCCATTAGTGCACCTTGGAAGCCGATTCTTGGTGTCAAACTCTGTCACCCACAACACGCCCGTGAATTAGTCTTGGCATGGATCTAAAAGACAGGTCGAAAGGGCCGCAGATGCCTTCACATGAGTCAGACGCTGCAGCAGAGACAGTGGGACCATGAGGGGGTCAGAAATGCAGCGTTATCAAACAATCCCAAGAAAGCAAACCTATTTCCCCTCCCCCCCCTACCAGGACCCCCGCACGGGCTTACAGAAACACGACAGACTCCCACAATGCGCCCTGCCATTCTGCCAGCCCCCCGAGGGCTCCTCCAGACAGCTCAGGAATTCAGGAGAAGGATAGGACAGGGTCTACAGCTGGGAGGAGGATTTCTACCATCTCTCTTATTGTCTAGAGCTGGCATCCCAGTGCTCCCCGTCTGGCTCTGCAGTCTTCCCAGCACAATGTTTTGATATTGTTTTCAGTCAAGGGCAAAGGTCACGAGGGTTGTGACATCTGAGTTTGACGGGAAATGAATTGCAAACATCATAACAGAGGTGAGAATTTAGATGGCGGCAGAGGATAAAGATAGCTTTTTTTGTTGTGCGAGCTAATCGTTAGGATATCAGCACGCCACTATTAATCATCAGCCTGATCTCTGCTGTGAATAATAATGAGCTTTCTGGCTGCAAGTGTTGCTCACAGCCTTTTTGAGGTTTCTGATGTTAATGTTGCCAGTTTAGAGCTTCAGTGGAGGCGTAAATGATCTGTCCAAGGGGCTGCCATGTTTTTACGCACAGCTTTGTCAACTGCAGTACAAGAAACTCTTTTCCAGGGGGCACTATTGAACCAAGAGAGAAACACACTGGTGATGGCTGAGCCAGAAAGTGTGTGTACAAATGGAAGTTAAAGTCAAATAATCAAAGCCTTATTGATAACTCTCACTTTCAGGTTTTGTTTTTTTTTATATATCAATGCAGCAGCTGAAATAAGTGTCAGAGAGAATTTTGTGACAAGAAATAACCTTGCTGTAATAGAAACCTGACTTGTTTTTATTCAGAATCTTTTGTTTGTGAAGTAAAACATCTGGGTGAGATATAATATTTCTGGGAAAGATAAAGTGCATTCATTACACAATGAAGTGACTGTACTTTCAGGCTTAATAAGATAAGCTTTTCTGACAAGCGTGACAATGTGATTAAGTTTTTGAAGCAATTAGAAATGCTGAGACATTTATTCTTTGAAGATTTAGCAGGGTTTTAATGGAAGGCTTTGTCTGCGACCAAAAATTCTGATTTTTATTACATAAATAGAATTGACACAAAAATGAGCAAATCATCCACCATTTCCCCCAAAATATCCAGGGGAGAGTTCCACCCTCCAAATTTTGAAACAAACAAGTTAGGGGGGAAAAAAAAAAAGCGAGACAGAGATTGGGCACGTCATTGTCAGTGCTTGATCTGAAAAATCTGCTTGGCAACAGCACGGTGACAGAGAGAGAGCTCCCAGCTGAGGCCGTGGCGTTACTGCCACCGAGGGTCTGGCCGCCGTGATGGACAGATGAGATGGACCGGCCTGATATTAGGAGTGGGAGTAGGATATGACTGAGATGCAGATGAGGCTTGTCAGAGGAGGAGATTGGAGGGGGGTGAAATGGTGGGAGGGTGTGTGTGTGTGTGTGTGTGTGTGTGTGTGTGGGCAAAATGGGTGGGGGCGTGGGGGGGGGGTAGACTGGGCGAGCAGCAGTATGCAGGTGGTGGCTGGCTGGTGCTCCTCAGCTGGGACCGCCGCCAGTTTGGCCTCTAGGTGCCCCGCTTTTGAATTCAGGCCTTTGTGCTGCCCCGGGGAGGTCAGACAAATTCACGTCTCATCATACACTGAGATAGCGGCGATACGGCTAATGACTCAGCTGCAGTTTCCACGCTGCAAAAAATGTTCATCACAACGGCTCATCTCAGGTGGCTCAGTCAGCTAACGTACACGTTGTGGTTGAAATATTACACATCAACCTTCCCTCCACCGTATCAACCGATTAAACTCTGAATTTAAAAAAAAATAACAAACTTATGTAACACGTTATTATAAAAAATAAACAGCAACTATTTTTGATCATATATATAAATATCAGTGAAAGGTGCATATCGTGTAAAGTCCTTGTGTAAATGTGAATTCTAGCTTTCATATTTGATTCTAGGTTAATGTAGCATTCTGATTCATGAAATGTCAAAATTTTGTCATTCATGAGTGTGTTTTTTGACTGCTTTCAATTAATTCATATTTTGGGCTACAGAACCCAATCAAATATAATTATCCCTCTTTTAATTTGCAGATTTTTACCTTTTATACTTCTTCAAATATTCTGATGTTTTTCAGATTATTTTAACGACTGAATGGAAAGAAGACACTCTAATTTCTATTCCTGGTTTTATTTGTATTCGGAATATTGCTCACCCACTTTTGTGAACAGCTGTAACGTGATAAGTTCCCTCTTCAAATAAGCTTGTTTTATCTTATCATTAAGAAGATTGGATCAGTTTATATCTTTGTTCAATCCATTAGTTCGACAAAGGTTTTTTTTTTTTTTTTTACATGGTTGCCTCATGGTGAATAAACTATTTAATTAGTCAAACGTCACTAAATTCTGCATGCATGCATATTAATCTGATTGAAAATGATCTGGTTGAGTCACTGATGTCTAAATCGACCGTGCGGCGTCTCACACAGTCACACGTTGAACATCACACGGATTTGAATGTTTTGTTGTTTTTTTTTTTCCTGGTGGACCCGGTGCGTCAGTGGCCTGGGTGGCAGCCTGCTTAGACCTCGACTAGTGGACAAGCTCTAATGAGAAGCAGGAGCGGTGAGGTGGGAGTGGGACTGGCTCTAGGGAAGGGTCACATAGGGTTAACTATCAAAGATGAGTGCAAACCTATCCCTGTGGAAAAGACTCAGAAGAAAACATCACCCTGCACATGCTAAGCTCCCCAAACTGGGAGTTCCTCGGCCTAATTAATCCAAGACACAAACCCCTCCCAGACAAAGATTCTTGCTTCACTCCACAGAGCAGCGAACACACTTAAATGTCATGGTCATTTAGTGTTCATACATTGTTGTACACTTGGATTAAATCTGATTTCATCTGATTTGAACCAGGCTCTCTCCTCAAGCTTGAAAGTGAATCCTGTATTAGCCAATCAGAAGTTCATTGCCAGCTCCTTAACGGTGTATTTCATGGCTTTGGCACAAACAGAACAGATACATTTGTTTACTTGCTGTGGATGTTTCTATTGAAAAAATACCCAAAAGAAAGCTATACGGTTAACCGCAGAAAAAATAGGAAAGTAAATTTATCATTGAACTCGGAAAGATTTGTGTGGGCAGAAACACCCGGCAAATTTTGGAAACCACACTGTAACAGACAGTTCAAACCCAAAGGAAAATAAAGACAGATGTGGAATAACGCTTGTCAGAAAACGGTGGCAGCGATGAAATTGTCTCGACATTTAATTTCTATGATGAAAAACTATCTATATTCCATTAGGGTGTTGATTAAAACAGTTTGTCAAATCTATTATTTCCACAAAGTGTGTACATGTCTGGACCTGCAACTCGATACGATTTCTTTTTAATCAAATTGACTATGCTAATGTAATCCATAATTCTGTTGTTAGCTGACAGCAGCTTTCAACACACGTCGGAGCAGCAATGTAAATCTTCACTCTCAAATGTGCTCGGAACAAAAACATTTAAATGTATATGTCTTGAGATGTTTGTTTCCTCTGTAAATTTTCGGTTTATCCCCCTCCCAAACAAAAAAATAACTGAGCAAATAAGGGAGGAAGAAAAATGCAGCACACAATCACTGGCTTGAATAGATCTTGCAGCGGGCCTCTTCGTGGTGACCCTTTGTCACAGCAACACATTAGTTTCCCTCCACTTGTCCAGACATGGCTTCCACTGGTAATGGTCCTGTAATGGCCTACGGCTACTTGAGCATATCAGCTGTGTTACTGAACAGTCACTTCTTGATTGACAACATGTAGAAATTGCTCGGTGGCAGTCTGCTCCATCAGCCGACGGGACACCACAAGAATGAAACCGATGAAAGAGAAAGAAATACCTTGTCACTGGGCTGAAATCAGCTTGGCAGACAGGCCTCTGTCAGCTTTCACTCTCTGGAGCATGCTGGCTCTCTGTTGCGCTTGCCTCGGAGCAAACAAAACATTCTGTTCAGACACGCAAAATGTTTTTCGCACTTCTTTCATGTCAAAGAAATATAGCAGACACTGATCATTAACTAATTTGGTTTGCATGATGAATGAGAAGGGAGATACTGCAGGTGTTTGTCTCACTGAGCGAAGAAGAATTCTCATTATGGAGTAAAAGCCGTTTTAGCGATAGCGATCCAGACAGGTGAGGTGTTTCTACACCTCCTCCCTCAGATTAGTTTATTTTTCACAGCAGGGCTCCTCCCGCTTGTTTTAGGCTGAAGTGAAATTCAAGCCACCAGACATCCTGTATTAATCTAGTCTGATCGCCATGATGCCATTTGCTGCAGGATCTTTGTTATAAACACTAAAGATGGCTGGCACCTGTCTCTGCAGATACTGCATGGCAGCAGCACCCCACTGCACTTTGCATATTTATGTTTTAATCATGTTACAACCCACATGGTCTATTAATGTTGCTCTCTTCCAATTGCTGGATTGACACAAATACGTTTCCATCAGTCGGTGTGTTTCTGTTGGCTCTCACGTGCAGTAGAGCTCCACAAAAAAAACCAATCTATTTGCAAATATTTTAACTGATATTGACTTTGTGGCACCATTTTCAAATTCAGCGTGAATCTCAATTTTAATTTCTAAATTTCTTTTGTTTTCCTGAGTCTTACGATGTGCAGGTAGGACATCTCTGTGGCATCGCAAAATTTGATTTTAAAACGGTATTTTTACACATAGTATTGCAACTTCCTGTGATTTGAAAATGTTGGTTTTCCATGCTGTGGTTCCTGTTACATTCGGATGAAATGTGCAGCCCAAACATAGAGCATGCGCTAAAGGATCAGGGACTTTGGGTTTTTTCTGCAAAATGGCAGTGTGTGGTCCAGATTCAGTTGTATAACATGTAGTGAAGTTGCATCAGAGCCATTTCACCTAAAGATGTCAAACCTGTATGTGTTGAAATCGGGCTGATTCACTCTGTGATGGGTTCATGTGTACCGGAGGATTAATAACTTTGCTCCTCCCTTGAATCGCACCAAAGCTGTGTCTATCTTTTGCATCATCTCCAGACAGTTTGAACACAAACGTTGGACCAAGAGGATGGAATCCAATCTTCCCAAGGCAAGAAACGTCAAGAGGAGACATGCACCTTCAAAGGGCCAGCCACAGGCGAGGGTTTGTGGGTAGGTTTCTGCCGTGTGCAGCGGCAGCTCTCTGTCGGGGCTTGCTGCCTGAACCTCCAGTTCCAAAATACCCGGAAAAAAAAAGAAAATCAGGCCATTCTGTCGATCTGAACTTTGACACCTCTGCTGCATGACTTGAAAAATACTGGAGCACGCAAGGAAGCCGTAGCTTCCTGAATTAATGAACTACAGAAATGTTGGCAGGTAAATTTTTGCCAGGATTTAGTTGCTGAGTGGTTGAGTGATCTAGTTGTGCGATTGGTATGGTGTCGAGCGTTGAGGTTTCCCTCAGCTGCTGCCGTGTAAGAATGAACCAGCAATTCAAAAAAACTGAAGTGTTTCGCTTGCAGGGGTGTGTGTATTTTTTCAGCTGTCGTGACAGTTCAGTTCCTCAGTCTGGAGACAAATAAAACATCACGTCTGAAGATATTCTGCTCCAAGTGGTGAATGAATCAGCACGGTTATGCAGACTTCCTCATGATGATGTCATTCTCTGGCTAAAACCCTCCTTTATAAAAATCAAAATTATTTTAGGATGAAACTACAGGATCAGACTCAACTCCGAGGGTGCTGTTCATCCAGCGGGCCCGGCAGCCCGGCCTCCAGGAAGCAGACAGTGGGTCCGGGCGGCAGCACCCTCCATCTCCCGCTCCTCTGAATGCAAGTGGAAAAATCCTCGTCGTTGTATCGTATCGGTGGGCTGGTCACTGCTGTTATGTAGCTTTTCTTCACTGCGGTGACAGTGTAGTTTTACAGGTTACAATTTAACAGAATCCTCCAGTGAACAAGACAGTAATAAAGCAAATTGTAGCCAGTGTGTGGCGCAGCGACGATGCCTGTGATGATTATTAGCTTAAACTTTAAGTTTGTAGTTGTGAGAGATGTCAAACTACAGTAAATTCATACAGGGATCCCTGGGAACATCAGTCTGGTCCATATGGAGTTGGGAATATACAGTATTTCATAACCGAGTTGTACTTATTCTATTTCAAGGTCCTTCTCAGTGGTAGAGCGCTCAACGCCACGGAGCTGCTCATGTCTCGCTTGTCAGCAGAGGAAGTTGACAGAGAGGCTTCGTTGAGGCAGGCACAGCAAGGCCGATGACATGTATGATGGCGGGGGTGAGGAACACGTGAACTCACATGCCGCCACACCGTCTCGGGAGTGGGTACCCTGAGGAGGCCCGCGAGAACACGACGACTTTCAGATTCAGGAGCCTATTCAGACACACCGCCGGGAAGGTCTGACTTCACCAAGCAGGAGCTCTGAGAAACTTGAGCCCGGCGCAGAGCTGCACATGCTGCTCGGCACAGCGGAGAGAAGTGCACCGGCTGGGGCGGAGGCGGGGCCGGCGCTGGGATGAGGCCAGATATTACTGCTTCAAAAAAAAAAAAAAGACACCACAGTACATGTCTGTGTTCTACTCTGGCGGCTCCACTTAGCTGGCCGACTGTAGTGTAATCAATATTTACTCATAACGGCCACACTGGGAGGTCGTGACCTTTGGTGCTTGTGACTGCGGATAATCTCGACTCGGAGGACTCAATACTCTCGCTGAACAATTAGTTTTCAGTGATGATGCACAGTAATGTGTTTTAACTTCATAGACGCATCAGTGAGAAACAGTTGAAGCAGTTTGTCTGTTCTTCACGCCATCAACATGTCGTAGGATGGTAAAACCGTAAAGGTCACGCTGTCTTTATTACACCCAACACTTCATCTCTAAATCCATCTTCATTAAACAGAGGAGGACAATGGCCTTCCTTGCACTTTTAACACTTAACCTCACCAGGCACAGCAATATTGTAAAAGTGCAAATCTCTCTCCAAAATGGCCCCACAGTTAATAATTAAGCTATGACATTTGGGAGCGACACCAAAAAATCCATATGGTGAAATTTACTAACCTTTTGGAGAGCCGGCGTGAGGAGGCTGCTTTATTCGAGCCGCTTTAGTCCTGATAATAAAACTGTCAAAAACACACTAAGAGAGCACAAAGGATGATTGTCTGCTGTTAAAAGGAGGAGAACATGAAGCTAATCAATGAATCCAAGCTCCAGCTCCAAGGGACGGGGGCTGACAAATGATAATCATATGTAAGATTATGGATTATTAATGGTCATGATGAACTGATAATGATGCCGCTTATTGTTGCAACGACAAAGGTCACATGAGGGCAGAGTAGCTCTGACCTCCGTCTGCTAAAAATACAGATGATCCTGTTGGTCATCCAGCAGGTCAAATGTGGCCCAGCGGTCATTAAATGATCTCGGAGCAATAGGTGAGCCCTAACTACAGCGCCAATAGCCCCGAACAGATTTACAGCTTCATAAAGATCTTCGTGGTATAAATTGGATGTAATTTATACAAACAAATGAAAGGCATAGAACATGTCTGTTATAAGCGAAGGACAGAGGTCAGGCTTTATTTTCTGAGAGATCACATGTCTAATGACGGTCTCCAGAAGGCCCAGCTTCTCATTGGAGTCATTAATAAGTACATGACACGAAGTGTGCCAGCTACAGAGTTCCTAACAGTTTGGTTTAGACCTCAGAGGCTGTTGACTTTCAGATTTACTGTCCGCACTCGGCTCTGAGCGTACACTGCTGGTGATTTATCAGCCTCACAGGTGAGTTCTGTCGAAACATCCAGGGCTTGAGTACACTGAGGGCTCACCTTGTGCCCGCCGGTATCCCGCGTCCAGAGTCAGTGTTTGTGAGAGAACAGCAACCCCGAGCCAGAGGAGTGTTTCCTCTCGTCTCCGTCCAAATGAGAAAAAACAGGGTTACTGTGAAATTAAACTTCCAGATGCGAGGAAAACGGTATAATTTTCTCTTTTATATGCAAACATTTTCCTTTTGGAAAAGGGAGCAACGCTCATAAACGGGATTCTTATTGACAACATTTGTAAATCATCAGAGTAACCTGAACTGCACGACGAACTCTCCAGCTCCTGTGATTGATGTGATTGCTGCCTTTATCTGCCTCCCTGACAGGTTTATTCCTCAGTTCCAGTTTGACAATCATCAGCACACAAAAAAAACTTTGCTTCATTAGTGCTGCTCCTGCCTATTTGCCACAAGGTAACTGTAGCGAAGAAGTAATTGTATTAGTGAGCACGAGGACACATAACAACGTTAATTGCAACTCACCTCATAAACTAAAAATTTGTTTGATCTTTGTTGTCACACATTAAACAAGAATGCACGTAAATTCATGAAGTGACAGGATGAGCAATTAAAGGAAAGAAAGATGATTATAATCTGAAGCTTTATGCAACTGCAGAGCCTGGAGGTTATGATGAAAGAGCCTTTCACAATTAGTACGTTTACTTAGATTTCTCTGTGAGGCTTGTATAACACCTGATATTACAGCGCAGCGCAACATTACAAATGAAGGGGATTAATTAACTTCTTTGAGCTTTATGTGATAACTGTAATTGTAATAATCACAAATTAGAAAGCAAAAGCACCGCCAATAAAACAATGACCGAGGATTTTGAGGATCCAGGATTGACGGTTTGATCCAGGCCGCCTCCAAAAGTTAATCATCTCTTTTGCTGCTCAGATGGTAACAAACAAACAAAGGGTCACATTTTGATCCACAGACAAACCACACTGTTGATTTTGATTGAACCTTGTGCACTGCCCACGCCTCTATCTTTTCACAATTGTATGTTGACAGTTCACCCTATGATGCCGCTCTGCAGAGCACCGCAGACGACCACGTTTCCTCTGCCGCACGTTGAGTCGTCGCTCCATCCCCCCACCCCCGACGTTGAAGACGCATCACACAGCTCAGTGTCCCTCCCCAACAATCAGGCGTCACGGAGCGAGTGTAGTGACCAGGACACATTCCCTCATCCGCCTGAACGGACCTCCAACTAAACCAGAGGCAACGTGGGGAACTGAACTAGCAGCCCCCGTGCTGGTAGGCAACACAGCAGACAGCTGCACTACCCCGGCACCCCAGTTTACATAAAATGAAATAAAGAAATCAGTAAAATTGGCCTTTTGTGTAATTTTTTAAAAAGTGCGGTGCCTACCAGCTGTTGCCTACCAGCACGGGGGTAGTGAGTTTGAATCCTGATATTAGCTCTGGCTTGGGTGGACGTCCCTACGTAAGCGGTGCAAACGGACCAAGAAAGTGACTCCAAAATCATGAATCTGTCTCTTTATGTGGATGGAGTGTGATCCTCCTTGAGCTGTGCATCATCCTCCCACCAAGTTTCACGAAAATCAGCTCAACAGCTTTGGCTTAATCTGGCTAACAGAAAGACAAACAAACGCCAGAGAAAGCCCAACCTCCACGACGGACGTAATAAAAGGTCATTTCAATCTTTGAAGCAGAAAATGACATTTAATTTCTGGATAAAATGACAAGCTGTGTCCAGGATGCCTGAGCCAGGACAGGGTTCAGGACTTGGATTCCAACATGAAGAGAGGCTCCTGGAGGTTAGGGAGCGCCGGCTTGCGTTAGACCTTGAGGTCATCATTCCTTCGACTAATGCCCCTGGCATCACCTTCCTCCTCGACTTCAAACACCCTGGCTACATTCCTAGACCATGTACCAATAAGCACTAATAATGCAGAAAAATGAAAACCAAAACAGATGGGCCGGGGATTACTGGGTCCTATCCGGGGCTCTATCTCCACCTTGGGCACTGAGAGGTGAATCCCACACCGTCTTTTCTCAGCATAGGAACAGAGACAGGAGGATAAAAAAAAAATTAAAAATGACCACATTGTGCTTTTATGTCCAAGAAACGTCTATGAAGAGGCTGAAATGGTCATTTGTTCCAAGAGGAAAGGATATATTGAACCTTCCTCCTGTTTTTCTTTTAATGCAAGAGTCCTGAGCTTGTATTCTCTATCTCTTGTGGTATTTCGGTGAAATAGTTTCCTACTTGGGGGATCAATAAAGTGAACCGCTGTTACCTATGCCGGGTCTGTAGCACGCCGCGCCTCATACAGTGGCAGCAGTGTTTTGTGCGGCTGACTGACACAACAAAGCGACACACTGCTGTGAGAACAAGCTCGAATATTTGGCTGTGACCCCCTCTCTCTGGGCAGAAACCACTGCATAGTCTGTCATTTGATTATGCACAAGCCCTCAAGGCTCAAAGAATATGTGTCAGACGCTGGTTAAAAGTCTCCCTCAACAATTAACCACACGCCGTGGAAAATGCCCAACGAAAACACCCCAAAAAACTCCTCCTCGCTCCCACTGGGGACTCGCTGTGAACTCCCGTGAACTCTGAAATCATGAGAAGAAATCTAGACTGTATTGAACCCGCAAAATGTCTTTGGCCGGGCAGAACAACAATTAATTGGCGTTGGTTTGTTAAAAAAATGTAATAGTGGTCTGCTGTAAATGTGCTGCTGAGAAATGACACCAGCGTATAAATATAAACAATGGACATTTTAAAGTGGAAGTGTTGCTCGGTTTGATTGATTTACCATGATTCTTCAGCTACCGCCTCTAAACCATGCTGCGTTTTTACGAGGCAGCTGGTGAGAATCCTACTTTAAATTACCGCAAATAACAAATCAAACCGCGAATGTTTTTCATAGTTTGGGGGGGGGGAGCAGGAGTGAGCGGTCAACAGCGAATCACAAACCTCTAATTGTGTCTCAGGTGGAAAATTTCAGGATTTTAGTTATCTAATGAAAATATTGTCACTAGACTCATTTCCTAGGTGGTGCCAGAACAGCAGAACAGTAAATGTGTGAACAGTTTATAGAGGGTCGACTCTTAACTCTCCGTGAGGTTGTGTGTGTCTGTGGCTCCGGCTCGGGTTTCAGCTCCACTGTTTTCATATCGAGGCCACGCTTACCTCAACCTCTCAGAGTCTTCTTTGGCCGATTCACACCCTGGTGCCGGTGAACAACCGGTGACGTTGAGTTTATTCACTCATTGCCTCGACTGTTTGGCAGCTTGAAGGCTTGAAGTGCAGAAAGAAGGAACAGGAGCTATGAAAGATGCAGGGAAGGATGTTGGGTGTGAGGTGAGAGGGATCAGTTACAGGCATCCTGGCTAAATCAGGCTCTCTAATACAATCCATCAAGAACAAATAGACGGTAGATACACTCCGACTTTATATTACCCTGAAATCATTTCTCTTGCTACTTCAAAAAAGAAATTCCATATTCACTTGACCTCAGCTGTATTTTTGCTTCATCCTGACAGAAGCATCGACCTCTTTAGCTGCTGTATACGTTCATGTTTCAGAACATTTCAAAACAGATGCTTTCTACATCTGAATATACTGGGAGAGCTAAAAATGGATACGGCGAATTCCCTGCCTGGGAAAACAAAGCAAAAGATGCTGAAAGACGGTAAAATGGGCTGATAATTCTCTCGCTGTCTTGTACTTTAATTCATGTATTTTATAGATTTGATTTATCACAGCAATCTCACAGAAAAGAGAACTAGCCATGACTTTACACCCAACTCAATGGTGATGGGCTCCATCCATCCGTCCATTTTCTGTACCACTTTTCTGTTAAGGTTCGTGGAGGGGTGGGGTGGGCGGTGGAGTTTATCCCAGCTAGCATTGGGCGAGAGACGAGGTTCACCCTGGAGAAGTCACCAGTCTGTCGCAGGGCCATCGAGAGCAATTAGGGGTTCACTACCTTGCTCAAGGACACTTCAACATGGTCTCTGGGGGAAGCGAGGATCGAACCAGCGACCCTTCGGTTGCTAGATGGCCACTCTACCTCTGCGCCGTGCTGCGGAAACATTGGCCGCCACGTCCTCCCAGGCCTGCTCCACCTTTGATGGCTTTGGAGGATGTCTGCTGCTCCCTCATGCACGTGTCTTCACCTGGTGAAAAGTACTTGTCCTGAGTTGAAGTGCATGCAACTGAAATAGCAGCACACCACGTCCTGGCGCACCCTGAGCATTAAATAAAATGACACGAGGCGTTACAGTAGGTTAAATGTCACACCCGAAACACACCTATGAATAATTAGGTGTCTTATGACGGCCTCGCTGCACTCTGCCCTGTGGTTTGCACTCCAATTAACCACCCTCTCAAGAACAGCTGAACACGTCCCGAAGGCACGGCACACGCATAGCAAACCGCCGGCCGCCGTGGATCGCTTGAGTAGGGTCCTGGAATTTAGAGCAGAGGGCAGAGCTTTGAACACTTTTTTGCCACATTAACCTAAACAGAAATCTTTTTTAGAACACTTTCTCACAAATGGCACTTGATAAGGGCTTCTTGATGTTTGTCTTAAGTATTTGATTTTATTGTTTTGTGAATCTAACTCTAGACCTTAAAGGGGAACTTTTCAACCAGGACCCTATTTTCTCTACATTTTTCTAACACTAACAGGCTCAGATATTTATTATAACTGTGTTAAGTTAAAGGAAATGAATATCTGGAACAGCATTTTGCTTTAGGAAAAGGTGCGTATCTTCTTTGGCAGTAGTCCTCCTCGTCAAACTATCACTGCAGGTTCAGTGTATCAACAGAAGCGTTCACATCTGTTTAGCACAACTAGCCCCAGCTTCCCTGTGTCCGGACCAACGATTCAACTCTCGGGAGATTTCTGGACAAGACGTCTCCCTGAGCGAGAGTTGGACACAGACCACAAAAAACATGCGGAAGGTACAAATAGATGTTCATGTCTTTCGTCTACCATGTCGCCTGACAATTAATTAACAACCTGAAAAAAGAATAGTTATTACCATCACCTACCTAGACTAAATTACTTAAGAAAATAGGGCCCAGGTTGGATTGAGACACAATCACATAGTAGTCATTATCATCATAATTTCCGACAAGAAGCTCCTGTTAATGAATGATGAAATTCTAGAAATTCAACCAGAAATTTTGTGTGTCCTTCAGGAAAGGAGGCTGTAATTTATACACTTGATTTTATAGAATCGACCACAAATGCTAACAATCAAAGGGGTGCACAGTGTAGCAGAGAAAAAAGTGCTGAAAGATTCCATTTTTCTGGAGGGATCGTCACATTTCCTCAGCAGTGTCAGCTGCAGGAAGCGCTGTGCTCTCAGCCTAAACACCTGTCTGTCAGCTCACCTGGCCACCCCTCCTTTGATTGTCCCGTCTATTCTGTACAAACACAGTGTGCAGAGGCGACCCGATCCATGTTTACTGTTAATGGGAGCCTTTGTCACACGTGTGTGCTCAGTCTTTGGCATCTATCTCACATTTATCCTCATATATACTGGAAACCTGATGTGGAGCTGTTCGTCATCACCTTCCACATACAGCTTCCTGTTTGACATAAATTATATAAGTGAATTCTCGATATTTCCTTCTTAGCTCAGCGAATTGTAACTTAAGGTAAAGAGGAAAAGAAATAAGAACATGCTCGTGTTTGTTAGGTGAATTTCCAGAACGAGTTGGTGTGACGTCATGTTGCTTCAGGGGATACTAGCCTAGCACGGTGACGTGAGGATTTACTGCAGCATAACCTTGGCAACGAGTCCAACACCTGGCTGTCAGATCAGAGACGTGATTACAGATATACAGTATACAGCACCGAGCTAAAACAGTAAATATTTTAAAATCTTTAGATGCTCATGTCATGTGTT
The DNA here is from genome assembly GCF_037954235.1 of Aulostomus chinensis. NCBI lineage: Eukaryota > Metazoa > Chordata > Actinopteri > Syngnathiformes > Aulostomidae > Aulostomus > Aulostomus chinensis. Next base: position 27,833,382 of record NC_141325.1, read on the forward strand.
CCTCAGCTCAAGAAGAGCAGCAAAAGAGAGCCAAACCTGTCAGAGTAATGTTAAGATCGTAATGAGCAACGGAGAATATTCAAATTGCAAGAGTTTATGTGTGTGGTCACGTGACTAGCCAGACAGTGGGTGGAAGCTTACCTGACCACACTGACAAGCTGTCATGCAGATGAAGGATCACCCAGGTGCCACTTCCAAAGAGCCGCCCGACAAACCCTGAGGATATGGGCGAGGTTCGCACCTTAGTCGTGCAGCTTGGTATGTCACTGCGACCTCACCCTCCTATGTTTCTGCCTCAACGTCATCGTTCTCACACAGAGGTCTGACGCTCCAAGCCTCAGATTGACAAACTGATGTTGAGCACATATGTTAACCATTTAGGGCCTTAGCATGCTAAAGCTAATCAGAAAACACAGCTGAGGAAGGTGGGGACGTGATTGAGTGTTGCCCATAGTTGAACAGGTTGATCTTGTTACATGGCTTAAAACGAGGGATCCGTACCTCCTCCCATGGATGCTGAACGAAGCCCCCGGCACACGGGGCGGCACATGAATTCCCAGGTTCACCAACGTCACACCAGGGTCCAGACACAACACCGAGATTTAAGTTCTGGTTGGACCTTTGAACCTCTTAAGCCCTCACGTTTCTGGAGATCAGGTACTAAGGCCTAAAAAGACTTCAGGTCTACATTCAGGGCCTTGCACTCTTTGAGGAGGTCAAACCTCTGGTAAATTTCTCCCAGTGACACTGACACTGTGACTGTGTCTGAGTCATTTGGGATCGAACTAAAGAAAAATGTCCATTTCGCCTTTTTTCCCCCCTAAATTAGACAGAGTAGAACAGTGTGATCCCACCGCAGCAACGCCACTGATGAACTCCTCCACCTCTTCTGATAGAAATACCAGAGCGTACATGGATTCTATGAAGCTTTTTTAAGGAGAGGACCAGGTGGATGCTTCGATCCCCAACATGTTTTCATCTTTTACATCTCTTATTCTTCCTGTTTTTCTGGGCCCATGGGTGGGTCTCTGGGGCTTGGAAGGTCAACTACATCAGTTGATAATCTCCCTTTCACAGTTTCCAGCTCATCGTCTCAAAGACAAATATTTTGAATGTTCCCTTAAATATTTTAAATGGACTTTCTTATTGTGAATTCGACATCTACCTGTCAATCATATTTCTATCTTGCTGACCCACGTGCAATGTTTGAAAAGAATTTTTACTCGAGTACTGTACTTGAGTACACTGTTGAGGTATCTGTGTATGAATATTTGGGGTTATATGTGAGTATTCCTACTCCGCCACATTCAAAAGGAAATGTTCTTTTTACAACACTGCGTTCATCTGAACCTACATTTGTCCATCTTATCTTGTTGGGTGGAGTGAGAGAGAGAGAAGGAGATCGACCGCCGGCTGAACAAGATTTACATTTAACAAGCGAGAGACAAGCAGCTGTCCCAAACTCGGCTCAACAAATCTATCTACGTCGTCTATGATCGACGCTGTCGAGGAAGTAAATTAGTTTGTCAAGCTTTTTAAGAGACTAATCCAAGAACTTTCTAAGCAGTTTCCAGGTATCTTAACCAAAACTTTTGAGACTCTCATGATGGTGAGACCCGAAGGGGACGGCTTTGATCACAACACGCTTCCTGAGACTCTGTTTCTAACTCTGTACGTCTACATTGTGCCGTTATTTTGATGATATCGTGTTTAGTTGGCCTGTGTGGGCTGATGATGAATGGCCAGTTGATTTTGGTGGAGACTTCACGTGAGATCGAGAATCGATAAATGTTGTTGTCTACTTTTTTAAAAGAGGGAACATTATGTCTAATTGTGTGTTGAAATAGTAATTGCAAGAATTTATTTAAAAAAAAAAAAACCTCACTTTAGAAAATGTATAGGAAATAGAAGAAAAAGACGTTTCTATGGATGACCATGTCTCTCCTCCCTCTGAGGGAGCTGTGGAGTTCCCCAGGGGCCGATTTTATTTCCTCTACCTCTTGTGTGACCACATTGACATCGCTGCCTGCACGCTGATGTTACGCAGATGTGTATCACCCAGTGCAACCCTCAGAGACTTCAAACCTCTCAAGTCTTACAGAATGTGACAATGTAAAAATATAGATGGAAATTAATTTTTTTAAAACTCTCAGAAAAGTGAAACCCTTAAAACTGGTAGTACAAATCTGCATCCTAGTACCAGTCCTCTCTTGGGCCCAATCTCCCTCATCTCAAATAGGAGGCAAAACACTAAAGTATTTTGTTGGAGTTCAATCAGGTTACAACCACCTCACTCCCCAATTCTCATTAATGCTTTCACTTCCTCATAAACTGGACTATTGTGAAATCTAGCAGGAAGATTTTAGAACTCCATTAATAGAATTGTGCAAAATGCACATCTCCTAATTTTAACGAGCCTATAAAAGACCACGCAACTGTTTGAGCAATAATTGTAGGACTTTTCTTTTTTTTTTTCATTAGTTTTAAAGAGTTCCATGGCTCCAGAGTAACTGGCCTGCTGCCCCCACCACCCACCATCCCCACCTCTCTCTCTCAGGACAACTGAGAGTTGAGTGTTGCTGTGGAACGAGCCATCTGAGGAACTACCAAATACTGCACCAATATCGTAGTTAGATACAAGACAAATGTCTTTCTTGAATAGAAAAAAAATTCTTATGTCTTTGATATTAAGCCATTCATTATTTTTAATTTATTTTTATTCTATAATTCCTCCTCCTTTTTTTTAAAAAAAGTGTTTTATGTGTAAAGCACCTTGAAATTCAGGTTTTGATAGACGTGCATCATTGTGCATTTTTTGGGGGGGGGGGGATCTTTTCTATATTGAGGTATCTAGAACTTTATTTTCCAAAAGTGAATTTCCTTCATAGAAGATGTTACCAAACTACAATAACTGCAACAAAATATCGCCTGGTGCTGGCAGAAGTGCTGGGTACTGGACTTCAGTACCTTTATGTCACTGAGCGGCTTCAATACTCTCAAGCAGATGATGTACGTGGAGAGTAAATCCCCGAGTTGTGAATCATTTTTGTGGTGGAAAAGTGCTTTTAGTGGTTGAAGGAGTGGAGTTGGAACATACAAATTCAGTTAATCATATATTTTTTTAAATGCTTACCTGCTAAACTAATTTATGTGTGAAAATGTCAAGAAGCTGAAAGCTAAAACCCAAATATTTGGGATGTGATGAATAATTTAATCTTTAAAAATGGAACTCAGTGCTAATATTGAGCATTTCTGATCAATACGAAGCTGTAGTTTGGAAACTCAGCAAATTGACTGAATAGGAACATGTGACATGATGTGTAGCGTAATTTGACTTTTGGCAGAATGGGTTTTACTTGTGTCAGAAATGTACCTTTCAGGACTTGGTATTGAAATCAAGGCACCAGTGAAGGTACTGGTATGGAAAATGTTGGAATGATAGCCAGCTGTATTTACTGTATTTGGCATATTTCTGTGGGATCTGGTCTTCATAAAGCTCAGTTAGAGGCAGTACCAGGTGACCGGGGTTCATCGCGGCGTGTTTCGATTTGTGGACTTGTGACCATGGGAACGATGGCATTTATATAATGTTATCAGGAGAAAGACATTGTTTATTCATCAAACCAGTCAACTTTGGTCAATTAGCAACTTTAACATTTTTGAGAATGCACATATGACAATGACAACAAAAGGCTTATGGTCTGTACGAAATAAATAGCACATTTGCTCATTTACAGCTTGGCTGAGGAAAAAAAAAAACCAAAACAACAAAAACAAAAAGGGTTAATCTTCATATTAAAAAGGCATACAGATGAGTCGTGATACTCACTAATTGCTCAACAAAAAAAAATGCTCTCCTTTTTAAATAAAGCTTTTCAGTTTTAATATGTACCTTCAAGAGCCTGTTATAGTTAAATAAATAGAATGCTTTCCATTTTTAACATGCACATCCAATTTGCCTGGGGATAGTATTTACACTTCACGGATCCTACTCTTCCACCTAATTCTCCCTCTTTTTTTTTCTCCTCTACGCAATTCTTTCTCACCACAAACTCTCAAACATACACAAATGTACAGTCACTCTTGCAGACATGCTGCACCTATTTACTATTAACACAATATCTAAACCTATTCAAAGTGATCAAAATGCTAACGGTGATCATGGGAAATCCATGTAGTGTGAAGAAGAAACAGTCCAAACACCACGTCTTGACCAGGAAGTTGGGGCTTACAAAAAGTTCCTGTTTACAATTGATCATGCACTGTATAAATTCACTGTTATTTGGCTTGAGAAGGTGTAATCAGTGGCTTCATTATCTACTTGTAAGTGAACAAAGAAAAGAGTAATATCTCCTGTGACAGTTAAGCGAACCTACTGAATAATTTCTAACAATTAACAAGTCCACCCCCCCCCCCCTCCCTCCCCTCCCCCCTCCCACCCGGGAATCTTCGCCGTCTTAGAAGTGGTTTTACTATCTTTGAGTGAGCCGGAGCTACAGCGCGGACATGTTTCTTCTCTCGTGTCCGTGTTAGTGTAGCGTCTCCTGGCCGTGGCGCTTAAGGTTGAGATGGGCAGTTTATTCTGTGCTGTTTTGTTTTTTGTTTGTTTGTTTGTTTGTTTGTTTTTTTCCCCACTCTGTTCTTTCACGAGGCAAAGTAAGAGTTCTGCATGGAGTAGAGGCGATCGATGGGGTTTCCCACGCGAGCCTGCATGGAGTTGACTTCCGATGATGCCATGAAGCAGTCACTGAGGCTGGTTAGAGATGTATCACTGTCTATGTCATGGAACGCCGAGTCGTTACCTGTGGAGATAGAAAGAGAGACAAAGCCGTCAGGAGTCGGTGGCGGAGGTGTCACTTACAAAAAAAAAAAAAAATAGGAGAAGCTGCACTGGCAGTGAAATCAAAGCTGAGATTTATAGTGGCGCTGGGAAATTATAATTACTAATAGTCGCTTTGAGATATTGCTGTTGTGTGTCATCACTGTTTTGCTGGATATCATCAAAGCTCATGTTTTGCTGCCCTCGCTGGGACAATTGTGGTCTACGAGGGCGCATGTAAACAAGGGGCATCGTCCTCAAAGATCTGGTTAATAGCAACTGTTTACGCCTTTCATAAAACCTCAACATGTTATTTCTCTGGAGGGAATAGTTAACTTTATTACACTCTGGATCTTAATGATAGTGTTGCACAAAATGGGGACAGTGTTTGGAGACATATCTTTTAATGCCTTGCCAATATTGTTCTTTTCCCCAAACCAAAGGAGAGTGATGAGACCGGGGATTTGGGTTCTTACTATCCAGAAGAACTAAATGGAGGCAAATTATAAGGAAGTTATGAACTTGAGGAAATGGTCCCTCTGGGGCTTGTTGAGGACATCACTCAGAACTACGTTATTTCACTTACATCCTGTGGATTCATTCTTGATTGACTTCTATTTCCCCACCTCCTCTTAGTTTGGAATTTAATGTGTTTGCATTATAACCAAGAAATAAGAGAGTTGTTGTTTTCCCACTCTGATTCTTCAGCTGACACACAGCACTCCATCATTGTTCCCCAGCTGTCTACATTGACCACATGTTTTTACCACCATCGGAAAACATCATCAATAACAGGGGGTGTCTCAAATGCGGAGGCGGAGATTCAAAACCATATTTAACAAATTTGAATTTCAAACCTTGATAGCTTATGGGTTATCTCACGTGGGAGGAGGAGCTGCTGCCTGTACGGCTCTGCGGCCGGAGCATGTGTTCACCGCGGGAGAGCCGTAAGGTTGAACAAGGGACAGGCATGCCTGCTTGTGTGCGTGCGTGCGTGCATGTGTGTCTGTGTGTGAGGGGGAGTTGCTCACCATATGGGTTCATATGGTCCCCGGGCATCTGTGGGGGGGTGAGCCCCTGTTGGAACGGGTCTGTGCTGTAGCCGTTCTGATCCATGGCAACCAGCTGCTGCTGCGGCGGAGCCAGAGGTGTGAAGGAGTTCATCATCCCCTCCATCCGATTCGACATGACTTCTGCAAGAAAACCAGATCAGATGGGGGGGTTGGGATGCATCACACGTGACGCTACATTTGAACCTGATAAGCTCGAACACTGAACATTAAAACAGGGGTGGAAACAGGAAGACATAGTCTGAATTGTCTGCATGTCTCTTGTTAGTATCACCATGGAAACCGACTTGGGTCTTCGCTGCAGCCCTGAGGCTTGGCCCACAGCCCCCACCCCGACGCTGGGGAGAGGGACACAGCTCTTGTGGCTTCACCGCTTCAGCCCCCCCCCCCCCCCCGCACGTTCTATTGCAGTGGCTTCATGGAGTGACGCAAGACCTTCATTCCAACATCGTTTCCTAATTATGTTTACACTGTGACATGGTTCTCGTCTGTGAATTTGTTGTGTCTGTATCTTGGGCCGGGGAGAAAACATTTTCCGATGCTTTGGCTTTTTGTCATACCGATTCATATCCACTTGAACAAAATGAACATTAACTTTACAGTACACATCTTTCTTTTTATTTCTCAGCTTTCAGGCATTTTCATACCCTCAGGACAGATTCATAGCATAAAAACACACAGACCAGTTTACCAAAACCTGGTCTCACCTCATTTGGTCACTTCAACTCTTTGGTTTTACCTTCAAGCACGTTGATGTGCTGCACTCAATACCCTTCCTTTGAATTATTATTGTTTTTTTTTAACCTTTCCATCAGCAGCATTTACAGCCAACAGTCAGAAAGAGAAGCTACCAATGCAGAACAAGTGAAGTGTTCAATACCAGAGTTGAAGGAAGTGAGACAGAAACACAGATGCAGACTGTTAATCCATCTGAGAGTTAGTCTGTGGTGTAATCCAGCAGGAAGGAGACCAGAGGGCTGTAATCTACTTCTCTATCTCGCAAGCTAGCTCCTTCTAACACACTGCAGTAAGTCTATGTGCCTTTTTGGAAATCTCTTGCTTTCTTCATTGAGATTTTTTCGTCTTCCGCGGTGAAATACAACAGATTCTTAAACACTGGTCACAACTAGTTTGGACGACAACTTGTGCGTGATGTGGATGTTTGAATGCGTCAGATTATAACCTGAGAAATGTCACTGAGGATCATTAGCAATCATCGATTGCTTGTTTGTTTGTTTTTTATTCAACTTATTATGTGCTTCTTTTAAAGCATTCAGGAGATGAGAAATCCAGTAGAGCGTAGCTAAAAGTTTCCCAGCCTGAAATCTTTGGGATAACACGTGTGGTTGTGTGGTTGTGTGTGTGTGTGTGTGTGTGTGTGGTGTGTGTGTGTGTGCGTGTCATGTTCAGCAGCATCGTACCTTGGCCGAGTCGCTGAGAATTCTGTTGTTCTTGTTGTTGCTGCTGTCTTCTTGCCAACTTCTTCATCTGAAATGAAAGAGTCAAAGTTGTGAGGAACTCCCAAAACTAACATGCGCTCTTTAATTTAAAAGGGATGCTCCTCGCTCTTCACCCTCGAATGAACTGCATAAAATCTGAATCCTAGTGCACTTCATTGTCAAGAATCAAAGGATTTTACAAGATAATCATCAGCAAAGAGGAGGGCGTAGACATTTAATGCAAGGGTGAGCGAGATTTGCAACTCCTTGCGTTTTTGTTTTTTTTTGCGTTTGTCAAAGGAATGCAGTGATAAGTTTAACACACATAGCTGTGCTGATTTATGAGCTGGACTCTTTGTTTCTGTAAATCTGAGATGGGACCAGGCTGTTGAGTGCGTGGACGTGAATCGCTGGTCCTGCGTGAGCGGCTCTCACCTTAGCTCTCTGGTTCTGGAACCACACCTGAACCACCCGAACACTGAGACCCGTCTCTGCGGCCAACGTCTCCCTCACCTGAAGACACAAAAGGTTTCTAGCATCAAACAAGAAGACAGAGCACTTGGCAGGGGTATTTTTAACATTTCCCAGCAGGCACGTTGCCTCTTTGATTTCATTGAATGAATGCCATGGACTTCTTGGACCTTTTGGTTCTTGCCACTTCAAAGCTTTGGACCTGTTTTAGAGCCCAGGCGGTGGAGGCACTTCTCCTATCTCAGTATGATATTTGGTGCAGGCGGACTGCGTTACACCAGCCCGCCTCACTTAACACAGAACAGAATACTGCTGCCTGCCACTTCAAAGCTCTGCTCTGAGCTGGGATTTTTTTTTAATTTGAGAATTTTATTTGTGGAACTACTGCAGGGCTCGCGGTTGAAGTCTCCATGTGTCCATTTGTCCACATGCAGCCTATGATGCAACAGGACTGGATGTTAGTGTGCTAAGCCTACCTTCCTGCAGGGCTTCGAGGACACCTCAAAGGAGGCCTTGAAGGCTCGTCTCTGTTGAGTGGTCAAAATGGTTCGTGGTCTTTTGGGCCTCCTTGGATCCTTCCCATCATCCCCCTTCCCCTGGCCTCCGATACCTTTCTCCGGCTTGATGTCCAATTCCTCATCGTCACTTTTCTCTGCAGAGAGAGTATCATCAGCGTGAGTTTGAAACTACACCCCTCCAGCCACTGACAGTCTGCTGATAAATATATTTTTGTTCTTCTCTATTCCAGAAGATTCACACACCACAAGTGAATTATCAAAGGAGACACATGTGTTTTTAATATTTTGTTATCAATTTGTTACAAAAGGAAAAGACCACATGTATGTTGAGACTTACAGGAGTCTGTGGCGTGCGCTCAGAGAGCACAATAAAATATGTGCATTTGTCACAGAGCTGGACACAGCGTCACTCGTTATTTATTACACTCAGCTTTGTCCGATTTGCACTAAATCAATCTCTGATAAGAGTTCGACATCAAGAGCAACATGAAAAAGGCAACACAAGAACATATGGGAGATGTATGTCCCATGACGCAGCAAGAAAATTACATTTTTGGACCTAAAAATAATGACCGCTTCAATATGGATTGATACAGTTTTACTGTCCACAGCAGGATATTGCTGCAGCGGGCAGTAAAATCAATGGGATTTTTATGCTTCTATCACCCAATGTGTGATTAAATGAAATAATAACTGATATCTAAGACACGACACAAAAGGATATTACAAATAAAAGCATATTCAATACTCTGTCTGCGTAAAAACCTTATATATGTTCATGAATGTCAAGAAAACACATATGAAAACAGACAGGTTTTATAATCTACCAACTGTTAAATAAGTTCCCTTCAACTTTTTAAAAATAATGTCGCTCAATGAAACAATATCACCAAGGACAACGGTCACACAGACATGTCAGCAGCACATGAACGACACATCCATGAGTGTAATTACCAGTCTAACAATGCGAAACTGAAAGCAAGCTGCTAATGAATCCTGATGGTTTGGATCGTAGCGGCTGAAGCACACACGATGTCGCTTGTCATCCGCTTCCGCTCCAAATCCCCACACTCAAACACTATACTCTGCCTGCCACACACTAAGGTTAACCTCTCTTCTTGTCAACATTTTCTCCATCTTGAAATTTGGAGACGTGCACAAAAGACATGCTTCCACAATACACTGGGACACAAGCGAACAAGGATGAAGCAGAGCAAATATTCCCACAAGTTGACAAAAGTTGACACAGGCACAGATGTATTTGACAAATTCCCTGCTTTTGTGCATGTTTAAATGTGAGCCAGATGGTAGTGAACGGGGAGGCTTGGCGAGATGCCTCATTGTGTGTGGAGGCTACAGGCGAGGAACACTAGAGCTGATAAGAGTGGAGGCGCAGGCTTTCTGCAGAAAGGCCCCAAATCCCTCTGTCACTCACCATGATACAGTGATTTAATTCTTTCCAGCACCAGAGCCTGCCCACGCATGGAGAGCCATTAATACAGGAGGGCTTGGCTCCGTCCTGCATCCACTTCCTACTGTATCATAAAGCTGTGCTCCCCTCGTCAATGAGAACGCTACAAAATGAGCCACTGAAAAGCTGCAGATGTAGTTTTACTGCGTGAAGACGAGTGAAAAGTCTCAGATGGTCCAGTGAATCCTCCAGAAACCAGCTGAAGGATAAATGAACACTGTTTCCTTTCACTTTACTAACATACACAATCGCGACACCAGCAGCGAGATTCAGCCTTCATCCACGCTAATACGGTTTCATTTAAAAAGCTCTTCTCCTAAAGTGGAGTCCACACAAGTGTTGTTGTTTTTTTTTTTACCAGCATTTCAGAATCCATCACTGTCCGCAGCAACACGCCACAAAACCCCCATCACATGATCACACATTGGGCAGGAAACAGGGAGTAGACTGGCCTCTTGGTTGGTGACAGAAAATGCTCGGGGTGTTAATGAAACCAGGTATTTCTTTACGTGGAAGATGATGAAGTGGAAACGCAATTAAAAGCTGGACAAGTTTGTGATGGTCAAGTCAGAGGAGACAGACTGGTCATCACTGCAAAGCAAATATATCAATGTATGTAGAACTCTATCGTGAGCCGGAGGAAACCATGGCAACGGAAAAGTACACACTCACAAAAGGGAAGCAGCCTGAGAAGACATACGTGCTTTTTCTGATCTTTTCTTTCCCCTGTGTCCTCCTTCATTGTACATCGCCAGGTCACCAGCAGTACTGGTCTTTGCTCCACCCCCTCTGCCACTCAAGGAACACCATGACCAACCAAATACTTGTGGGGTTGCTGGCAAAATCTTTTGCTGACAGCAACGATTTCTGGTGGATGTGGTATGTGGGAGAATCACGCTGTAACCTTCATCCAAAGTGGATCCCTGACTGACCAGAGGGGGGCGCTAGTGTGAGCAGAACATGTCATCCAGGTGCCTCCTAGGCCTGCCACGTGTTTGGTAGAAGATGACGCCAACAAGATCTCCATTTCAGGCTCTGTGCAGGTCTTGATGTAACCTGGTGAAGTTCAGTTAAGCTGCGTTCCAAAATCAGTTGAAGTTGGTGACGTCTTCACAGACTCGTCGGATGTTGCCTGAGCGCCCCAGGACAGTCCACCAGCGCTGGCGGTTCTCGCGAGTCTTCCCTCATCCCAAGGTGATAGACCACGACTGCTAATATTTCCTCCTTTTGGTTTTTCAACGGGAAGCTTTTAGCGTTTAGCTAACGTTGAACAGGCTCTATCTGAACACACACATGTTTTCATTAGCAGCTTTTATCATTGTCCATGGATGAGGGCAGGATACGCTGTGTGTGATAAGACCCAACCTCACTGACCGCCTCGTTGTTTTGAGAAGTGTTACTTGTCCACAAAGCAACCCTGGAGTTCTCAAACTGAATCAGGATCAGCACGATTCAAATATCTCAGTTTTCAGGCCTCAATCATGTGGATGCAAGACACAAATGTTGCAGCAGTTATGCGTTTTGAAATGAGACGTTCTTAGTGTGGATGTAGCCTCAGTCGGGATGCTGGCAACTGCTGTGCTGCCACAGAGTGTCCAGAATACAACACCCTGGTGCCATGTGATGATAGCACCCTGGTGCTGGTCTCACTGGGGTGCGAGAGGGTGCAGGAGGCTCACCTGAGTCTGAGTCATCTGGGCTGACCGAGCTGAGTAAGTCCTTCTCCCTTTCATAATCGATCTTGCAAAGCAGCTGACCCTCTTTCAGGACAAACTCGTCACCTTTCCTCAGCTGGCGGTCGCACACGCAGCAGCAGAAGCAGTTCAGGTGGTAGACGCACTCCAGAGCTCGCATCACGAACTCGGTGGGAGCGATCTTCTCCATGCAGCCGCTGCACTTGGTTGCAAACAACCTGTCGGACACAAGAGAAGGGGAGAACTTAGCTGTGGGTGCTCTTTAGGGAGCTGTGTGGTTTGATTTTCTGAGGACTTGCTTGAATCAGCCATCAAGGGGTTTTGATGAAGTGGGCTGATCCTGTGGACTCTTTTCGCATGATATCTAGGGTGGGGCCGCCACCCCCCCCCCCCACACACACACACAACCCCCCCCAATGTCAAAGGGGCAGAATCATGTTGTAGCGCAGTGACCACCAAACCCAGATGACCGCAATCAAATCTTTACCGGGTGATAACACTTTTCTTTCATATCCACAATATTCTATATGCATCAGATACCATATCAGAGACCATGATTCATTGCTGCCTTCATATCTCATCTCATTGTGTAATATCTTGCCTCCATGGCACTGCCGCTGCCTCTATCACCACTTCCTTGACAACACCTCCATCTTCTTTTGTACCCTTTCAGGAAGTTGTTTGCATTGTTTTATTGGTGACTGAGAGGCATTTAATTCGTCCTCTGTTGTTCACAAGACGCCACATTAAATGAAGCAAGAAGGCCGGGAGTGCGGTTGATCTTGTCCAGCCGTAAAGCTGGATTTATTAGCGGGCTCTTTGTTTGCCCCGGTCTGGAAGACAGCTGGCAGCCGCCTATCTATTTGTGGTGAACATCTATTTCATTGTGCGAGGCGGGGAGGCAACGAGAGGAGCAATTGACATCATCTGCTGGTTCGGGACAGGGATGAGCGAGGGTGATGAATATAATGTGTAAATATGAGGAGAGGGAAACCAAAAGATGGTTTTGTTATGGTAATGTTGTTATAGGTGCTGATTGAGTGCTGATATGGCATGTGTGTGTGCGTGTGTGAGTGTGTGTATGCACTCACACTTGTAAGAGCAGCTGTATGCACGCTGCAAACAAGTGCGGTTCCTATTCTTGTCAGTGCATCTCTTTAAAATAATTGCCTCACTATTACTCATCGTATGTTACGTTAATTACATCACAACAATCGGTTATTTTAGCATTATCTGTCACAGCAAACTGCACTTATGGCATCTTATTTTCCTTCCAGCCGTCATGCAGCAGCAAAACTAGCTCGTGCAGGGTTCATAAAATCCTTTAATCTTTCATTTATTACAATAAGTTAAGGAGATTATTATTCAACTATGGAAAAACCTCAAGGATAATCCCATGAAAAAGAAATGTTGGCATGTTTCTCAAACAAGCACGGTTCTCGTTTAAGTGACTTGCCAACCCGGATATATCCTCTAAACAAACCAGCAAGTTTGGTCGCTGAAAAACAAAATGCTAACAGGTTTAATAAAAAATAAATTTAATAATAAAAAATTCAGGAGAGAAATCTCAAGTTGGCTTCTGTAAAGATAAACTGAATACTGAAGGAGTAGTTTCACATTTTTAGAAGGATTAGAGTGTTACATGCTGGGATCAGGGAAAAAAGGTGATGAATCTGTCAAGACAAGTTCCCAGCTCGAAGTCTAATGTTTAGCTAATGATTGGCGGCTTAAGCTGAGAAAGAGAGCGAGAGAGAGAAAGCAAAAAGTGGAGGAAATGACTTGTTAGCACGGTTTTGATATGTCCAGGATTTCGCATTCACCTTCAACCGCTCTCTCAAATCTTCTCATCTAGATGAAAACATTCTCATTCAGCCCTCTTTCCTTTCTTCTTTTTCCTCACCGAGTCTAATCTTGTAAGCCATTATTTTTCTATTTCCCCTCTCTGTCACTTTGCATTATTTTTGCTGCTGTAATTCCTATTCGTCCCTTCTGGAATCTTCCTGTCCTGCTTTGTCCTTGGGTCTAATCCGGACTTTCTGCCTGTTTTCAGCCTCTGGTCCCCATTCTCAGCAGGGTTCAGATGGAATAGCCATGCATGACGCCCCTTCTATGGCAACCACACCTCCACAGGAAGGCAACGGCGACTTTTCGGATGGGCAGAGAAGGCCTTTGAGAAGCTGGCAGCAGAAGTAAATCCTTCTCTATGGAACAAGGAGAATTAGCAGGGAGCAGTGGACTAGGGATTTAACCCTACCCCTCTCCTTTGAAAGGCACAGTCGGTCCCACTCCTGCGGCTAGCCACAATCAAACAGAGGAGGAGAGGGGAGGTGGCAGTGGGGAGAGGAGAACACAAACTCCCTGAATGACACAAGCAGTGGATTGTGGAGGAGACTAATCCCACTTTAATACCTTTCCAAGTTCAGCTGCTAAAGAATGCTCTTTAAAACAACACCACTGTGTGAGCAGTGAAGGTTGACCAGGGGGAGGCATGCCATTCAACCTCCCCAACATTACCTGATTAGTGGTCTGAGGTCCGGGCTGCCGGGCCGGCATGCCAACAGGAGATCGGGGAGAGGATGTAAATGATGATTTTATACCAGAGTAGAGCTCCTGGTAACATTAGCAGACTAGTGGGACATCAGCGACATCAAGGACACGTAGGTACGACGGGAACATTTTCATTCTTCTGCTTCTACTCGATCCCGGTGACCGACGGCCCTCGTGTCCACCGTCTGGACTCAGAGCCGCTGTGGTAACACGACTCCCAGTGTTACAGGAGGGAGGACCACCAGCATGAAACTCACGTCCCGCATCTCGCTGTCCTCCTCCCACACCTGAGCGCACAAATCAAGGGATGAGACCCCCCTGTGTGGATCAATGGCTGCATCTCAAGCGGAGAACTGTCAATATTTACCGAGGCCTCCCCACCGGACGTGACTCATAAATGAAAAAAACAGCCTATCTCAGCACATCCCTCGCCTGCTCTCTCCCTCTCTCCCCCGCAGGAATCGTTACGTCCCTCTTTTTAATCCTGTGTCCACATACCTGTAATCCCTTGTCTGTTCTTTCTTTCTTTATCTACGGTTCTGTCATCCACTCCGTGACAGATTATCACACTGTTGAGGCTGTGTTTTTAGTAAATATATAAGAAACACAAACAAAAGGGGGAAAAAAGCGCATCATGGAGGAGACAAAGCCAAGAGGGAGCGGCAGTTATTTTGTCTGATGAACACTTCAGCCAAGCCAAGTGCAGCTGAGAGACTCCGGCTTCTCGGCTGCTGCTGCTCTTCTTCTTCTTCTTCCCCCCTTTTGCAGGCACTTTGGAGAACTATGCACTCTCCCTTTGAACAGATTATAGGCAACTTAAAGTGTGACAACATCTTAAGCTCTCACCACATGTTGCCAATGATTTCCCTTCCAGAGACATTACATTTAATGCTTCTGCCGCAGTGATAAGCATCAGGAGGACTGGGCGGGATAAAAGAAACCCAGAAGAATAGAGAGAGGGAAGGGTGAGGAAGGGAGGGGGGAGATGGAGCTGCTTATGGTGCTTGATAATCATGCTACATTTAGTAACACGTGCAACAACCTCACCTACTCCCCTTTTGCTATTGACGAACACTCTGAGAAATACCATAACAATTTGGAGAAGAATAGCCGGGGCCTATTATGTCACCGCATCTCATCAAAGGCCAAGGGGATGAGGATTATCCAGGCAGCAGCTGTAAGCTATTACTTTGAAGATGGGCTTTCGTGTTTGGGTAAGAAACCTGTGGCCATGCCAATCATGGCGAGGTGAGAGATGATGGCTGCGAGGCAGCTCAGACCAGGGCCTCCAGGCAGGATGAAGCGCATGTCCAACAATCGCTCAACCACACTTTTCTCCTGATTTACCGGCTTCATCTCAAACTCATCCCGAATTTTGCGTAGCGAGCCTGGCAGTGATTCCTAGCTCTCAGAGCAGCAGCAAGACCTGAAGGAACTTTGTTGGAGGTTTAAAATTGGCCAAAGGAAGATTACTAATAAAGACAGGAAACTAAATACTCAGTTCATCTGTCTGAAGGTGACGAAATCTGAGCAGACCTTCCTAAATACCTGGGTATGACCTTTGCTTGGCAGCAGGACAGCTCAAACTCTGATGGAGAGATTTTGCTGAAGTTTGGTGAAAAGACCAGTA